>NC_069662.1:140027793-140379668 GCF_027244095.1 Hemicordylus capensis | reverse complement strand
TAGGGTGCAATGAGCATAAGATTCTACACTCCAGTGTACACTCTATGTATCTGGAAGGAAGCCCAATGTATCTTTTCTTCCATGTCCAAGTAAGGATACTCAGGATCAAGCCGGGATGCTGTTACGCTGAACAGAGAAGAGGAATAATTCTCCAGGGAAGAGGAATAATTCTCATCCAGTCCGGATGGTGCTGCTCCTCGATTTTGCGTGGGGCGGGATTTCTTTCCCCAGGATGTATTGCAGGCAAGAATTCATCACCCATTTATATTACACAGACTTGGGGGTCATTCCATAGTGACTGGATATTGCATCATCAGGCTGAGAGTTGGCTTCAGTCGAAGTTTCAGTGAATAGAAGTCTGCAGCTTTGTACTCAGACTGACATTGAAAGCGAAGAGTATCCCCATTTGAAAGCTCGCCTGCGAGCCCATTCAGGTTGCACTCGGTTCAATGCAGAGCAGTTTAAGCCTAGGCGGCTCAACGGAGCCAGTAGTGTTTGCCCCCTGCTAACTAGGCAAAGATACACCTTTTTAAATGTGGTGATTCTCTTTATCGAGCAGTGGGAGAGCAACTGGCCATATCCACCCCCAGCACAGCATCCCTCTAGTGACTGTTGCTGTTGTCGATCTTGTGTTTCTTTTTAGATTGTGAGCCCTTTGTGGGGGAGACAGGGATCCATATTATTTAATTATTTTTCTATGTAAACCACTTTGGACACTTTTGTTAAAAAGCGGTATATAAATATTTGTTGTTGTTGTTTAGGATCTCAGCCTTCCTTCCTAATAAATGTGTTTAGGATTGCAGTTTTACCTGGGAGTAAACTCCTTCGAAATCAATGGGGATTGCATCCAAGTAAATGCATTTCGACATTGAATTCAGTATCCTAATGATTCGCTTTAAACTGGGGTTGTGGATGAGAAGGCAAAGAACAGGCGTCTGAACAAGCAAGACATGGACATCCTTCTTTCATCCTCCTTAACATCCAAGCTCTGATTTGGACCGACAGGATTCCCGTCAACTAAATCTAGACCTATTACAGATTTCCACAAGGGACTAAGCAAGTAAAAACATCGCAATGGATGCCTGCTGTATTTTTTTTAAAAAGCCTGCTGTATTCAAAAAGCTGCAACTCTCAACCACTGAATTCTGAGGAGCATCCAGGGTTTCTGCGCAGGCGGAGGGGATATTTGGGGATTAATTTTTGCCTCCCAAGGGAGCGGAGCAAGGGAAGCAGTTGCTCTGAGGATCAGCTAGTATCCAGGATCTTTTGGATCTGGTACTTTACCGCTACACAAAAGCGTGATTTGTTTTTGTTTGTTTGTTTTCCTTCCTTGCCTTTGCCTGCATCTCTCTCTCGTCATGCACCCGAGACCTCGAAACAATTTCATTCAGACAATCAATTATTGGGAGGGAGCTTTCACCCGCCTGCCTGACTCTTTCTCTCTGGGACCTGCAGAACCAAGAATCAGTTCTCCCAGCCCGTAACAAAAGGCATCCTTCCATCCTTCCTCCCAGCTCCGTTTGGAGCTGACGATGGCCGGGGAACAATGAAGGAGGCAGCAGCGGCAGGAGAAGCGTTGGGCTGGGGCAGAGGGGAAGAGGTAGCCAGCAAGCCGCCGCCGCCGCGTCAGCTCAGGCTGCAAATCGCTGGTGTGGTTGCCACTAGCAACAAAGCGGCCCGGAGCACCTAAGCAGGGAGATGGAGAGAGCACAGCAGAGCAAGACAGGGAAGGAAAGTGGAGCGGAGCGTAGGAGGCCTCCGCGCTTTCTGGGCTCTGCGGCACTCCTTGGCGCAGCGGGGGATCTCGATCGCCCCTGAGGAGTCCCCCGCCACCCTTAGGAGGGCTACGATTCCACACTCGCTCCTCCTGGAACCGGGATGCCTCCTTCGCCGAGGAGAGACAATGAGACTCAAGATGGCAGAGGGGGTGGATCGGATGGCGCCCATTCCCGGCCTCTCGGGGCGCAGAGCCGGAAGGAGGCGGCTGCTGTGGCTTCTCACACCTCGCTCCCCGGCTGTGCGATCTGGGAAAGGGAGAGCGTTGTTCTCTGCTCCAGACAAGCCCTTTCAGCGAACAGAAGAGAGTGCAAAATCCAGGACTGCCCGTCGCGCCTGCTTATTCCACGCCTAGCTCTCAAGGGTGGCTTCAGAGAGGTGGGAGGGACACACACACATACACTCTCTCAGACAAGTAGTTTCCCGCCACCTGCCTCCGGGTCTCTGTTTTAGAAATGTAATACCGTAAGAAGGACACAGCTCGCCCACTCATAATTGCACACTTCGCCCCTTCTGTGCCCCTCTCCAGTTTTGTTTCTAGTGCCACCACTGACAGGTCTGCCTCCCTCTTGTCCCCGATCTGCTACAGCTTGCCTGGATTAAGGACTACTCGTGTAGTCTGTATTTCCGATAGCTAAAGCGAATCAGAGAGGCCGACCCTTAACGTTCATTCCAAAGGTCGAAAAATCTGTCCGTTCAGTATCCTTCCTAAGCAGGAATTCCGAGGGTAAAACGGTGGTCAAGGTGTGTTAATTAATGGGTAACTAATACATGCACCCCCAGGCTCGAGTTTAATGTATACCTGAAGTCCTCTGTATGTAAGTTCACTCGGGCTTCAATATGGTCGACAAGAAGATCCCTGCTGGGTTAGACCAAAGTCCATCTAGCCTTCTCTTTCTAACAGTTGGCCTGTCAGATGAACAACCTCCTGTTGTCTTATCTCATCTGATACTAATCTTTTTACATGGCGATTCTCTTTATTTAGCAGGGGGAGAGTAACTGGCCCTATCCACCCGCAGCACAATACCTCCAGTGACTGTTGCTGGTGTCTATCTTATGTTTCTTTTTAGGTTGTGAGCCCTCTGGGGACAGAGATTTATCTTATTTATTTATTATTTCTCTGTATAAACCACTTTGGAAACTTTTGTTAAAAGTAGTATATGATTTGTTGTTGTTGTTGTTGTTAGGCTGCCCGTGAATACAGAAGTTCAACTGAACATGAATGGTTAAATAGCCACTTGGTAGACCTACCTACCCATCCTGCATATTATTGTGTTACCTTAGCTGCAGGAAGAGACCAGTGGGATTTTGTTTCTCCTTACTTTCTTGAATACCGTTCTCGAATTCTTGGTAGTCACAGTTCATAAAAAGTGTATTGCTTATTTTCTTGTGATTTTTTCATTCCGCTGCTTCGAAGGCCTTTGGTGGAAAATGGCCTAGAAATAGAAAGAATACATATATTGATATTCTAAAATCAATACATTTCTTTCTTTCTCAGCCAGCCAATCAACTAATCCTCTCCCTGCTCCCTCGCTTTCTCTCTCACACTTAAGTGCAGTGAAGAGGAATGTAAACCGACTCACTTGCCTATGACAGGGTCGTCCACTGGTTTCGGCGGCCTATACATTCTAACCGGAACTGCCTTCGTGCATCAAGAAGAAGTCAAGAAGCGACGAGGTAGCATTAAATGCAGCGTGCGTGCATGTTCTTTATTTCACCTGCGCTTAGTATGTAAACCACTCTTCCCTCACTCAGACTCATCATGTTGGCCTGCTTTGCAGGGCTGGTGTAAGAATGACGGGAAAATGAAGCCTGGACTGCTTTGAAGACTCTAAAGGCACAATGTAAATGCTAACAACAGCATTACTCAATTATTTCTGCTTCCCAGCAGTCGACTGGTCTAACTATCTTTGAAAAGTATATCTGTTAAGTCGTTGAAGGGAGGCGGGAAATCTTGAGCAATTCCCCACCCCAACAGAAAATGTTGTCGAAATTCTTATCGTTGGGGCACTTGAGAGAGTCTTGTGCATGCAAACCAATGCGTCTTTACTTAGGAAAAAAGCATATTCCACTGAGTTCAATTGAATTGGGGCTCACTCTCAAAGAACGGTGCACAGGAATGCAGGCTTCAATAGAAAATGCAGCGGAGAGTAAAGGCGAAGGAGATGTCGCTTTTGCCACGCGTACTCTGGGTCACGTGCCCTGAGCAGCCAAACCAGGAAATCTGGAAGTCTCTGGGAGCCCGTAAGCTACAAGCGCGCCTCTCCTCGCCCCGCGGATGTTTACGCCAGCCCCAAAGAGAAGCAACTCCGGAAAGTTCGAAATGTCAGCGCTCAGGGAAATGTCACCGATGTCTCCCGTCAGCAAAGGTCAAAATCGATGGTGGGGGGACATTTCCCCCATCCTGGGACTGCAACCGCTCCTCTTAGTCTGATTCTTCAAAGCTGCAGAAGCACTCTCGGCTGCAATCGGCAAGCACACCCTACCATTGCCTTTCTGTTAATTACAAATTTATCCCCACCCATTCCTCCAAGGAGTCCAGGGTGACCTACGTAGTAACTCTCTCATTTATTTTATTTTATTTTATTTTATTTTTGCATCGACCTTGTAAGGCAGGTTTCAGGCTAGGCTGAAAGTGTGTAACTGGCCTCAGTCACCAGAGGAAAAGAATAACTTCCAAATGATGGACTGATGGAGATACTATTTCCCCCTGCTTCTTTTTCCTTTTATTTTAACATGGTGCTGCTCCTTCTCCCCTCCTCCTAGATTTTTTGACTCCAGATTTGCCACAACTTTGTTTTCCTGGCAGAGCCCCTGAGCCTTTAACAGCAGCATATCAGCCAGAAATATAGCCGGTCAAGGATTTCCCATAATGGAATCTCCAAGCCAGGGCGGGCCTGTCCTGTTTAATTGCTGCCTCTCACGCAGCCCAGTGAGCCCAACTGAACGTATAGGGACCCAGAGAGAGGCAGACCGCGAGTGGGACCGGAATGCCGAGAAGCCTTGTCCTCCATTCCAAATATGTGGGGAGGGTAAGGGGCAGGAAGGCTCTATAGCTATTCCAAGGGTCCCCTACCTTGGGTCCCCGGATGTTGTTGGACTGCATCTTCGATTAGCAGAAGGCCATTGTGGCTGAGGGTGATGGGAGTTGTAGTCCAACAGTATCTGGGTACTCAAGGTTGGGAACTCCGATACAGTCAGATAAATTGTAATCTTACATATCCCCTTCTCGCTTCCCACTGTCAACAACCAGAGCAATCTAGGTCGTGTTTTCTGAACACGATTAGTTGGAAGACAGGCCCGGTGAGACACAGTTCTCCATCATGGCCAGGGCTCTGAGGCTTCCCCCTAAGAGCGGAGTCAGACATGACGCTGCAACTGCCTGCACCCATTTACATTTTTGCGTGTGAATGATCTACACCCATTCATTTAAAAAGTGAGATGGGTCAAGACTCCTCAAATGCATGCTACAGACAGGAAGTGTACCGCCTTACCTGGGCTGAATATAAGGTGTGAATGGGGCTACTGCCTGGTCCCCTCCCGGGTGCCTAAGAGCACTTTGACTCCGATGACACACGCCAAATACGCACTAGTGGCGGCTTCCCTCGCCCTCAGGGGAGAGAGAAATTTTTCGGCGTGGAAAATCCTCCCTGACTGATATTTACAAACATATAACGGAAGGTGAAAGGACGGGTTTAATGTAAAGTGTAGTTTGGCGTCGAAGTGAGTTCTCGAAGTAGCTCCTCAGGTGCAGGGCGATACATTTAGAATTCGATGCAAATAGCACATGGATGCAAATGTCATCTTTTCCCCCGCCTTTACAACCACCAGAGTGGCCGGATGTACTGGGCTGAGCCTTCGAATAGATCATTTTAAAAGCATTTCTGGGCATTTGCAGAGTACCTGCTTCTCACCTCTGAGTAGCCTCAGGTTGCCCTACACTCTCAGGATGAAGGAGCAGGCATCTGCCTCCGGCATATTTCCTTTTAGAAACCAGGACTGTGTTCTAACTCTTGGGTGACTGGACTGTAATTCTGGAAAGAGAATCCATCTATGGCGCGTTCGACCTTCATTAGGTGGGTCTGACTGCCTTTGGCTTGGTATCCTGTCCCTCTTTTTGCCCTTGCCGGGGAAGCAGGTGTGGTTTTAGGGTTTGGGGAGCAGGTTCAGGATTGTAACCGTAATGTCAGATTCCACGTCCAAGAAGTTAGAAGCAAGAAAATGCATTGGCTTGTGTCTAGTGGGGGGGATGCAACTGAAGATAGACTGAAACTCTCTTCCAGTTTAATGCTCAGACGTTACTAGGATAGATACTTACACACTGCTCCAATGCGCCTTTACTCAAAAGTAAGTACCACGCAACTAGGTAGAATAGCAGAGTCAAAGTCCACATTTTTACTCAACGATGATATTCAATGGATGCCCATAGAACAGTCATTATTCTTCTAGTCTGACCTAGCTTCTTGAAAGATGAAATAATAATATTCACCTTTAGTGTAGGGTAGGGCTGAGGTTCCACTAAGTAAGCAAAGAGGCATCTTTTGGAGTGGTGTTTGATACTTTTGTATTGGGGGGAATGAGGGTGACTAGTATCCCTCCAGTGACTCCTGCTGGTGTCCCCTTTGTTTTTCCTTTTAGATTGTGAGCTTTTGGGGACCGGGGACCATCTCTCCACTTATTTTTCTGTGGAAACTGCTCTGAGAGCTTTGATTAGAAGCAGGTGGTATACATCAGTATTTGTAGCAGTAGTAGCTCTCCAGTAGTCCTGAGATGCTGTTGGAATGCACCTCTCATCATACCCAGTCACAATGGTCTAAGCTGTTGTGGTCCAGCAACATCTGGATCCCCAAGTCTGAAAACTCCTGGGGTAAGGGGGAAAGAATGGTCAGATAGGGGGTGGGGAGTTTGGTTATCCCTCTTGCAGCGGTTGCAAATACAACCTAAATGGCTGCATGTTTGGCCTCTAGTTGTAACTTGTTGTCCTTTTATTGTTGAGGAAACTTTCGGATGACGTTGGTCAAATTCTCTTCGATCTGAACGGTGCTGCTTTTAGGGGCAGGGCTGGCTTGCAGATGGCTCGAGAGGACACTGCCAGCCAGTTGAAACCATCTCCCCAAACTGCGGCTGACATTTTGGCAATAGACTCCGCTTGCGGGGGGGGGGGGGGACTTTCGCCGGATCCATTCTCTGTGTTTCCACGACCCCATGTGCTGGTTGGGACGCCGAAAAGGCAGGAGTAGTTTATAGCTCATCTGCCCAGTCCAGCCAACAACAAGACGAATCAGAAGACTCGGGAGCAAAGAGAAGCTCTAAACTCCTGCCTTTTCGGCGTCCCAACCAGCCCATGGGGTCGTGGAAACGCGAAAGGACCTGCGCGAAATTTGTCCAACCCGGATTTAAGACGTCGAGTTTGTGGGTAACAATAGCAGCCTTGCAAAGAGAAGTCTTAGGGCCACAATGGGCAGGAAAGCAGGATCCTCCTCCGGGTTCGCCGCTCATGCCCGGCGTCTGCCCCCTTGCAGCCCCCTCTGGCAGCCGCTCAATCCGCTTTCGAAGTTGGCGGCGGGCGAGCGCCCAGCGCGGGGCAGGCCAGACAGGAGGAGGAGTGCGCAGGCGCAAGATGGCTTCTCCTTCGCTCCGAGCCGGAACAGCCGCAAGGGAAGGTGCTGCGAGCCACGGCCGCTCTCGCAGGGGCTTCGGAGCCCGGCGCGGAGCGAGCTTCTGCTGCTGCTGGCACCCAGGTCGAGGAGAGCGCGCTGCCCACTGACGACGGCCTCGTCTTCCGCTTTGCTCGACACTAAGGAAGCCGTGGAGACTTTTGCCACGCCAGAGGGGACACTGAAGCCCCTCGAGGTGCCTGGGGGGCGGCTGGAACTCGCCCTGAGCATTCATCGTGCACTCACCCATCGCCCTCTTCTTCGGGGCGCAGCAAGGGCTACTTTTGAGGCTTTCCCGTGTCAAAGGGTAATCCGTCCTAAACAGCGAATGGAGAAGTGGAAACGCGGAGAATGGAGAATCGAATCACGAAAACCAGGAATCCGGTCTCTGATTTCGTATGCACTCCATTTAGGGCTGAGGTTCGCTTCATATGCTTAAATGCCGACTGTCGCCCTGCTTCAGCAAGGCAAGAAAGACTGACTACATTTCCTTCGTAATTCATCATCATTGGATTTATATACTGCCGTTCCTAAGGTGGCTCAGAGCGGTTTACAGTAAAATAACACAGACACAAACTTTCTCTTTCTTTCTTTCCTTCCTTCCTTCCTTCCTTCCTTCCTTCCTTCCTTCCTTCCATATCCCCCCCTTTTTTCTCTCCAGCATTCTTGACGTCTTCTTTTCCTCTCCTCCTTTTCCTCCTTCTCCTCACACTGGCTTCTCTCCTCCTCTTCTGCGTTCTTCAGAAGGCAAATGACACCCATCAAGGCACGAAGTAGTCTCTCTCTTAGCACTGCGATGATGCCATAAAACTCCTCCAGTCTTTTCTGCTGGACCGCAGTCGGAAGAGGCAAAATATATATCCTGGCTTCCTGAGATACGGGGGTCTCCAGAAAGAGGTGTTGCTGGCCAGGATACCTGGTAGAACTGGGAGGTTTAAAGCCATCTTCTCGGTGCTTTCAGGTGAAAACCCGACAAGGGTTTTGTTTTTGTTTTTCGGGGGTGGGTGGGTTGTTTTTTTTAAGTCTAATAAAGGAAATCCGTTCAAGAACCCAGAGAAGGAACAAGAATGCTGCGAATTAATAACGGAAACAGGAAACACTCAGATCTGTGTAAACAGCCTCCAAAATATCACAGGAATCAACGCTGGAGGCTCGCAACTTAGGATAAAAGCCTTTCCAGTCTTCGGCCAGGTAGTCAGCCAGGCGAGCGAGCTCCAGATACAACGCTTGCTGGACCAGAGGCTTGTGCGACGATACCTAGGAGAAGAAAGAGGAGCTGATGCCTCGGTTGGCTGGCCGAGGTTGGGACTGCTAGGAGGCTGGTTGTTCAAGTGCAGGAAACGAGACGGGGGTGGGCGTGGGGGGTTGGAGGGAAGGTTCAAAGAACCGGAGGAGCAAAGAGATTTGGTGTAGGGTGGGGAATTGATAAAATCAGGAGCCGACTGGCGAGCTAGAAAGAACATCAGGCTACCGGGTCTACATTACAGGTCAACCTTTAGTGCAATGGGACAGGTTTGCCTAGATCCGAATCTCCCGGTGGAACCGCGGGGTAAGAAGCCGGGAGAGGAAAGACCTGTCCAACTCGGATTTGGAAAGGCTGCACGGATCCCTGAAAGAGGAGCGTGTGAGAGGATAACACTTGAGAAGGTGAAACGGAGGAGAACCACTGCGACCATTCCTGGCGGCGTTTCCCTGTAGCTACGCATTCCTCTCTCCCTCCGGTCCCTTTGTAATCACCCGCGTTCTCTTCGCTCTTGCCAATCCAAGGAAAAAAACCTCTTTGCTCTCCATAGCGGGTTAGATAAACTCTTGGCTTTGCCACCTTGGACTCGTTGGCCTACTGAAATGCAATCCCAAGAATGCTGGGCGGGGGTGGGGGTGAGGGGCGGTACAGCCCGAGATCGGAGGAAGCGAATGGTCTCTCCTCGGCAAGGTCTATATTTTGGCTGGAGGTTTTCTCTAACACTGCTAATGTGCAATAATCCTTTGCCCTCTGAATTGCTCTCACGGCAACATTGTAAATAAAGTTGTTGCTGATCCCATTTTTAGAAGGAAAGGTAAGGCTGAGAAACTGCGAGGGACGAGTCGCTGGGCAACTCTAATGTCAACAGTCCCAGTCAGGGCTGCCAATGCCTCCTTAGTATTTGAGGAGCTCCTCATTTTACTGACCCCCCCCCAGCAAACCTAATAATTAATATCTTTCCCGCCCAACAATGTCTTTCCCCTCCCGCCTCCGCAATTTTTTTTGGAGTGGATCGATCCACAAGCTTTCCCTCTGCCTGCAGCTGCCTGCAAATCAGATCTTTTGATCACGAATCCCAATACTCTACATATGTTCAAAAGCAACTTTTATTTCTTTTTGTATCCACCATTAAAATAAATAAATAAACCCTTCCTTCCCAGACTAAACTTTTCTACCACGGGCTCCCCCCTGAACTGGCCGGTAATTATCCTAGGACAGTGCAAAAGTTTGCGGTGTCGATGTTCCAGAGACATAGACGGAATGTTTAAGGAGCAACTCCTCACTTAAATTGTTCGGGGGGGGGGGAGAAAAATTTAATATATGTGTAATTAGGTTTGATGGGGGGAGTTCAGTAAATTGGGGGGGCTCCCCAAATGCTTAGGGGAGGATGTGCACCCCTGTGTCGAACTAACCCTCCTTCTGTGCAGAACTCAGAATTCTGCGGTACGCTGAAGTCACATTTCGACTGGACTGGACAGCAGCATGTAATTGCATTTATCTATTTGGCCCCCTTTCTGGGTGTCATCATCTTCATTACTATCATTATATATATTTTTTATTACTCTGGAGGTTTAATGCTGTGTTGAAGAAGTCTGAAATTAGCACATGTTGGTTACTCAACAGTCATCACATTTCCATTTCAGCATCACCTGATAGAAATAACCTCATTAGTCTCTCGGGTAATCTACATTTGTACTGCCAGAGATAACCATGTTACAGTCAGGAAGATTTAATCAAAGGCTTTGGGAGAAAGCACTCCGGTCCTCTGTTAATTTATCTTTGAAGGTGTTTAGGATCCGCAAGACAGGCACAGCGCTAGACGTGCAGCGGTAGCTCGTTTTCTGGGACAAGACATTGGCGAGGCGAGGCGTGCTTAAAAGGGCTGTCTCATTTTATGGACACACCGGTTAAAGGGAGGACGACGCGTTTAAAACTGGTTCAATAAACCAGAAAGAGTAGACTTTAACGTTGCGATCCCAATCTAAAAGAAAGCAAATTCAATTGAAATGCACCCCCACGATAAACAAATCGACCAGAACTTGCTTTAAAGTAAACGTGTTTACCACATGGACGCAATTCATCATATTTCTTCTCACGGATGGGTTATAAATACCAATATTAGCTCAGTGTGTTTAACTAGCAAAGTTTGACATTATTGAATTGGATCAAAAATAAACAAACGTAGCTTGATTTTTCTGTAGTCCTTAATTTTGGATTCAATGTCGGCCTTTGTGTGAATTATTTCACTTTTTTTAATAGAGAAGGAAGACTGCCAACACATTCAGTTCAGTTACCCTATAAGTTATCTTTACCCATTTCCCTCCTGTTAAAAAAATGGTCAATTGAGGATTTCCTACCAAACAGAAGAAAGAGTCTTATTTATTATGACACAACAGGATTAATTCCTTTCACTGTTAGTGAGATGGAACGTCGGCAGATACTACTAAAAAGATATGTATCTTTTAAGTAGTATGACTATGTATCAGTCATAGGAGGTACTCGAGTCAAAATAAGAAACGCCCACTAACTATGCATGGATCTAGGAATATATAATATAAATCAGTTACTTAATGCTTATTTTGGTATTACAACCAGGCAAAAGTGGGTGGTATTTTGTTTTGTCCTTACAAGTCCTTCTGATACATAAAGAAACTCCATTATCCCCCTAACCTGTATTTTATACCACGATTGACAACTGACATTTTAAAATTAAAAAATCCCTGGGTATTTGTTTTTATCAAGCATAAATTTAAAATAATCAACTACCTACCTACTTTTAAACGGGTTGTTAAAAAAGGAACTCAACCTATGTACCAGGAGGAAAAGGATATTAGCATTCTGATCAGAAGAGACCTTACATTAGAAAAATCACATTACCAGGGATCTGTTGAGATCTGGGAGCAGACTTACAATTCTCTGCAACCCGATTCAAACCATGTTTACCTGAAAGTAAGTCCCATGGCTTTCAATTGGTCTTACACTCAGGCAAGTATGCTTAGAATTTCGGATTTACCTGACAGTATGTTCCATTTTATTCAATAGAATTTAAATTTCAAGTCATTATACTAGTGTCATTTTTGCTAAAGTAGGTTGTTATATATTTAAAACCTAAAAAGAAGCATGCATTCTGATATTTACTCAGAAGTAAGTACCACTACGTGCAATTGCACTTAAAAGTCTACATGACTGGAACCCCTTAGCTAGGCCGTCTCAAGAAGTAACAGTAAGATGTATGCAAAAGTAATGATTTAATGACTGTAAGCAAGACAAAGCAATAGAATTGTGCTTCTTTTGCAGACTGAAGACAATGAAATGTTTAGCTACAATTTCCCATACAAACATGGAACAATAGTCATATAGGATAAACACCCTCACAAATATGTAACTGGGTGAAGAACACACACGAAGTTTGACCAAAGCAAACCACAAACTGAAAATTATGGGACTCTTCAGGACGTTTAATTTTTTTTTAGATGTCCCATCTTGGTTCAAATGGATGCCTTCAGAAGCCTATTTTGCAAAACGGATTTCCGCAGCTTATTGGAGATATCAAAGTACCTGTTAGTCTTTAACCAAGTTAGTACTGTACCATATACATACATACATACATACATACAAACATATATTAAAACAAATTTAGATTAAAAGCCTTCATCCAGCGATTTGCTGATTAAGAAAGAAAGAAAGAAAGGTTTCCCCATATTTTATGGCTTCTTGTTTGATTTCCTGTGCTTTTTTAAAAAACAAAGAAACTCATCACACCAAATAATACAACTAATGAAACAGTTAAATCTTTCCCATGTTCCTCCATCGTATTCTCCTTCTTCTGTCCCTCTCCCTTTCCCCCTTTGCATCATTAAAACAGTTAATCACATGGTGTAAAAGTAAAAAGTAATACACTACTTGGAACAAAGACAAGGCCCGTAAAATCCTTGCGAGAGTGACAATTGCTTCCGGGTTCACGGTCTGAGCTCGCCCTCCAACCCTGGGCGTCACTTGGGGAAATTCTCGCTGACATCTGCTGACATCAGCAACGGCCCAATAAATAAGGCGATTCCAAGGGTCGAACCAAGTTTAACCACCGTCTTGTGAGTGCGCGAAAACAATATTTTCTTTATACTATTTATAAATATATGATACAATACTGCTTCCTGTTTTGCCATATACCAACATGGCATTGTTCTGCGAGCGTAAAATGCCATCTGATTCTTACAAAAAGCGTTTCTTTTCTTTTAAAACAAGTCTGTAAAATGAGCGGAATACCCGCTTTTAGGCATACAAATCGCAAAATGGAAAGTTTACTTTTGCCTTTTTCGGTTTTCTCCTCTCCTCCTTTCCCCGCCTCTAAATCAATTCTGCGCAGCAGCAGCAGAGAAGTTTGAAGGATGCGACATAAAAATCAAAATGGTAATAAGCAAGAAATTGTTATTCACAGTGGCATGGAGAGAGAGAGAGAGAGAGAGAGAGAGAGAAATTAATTTCCGGGTTGTTGATGAATTTCAAGATGGAAGAAAAATCCACTTGTTTTCAACAGGTTCACAAAACAGCATAATAACAATTATCAATCCAAGAGAATGTAAATGTGAGAAGTTAATCTGGATCAACAACACTGTGTCCCGTTATTGATATGCACCCATCTCCGGAGTCTCCCGAGCCCAGAAGAGGAAGGAGATTGAAGGAAGCAGGTGGAACACAAAACACTCCTCTTCCTCCCGACTTTAGCTGGCTATTTATACCTTCTTCTTCTTTTCTGCGTTGCTAGTCCTTAAGAAACAGCTCTTTCCCCACCCACGGTCCATATTCATTGTTCACCCTTTAAGTCCAACCTTGTTTATGTCCAAAGACGTTGGCGGGGTGGGGGCGGTAATCATTCATTATTCCTCTTTTTAAAGCAATTTGGACGATAGTCACACGTGGTATTAGCATCGATAAAGTTCATGGCATGGAGAGAAAGAGGGAGAGAAAGAGACAGGAAAGAAACCTCTAAAGAAATTGCAGGGCTTCCCTTAGTCCCAAAGGGGGTCGGTGTGTCAGCCAGAAGAAGTCGCAGAGGACCCATTTACGGAGGCTTTCCGTGCGCGGTTGGTAAAGGAGGCGTGGTGGTGGTTGCTGTTGGGACTGCCGCTGGTTCCGTTCATAGTACTAGAGATGTGGGGGAACTGAGGGTGCGGAGACTGCACGGGGGTGCTGGGGCTGAGCAAACACGAGGAGGTGGAGGGGGTGCCTCCCACGGGGCTGCTGGCCTTCTCGCTCCCAGAGTCACTTTCCAGCTCCCCGCTGTTGTTGAAGCCATCTCGCTGGTGGCCACCGCCGATCTTCATTCTTTTACAAGTAGCTCGGACCCGGTACTTCAAAGGGAGGGGGCCATTCTGCAAAAGAAGAAACCCAAAAGAACACATTGGTCCGCGCCTCTTTGCCTTCGGGCTCACTCCCTCAAGTGCCCGGCAGCAAGAAAACTCCAGGTCCCACGGTTCACGGATTTACCCTTCTCCAAGTGTAGATGTAAGCAATATCCATTAGCGTGTAGTAGTCCTTCAAAGGCTCCTCTTCATACATGACATCGATCTGTGAAAGAACGCCTTCATTTAATGGGATCAAGGAGAAAGGCAATATGTAGCATTATCTCAGATACTGGGCGCCTAAACCCAGCTGACCACAACTAGAAGGATTCTGTTTTCAGTCCAAGTACTTCGGCCCACATCCGATGTTAAATATACTTTCTTTGGAAGTAAATCCAGTGTTGTGGGTCGGCTGTTTAAAAGACCATACTGCCGTTTATTTCAGGTTAAAAAAAAAAAAAACAGCCCAGAAGCAAAAGCCATTAATTAGCAAAGGCCATTAAGTAATCTTCGCATGAGAAAGACTTCAGACATTTTACCCCAAAGCTGTCGTCTTAACTATGATCTTCAAAAACGTGAAGATCTGATAGTACAGAACCAAACAGTTGCATACTATCTGATCCTGTAGGCTTCTGAAAATAATGACAACATCGACACAGAAAAGTTCATAACTGAAACAAACTACTTATTTACATGCGGTATTGTACACTACTGCATAATATTGTGCTTGATAGCTTTTGAGAAGTGTTTTTCCAAAAGAACATTTTAAATAGCTCTATCGTGAACATTGTGTGAGACCTTTTCCCCGCTTTAGGTCAAAGTACCTGAAAAGTGTTAGGTATGTCCATCTTGCTCCGTAGAAACTTTCTCAGATGCATCACAGTCATTGCTGCTGGGCAGCGTAAATATCTTTTGTCATTCACCTACGATGAGCATTTGATAGGAAAATTAATGCATATAGTTGAAAACGTGGCATGAGTGCCTCAATCACTAGGAGATACTGAAGTACAGTTGGATATGGATAAAAATTAGATGCTTCTTGCTGAGAAGCATCTAAGAAGAACTGAGCAAATATACAAACTGAAAAAAGAGAACAAAAATCCAATTCATACTTATTAAATACTGGCTATTTTCCAGTACTGGCAAAACTTCCTTCTTAAAAATTGTTGAGTTCCTCCCACCACACCCAAGGTAGAGTAAAGTAGAAGAAGACAGACCCATAATACCAGAACTCATCAATCAGAGCTCTTTTAATTTTAGTTGCCAAGAAAGTACAATAAAAGTCTTCACAATAGCTGCCTGTGGTGTTAATTTCTTCAGGGGGATAAAAATAACTATTAATCTCACTGGCCCACCAAAATAATCTAAACTATGTTATTTTCTGAAGATAGTCTTAAGGAAAATGAGATTTATTTACCTCCTCTTTGGATTTCTCTTTCTCTTTATTTCCTTTCCGTTCCAATCTGAGAAGAGGAATTATACAATTATAATGAAGAATAGCTAGCCAAGAATATACAGATAAGGGTAAAATATTGCCTTCAGAACTTGCCTATTTTGGTCGAAGAACTCAATGGATAAGCTTATTATCTCATCATCTGTTATAATCCTTTTGTCTTCATCTGCAACTTCTCCCCTGTCTTCATTAGAGCCATTGGCAGCTGCATAGAAATTTCCACAGTAATTTACATTTTGAAATTCAAATCAGGAAGAATGAGAATCAACCTCAGTAACAGGGGGAATCTCTCATTGTTAATATTATCTCTGCCAATATTAAAATAGGTCATAGCCCATATATAAAACATTTATATTAATTATGCTGTACCAGCACTGAATTATTATATGGGTTATATATGATTTTTGAAAACAACCTCAGCTTTTGAATGAAGTGACAGTTTTATTTCTATACAATAATAAACTAGAAGCTTTTACCATCAGCAGATGGATGAGCAGCATAAAAGTCTCTTCTTCTTTTCATTTCATCTGAGTGAGAACACATATTTGTAATTTAGTTTAGTCTGGATGTAAACACATACATAGCAGTATTTGTGAAGCTTCTTCTAAAAACAGAAGTCTGCTTACTTACTTTTGAAAAGGCCTGGAACTAACTTGTACACAATGTCTTGGAGGGTTTTATCTGACCTGAAATATAAAATTCCAAGATACTCAGATTTAGAGAGGTGTCAGTATTCAGATCCAAACTGCATACACACTTCCCAAAGTCAAAAGGCAGCTTCTTCAAAAATTGAACTTAGTAAAAAGTTGACCTCTCACCAAATTTAAATACCATTTTGGCAGAAGTGTTACATCATCTGGTGTCTACTCTTTTATTTTATTATTATCTTCTTCTTTTTTGGTCTACCAGAAACACATCTGGCCTGGCCTGGCCTGGCCAGGCTTTCTCTACTGTCTAAAACTGATACAATTAATAAGTCATCAGAAAACAACAATTAAGGATACAATAAATAAAGAGGACTTGTACAAAGGTTTAGCTTTTACCTTTCTTTCACCCATAGTTTATATTCATTAACTACATTACTTTGCACTGGAATAAATCTACGAATTAAATATACAGGCTGGCCAAAAGTGAGTGGAGAAAACTGACATTAATTTGCAGTTAATCCACATAGGCAACATTAAAAACCATCATATAAAAGTGATGAAGGAAACAAACCAGCTAGTTATAAAGACTGAAATGTCAAACACATTCTCATACACTAACTTCAGTTTGTAAACTGACATATCTTTTTAAAGATTTGAGCTTGTGATTCAGAGGTGGACCTCAGAGAACCAGAACAGAGAACTCCTACCTTATGTTCAAAAGCGGCTTGGTTTTGTGAACTTGGACATCACAAATAGGACAATACTTGCTCGTCTCCAAGTAGTGCACGATACATGTCTTACAGACTATAAAGGGGGGAAATATATAGCTTTTAGAGAACAGCAAGAATCCAAAAGAGAACCTCGACTATTCAAAGAGGTGATGAGGGCGACCTTTTCTAAAGCGGGACCCACCAAGCAAAGTGAACCAGCCCTTGTCAATATAGGACACTAGATAAATACTCGAAGGAGCTGCGGAGAGCTGAAGGGCGCCTGGAAATATATAGGGCATGTTTACAAAGACTAAGTTGCACGGGAAAAAGGAGCAAAGCCTTCTCGGCTCTCCGGGGGTGGATATAGCCTAGTAGCGGGCGCGCTCTCTTTGGGCTTGCTGGGCCGACGAAGACAGACAGTGCGAAGCCGGGCAGTACTTACAGGAGTGGAGGCACTCGATGATGGTGGTGGCATCGATGAAGTAGCCTCCGCAGATCACGCACATGAGATGGGGATTGAGCTCGGTGATTTTGATGCGGGTGGTGCGATGCATTTTGGCGCAAGGCGAGGCAGCTCTGAAAGACACGCACACAGGAGGAGGGTTGAGCGGGGAGAGCCCCAGGCGGGCCCCGACACAGCTTTTCTACCCCTCCCCCACCGTCAAGGCAACCCCGCCCCCCAACTAGGCAATGTTGCTGGTGGGAAAGGCAAGCTGCCCAGCAAGGAGCAGCACCGGCGGCGGCGGCGGCGGGGGTGGGGGGACACGCTCCTGCGCCAGGGCTCGGGGGAGGGCTCTGCTGCTGCCCAGTGCCCACCTGCCCGCTCCCCCCGCCCTGGCGCAGCGGGTGCTAGGAATGCGGCGGAGGCGGCGACAGACCAGAGAAGGCGGCCCAGGGGCTCATCGGAGCCCCTCTCCCGTGACCGGCCGGGGCCCCCGGTGGCGCCTGCAGAGAGCTGGGGAGCTGGTGGCAGAGGGAGAAGCCTGATCCCGGTGCAGCGGCGGAGGCTGCCCTGGGCATTTCCGGCCGGGAGAGGAGGAGGGGGCGGCGGCGGCGGCTGTAGCGGCGGCCGCGACGGAGGAGGAGGAGGAGGAGGAGGAGGGGAGGAAGGAAGAGGCGAGGGAGGGAGGGAGGGCGGGCTGCTGGCTGGCTCCACTGGGGCCGGCACCTCGGAGCAAGGGCCGGCGGCGGGCATCGGGGAGGCTGCTGCTCAGGAGGGTCGGGGAGGATCGGGGCGGCGGCCGCGAGCGGGCCGTGTTGGGCTGCTGCGCCCGCATGCCTCGCCGCAGCCAGCCCAACAGGCTCGGGACGGAGGCGCCTTCGGAACCAGCGCTCGATCGAGGGGGTTGCTATAGCAACTTACACTTACACTTGGCATCCTGCCACCGCCCGGAGCGCACCGGGGAGGGGAGGAGGGGGGCGGGGCCCAGATGGGGGGAGGGAGGGAGGGGGGAGGGGAGAAATAAGAAAGAAAGAGGGAAAGAAAGAAAGAAGGAAGGAAGGAAAGAGAGAAAAAGAAAGAAAGAAAGAAAGAAAGAAAGAAAGAAAGAAAGAAAGAAAAAGAAAGAAAGAAAGAAAGAAAGAAAGAAAGTGCTAAGAAGGTGGCTGGGAGCGGGAGCGAGCAGCAGCCCCAAGCTGGGGGTGCAGTTGGAGGGACCCGGCAAGGCGCAGAGGCCCGGGGAGGGTTGAAGAAGTTGGTGCCTCTAGGAAAGGGAGCCAGCCAGGAGAGGCTACGGATGGGGGGAGACCGGAGGGTGCAGCTGCAGGAAAGGCACTGGGGGCGTGGTGGGGGTGGGAGGGACCCAGGCAAGAGGGCTCTTGTGGGGCCCGAGCCGCCCCCTTCCCCGCACCTCTCCCTCTGCCATTCAGCCGGAGTTTGAGAGCCAAGAGGATGGGTGGGTGGCTCCGTGGGGAGGGAGGGAGGGAGGGAGGGAGGGAGGGAGGGAGAATGGAGGCCAAAGGCAGAGGAGCTGGCGGGGGGAGGCCTCTGGGGCGGCCCGAGTCAGCGCCGGGGTCTGCGCCAGGCCGAGAGCAGGAGGCTCCTCCCGAGCCTGTTCTCGGCCATTTCGGATCCTCTCGGGGGCCTCCATCCACGTCGACTCGGCGGCGCAAGGAGCAGCTGAGCCCGCTCCACTGCCTGCCTGGCTCCCTCCCTCCCCTCTGCCAGCCCTCCAGCCCCCCCCCCCCCAGCTGCTGCACACCGGACGGCGCTCGCTCCTCTCGGCTCGCTGAGAGAGGGAAAAGCTGGAGCGTCTGCGGGGTTGGGGAGAGCGTAAGTTCCCCGCCGCTGCCCCCTGGAGTAGGCCAGGCAGCCGCGAAAAACGCCTCTCCCCCCGAGGGTTGGGAGCGACAAGCCTCCCCTCCCGCCGCGAGATCAGCCCCTGGTGCCCCACAAACCCCACACAGGGCATGGCCAGCAGTCGCTGCAAAAACTCCCGCAGCCCCGGCGTTGCGCCTCGGCTCTGCCCGCAGCCGCAGCCAGGCAAGGATCTCCGCCACAGAAGAAGCCCACCCGAGGCAGGAAGCTCCCACCCGGGCTGGGCGCACAATTTACGGCGCAGTCGGGCGGGAAATCTGCCCAGAGCACAGGTCAAGCTTCTTGCTCTCTGCAGACGCCTTCCGTGGCGAACTCGCCCCCGTCCAGACGAGACCGGAGGCCTCGTGGCTCCCTCCCCGCCCTCGCCAGACTTGCCCCAGAAAAGAAGGGGGGTAACGCTTTGCTGGGTGTGCCAGCAAGCTCCACTAGTTCCTACTGTCTTTGCACGTCTCTGCGCCGCGAAAACTGTTGCTTTTCTAGTGGGAGGGGGAGATTCGGTCTGGAGAAAAGGAAAAAAAGGAGAGGGAGACAGTAGACTTGACCTTAGGTCCAAGCATGTCAGTTCCTGGGCACCAAATCTCATTGCCCCAACGTCTGCCCAACAGGATCAACAAAGGAAACCCTCAGCTTTTGGGATCTAGTCAGCCTTGCTCCCTGGCTTCCAAGTTCTGGTTCTCCGCATTTTCCACCTTGCCATCACTTAGATTTCTTTATTCTGACCTGCATAACCGGCGCTCTCTTTCCTCTTTTATTTGTGAAAGCCAAGAGCACCGGAAACCCTAAATACCTCATAACTGAAGGTCCCAGGAATCGGCCAGCTTAGAACTCTTTTGCAGCCCTGAGAGACGGGGGCAACCCAATCCTTCAAAAGATACCAACACATGTTTTATTTCACGGAAACGGAGCCTCTCTCCGAGTGGGAGAAAGCTCA
Source organism: Hemicordylus capensis (assembly GCF_027244095.1). NCBI lineage: Eukaryota > Metazoa > Chordata > Lepidosauria > Squamata > Cordylidae > Hemicordylus > Hemicordylus capensis. The sequence goes on along the minus strand of NC_069662.1, from coordinate 140,359,595 downwards.
AATCAACCGTGAAGCTTGTTTGGTCGAAGCTATCCCTTAACCGCATATTATTTATTACCCAGGTTAGCCCTCTCCTCCAGGACATGATCGGGGCCATCTCTGAAACCCAGGATCTCAGACAGCAAACTGAATCAAAGCAACGGTCCCCTTCTCCCTCCCTGAAAGACCCCAAGAAGAGAACCTGTGCTCATGCCCTCTTTATCCACATACAGTATCCATTGCACATATAAACATCAAGAGCATCTCATTACCAACACACCCACTCGTCTAGGAGAGGAGTTTGACCTTCTCTTTTCTTTCCCTCAGATGTCCCCCCCCCCATCATCTGGTGTCTGCACAGTCAATATACTCCGATCCTTACCGTGAGATAATATACTTATTTTTCAGCCTCCTACCCACTCACCCACTCAATCGTGTAAACAAGGTATAGCAAAACTTGCTATGATAGTCAAGGCGAAGCTAGCTTGGAGGCCTTACAAGGGTTCCTTCAAAATAAAGGAAAGGTAAATACCGGTAGGAACACTCAGTGATACTCTGTGCATTTGTTTGTGTTATTCTGCACTTGCAGTTCTGTGCATGAAAATGTATCCAACTCAAAGCCCATATAAGCTTGAATGGACCAACACCGCATGCTCTACACCTACAGCCAAGCAAGCAAGATGTTCACCAAGAAGGGACCTGCCACATAATGTGGGAGTTCATTCTTGATGGCGATCTGTGCCATTTTGAAGTGTGTGGAAATAGCTTTTAGAATTCATGTCCGCATGCATTGTCAAGAAATCTTTCCCCCACATCCCCTTCGCCCTCCACACACAAATCTGTTCAAAATACAGATAGCAGCAAAGGCAGCCATTCATTTACATAATGTCACAAGTCATCTTTCTTGGTAACCAAACTCTGAAAAGTAGCGAATTGAACTCTCCAACTGGTCTCCTAGAAGTACACGAAGGAAAAGGAGGGAAACATTAACATTTGCCCAATATCTTATGGGAGTCTGCATCACCATCCAATTCCAACATAAATCTTCTCATATGAAACTGAGTTAGTTAAAAACAAACTAACAACCCTATTCTTACCATCACCACCAAGATTAAATTTCCAGAGTCTCTCATGTCCTGGGAAGGTCGTTTCAAACAGACTATCTACAAACACTGTTTTTCCTCTCCTTAACACATGGAGCTAAAGAAAAATCCAGAGTTTTTACAAAATCCAAGGAGCTGGTGTGGCCAAATGCCTAAGTGTCTAGGTTCTGTGGGAACCGCTTACCATGTACTTGTAGGGGGGAAAGGTTTGCTTTGGTTCCACCGGGTTATTTCCTTCCCAACACTAAACAGTCAAGAGCGGAACCATTGCTAGAACTGTGCTGTCAAGGCCAAGGAAATTCTCAAAACATGCACCACCAACTTTCTTGTGCCACGCACCCCGAGTGCTAGGAGAAAGCCAAATGCAAAACCCACCAAGTTTTGTATTATCCCTAATAATAGCCAAGCGTTTCGGCTCTTTGCCCGGCTTACAAAGATTGGGGGAAACGCCAGCTAAATAGAAGAATGAAGCCATGCAAGGCGCTTTTACAAGGCATATATCACCTCTACTTCCCAAACTGTCCTAAATCCGCACCTGACAAATCCTCCTAGGATCGCAGACACAACACACACACCCAGGAGGTTCTCTCCCCAAAAGTTATTCTTCCAACTTCGCCCTTCCCTTTCCTCCCCAAAGCGAGAGACTTCAGCATTTTAAGCACAAATGAAAAGGACACATGGAAAGTGAAGGGAGCACCGCCATCTTACAAGTCGCTTAGTTGCACGCGAGTGTTGGCCGAACTTAAGTTAATAAAATTTCCCGGAGAGCTCCCTTCGGTCCAGCGAGCCCCCCGGAGGGATCGCAACCCCCCGCCGGACCCATCTCTATAATATGGGCGCGCTCGCTCGCTTTTGAAGCCCCCACCGATCCGTTTCTTTCGGAAGCAATCGCCATCCCAGGATCCAGGCAGCTCCAGATTTCATTAACTGTCTCCGTTCAATCAAAATCTGCATTTCAACAAAGAGGGCTGCGCTCGAACCGGTGGCAGAGTCTGAAAATATAAATATTCTCCTCCTGGGCCATGTGCCCAGCAAGGCTGTGGGAGCCCGCTGGGGAAAGCACAGAACTAAAATTTGAAAGTGTGGGTGCGTAACGAAAGCGAGTGCCCGGGTTGCTGCTGCCGCTGCGGCTGCCTCTGCTGATCGCTGCTGCTGTGAGCCTCCGCGCGAGGGGAGAGTGCGTGTGTGTGTGGCGGCGGCGGCTGCTGCTGGAGCAGACTGTCAGCGCTTTTTTCCCCATACGGAGAGCTTGGGGACACCTAGGTGCCCCTTTGCAGCTCCAAAGCCCTTGAAAACCGCCGCCGAGCTCCCAACACCCCCCGGCCCTGGCTGGAAGGCACCTCGGTGGATACATACCCGCCAAAAGGAGCCGGTGGGGGACGATCGGAGCCGCCAAAAGAGACAATGAAAGTTAAAAGTCGTTCAGCAGAAAATGAATGTGAGCCAAGCGGCCATCTTGAAATGAACTGCAGACGCTGTCAATTGCAATAAGCGTATTGCCGCCGCCGCCGCCGCCGCTGTTGCTGCTGCTGCCGCCGCCGCTGCACTCAGCTCATGTTAGTTCCAAAACACCCGGGGTCCTCTCCTCCACTGACCTCTTCTGACGCCCTGCCTCTCCCCGAGTTGGCTCTCCGTTTTTTGTTTTCCTCCTCCTCCTCCTTTCCCCCCCAGTTAATGCGTGGCTTCAGTGCTGGGATCTTAAAATCTTTCTAATCCGGATGGCTTGCTTCTCCTCCACAGCCCATTGTCTCTCCCTCCCTCCTCCCTCCCCCCCCCTCTCTCTCTCTTTTTACTCCTCTTTCTCTCTCTCTCCCCCCCCCACCGTTGTGCTTCTCGGCCTCTGGGGAGGCTCTTGATGTGTGTGTGTGTGTGTATCTTCTTCCTCTTCTAACAAAAAGAGAGAGGCAGAGAAGAGATCGTAATTATTTCATAGTTGTTGGGGAGGGAGGAGGGAGAGTGGTGGACGGGGGGGGGATGCAACACTGAAGGCACAGAGTGGAAACTGACACCGTCCCCAAAATGGCTCAGAGTTCGCCCGCCCCGTCAGCGTCACGTGGGGCTCCTCATTCCTTAAGGGTGGCCTGGGAATTAGTGTCGGTGTAGTCGGAGCCCGTCAGCCTCCCTGTGACCCAATCCCGCGACTCCGCCGCCTCCTCCCCTTCGCGCGCCGCCCTCCCCACCCCCTCTCGGCACTCCGCCTGGTCCTCCCCCCCCCCCGCAGCTACACACATATACGCACACACCACACCACACACTTTGCCTAGTCCTCCTTTTCTCCACCGCACTCACGCTGCTGCCTGTTCCACCTCCTCCTCCCGCTCTCTCTCTCGCTCTCTCGCACACAATGCATTATTCCTCCCACCCCCTACACACACACACACACACACACCGTCCTGCACACACTTTGTGCCCATTCCTTCTCCTTCTTCACGTTTTTTCCCTAGTTTCCTGCATTATACACACCCTGTCACCTCACTGGCGCAATCTTTTTATTTCTCTCTTCTCAGACACACACACGCACACACCCCTCTTTTTGTCTACTGCAGTCTTCCTTTTTTCCCCCATAGATGCCATATCTGACAGACGCCGACCCACTGAAGAAATAAAAATTAAAGTAAGGAGCCCGAGATAAAAACCCGCCCCCTTTATTCTCCAGGCGCAGTAAATTGTCAGTTACCACAGACACACCTTGGGCTTAGTCCACTTCCTCATCCCTACCCTTCCATTCTCAAGCTTCCTCCTGCCTGCCTACTCCGCTCCTTTTTCCTGCCCCTCCACACGCAGCAGGACTTGCTGCCCCATTCTTAGAACCCACCATTTTAATGGCTGAAGGTGGTGCCCAATATTTTCTCCTCCCCGGAGCGCCTTGTCTGTTGCCTTCCTTCTGCACACACAGCAGGCGCTGCTGGTTGGTTCACCATCCCTGCTCAGGCTTTCTAGCTTTCCTCTTCCCCTTCCCCATCTAGTCTCGTCTAGAAACCTTCCTTCCCCAATCCCCAGACCATCACGAACAAGTAAGCCTATGCCACTTCAGAGATACTTGCAAAGCATTTCAGGTGCCGTGGAAACTGGGGATGAGGAGGATGAGCCCGCAGCTGGAAGAGCCCTGAACTTCGCCTCTGAGATTCCACCTTCGTTCCTCCTCGCCTTCCTAATAATTTCCCGCCTTGGCATTCGCCTCACGCATCCTCTATCTCTTCTTGTTCCCCTGCACGTCTCCTCTCCCATCGATCTCCTCATCCACACGTTAAAAAGTCGCCCCCCCCCCGCAGCACATGCTCCTTCGTATTTCAGCCCCATTGTCCCCGTCTCCTATTCTTCCCATTTGCCATGCTCTGCACTTGATGTGCATCGTTTGAAGATTTCAGAACTAGTCCACCCCCTTCTTCACACCTGTCTTCGTCTACTAGTCGCCTCCTCCCCTTGTCTCGGTGTCGGTGATACCCAAAGATGCCCAGTCCCCATTCCGTTTCCCTCAGGTATTTCTTTCCCCTTCGCACTCCCCATATCGCCGGATTGGTACCCCAGAGCTTTCACCCCCACAGTTGCATGGTTAGACGCTTCAACCCACAGCCCCTTCACTCTAAGTCAAGGCAGAAGCGTGAAGTATTTCCCTTTGTTTCTTGTATAGTTTATTATATTACAACCTTAGTATGGAAACTCAGCTCCACCAAGACACCCGTTATTCTTTCTTGGGCATTTTCTTTCTTTGGCGAAGATCTCCCTGGCTTTAGACACGCCTTCTCACTTCCCGCCTTCCTGTGGCGTATACATTCGATCACCTCGCCACACGAGTTCTGCCACCTCCCGGTGCGCCAGAGCCAATGTGGTTCCCTTCAGAGCAAACGTCTTCCAGACCCCCCCCCCCTCACAAATTCTCGACACTTCCACCTCGCCCAAGCCTGACACCCTCACACGCACTGCCTCCCCGCCCCACATTTTGGCGCGCTTTCACAAACACACCCGCACGCTGCCAGGATCCCACCCAAGGATGCCCACCCTGGGCACAGTCACAGACCCGCTTTCCTGGTGGCATTTGGTGAGGGTTTTCTACATGGGCGCCCAGTACAAGCTCGAAGCAGACTTTCCCATCGGACCACTCCTTTCTTTTCGCATTTCCTTCGGCCAGGAAGCAATTCTACGACTGACAATATGGATAATTTATTGAGAGTGCACAATATACTGGGTGCCCCCCTCCCTCCTGAGAGACACAGAGGCAAGGGGGGGGGGCATGGGCGAGCAAGCGCACCCCCCAAGTAGCTTGCTCCCCACCTCCCCCCATTTTTGTTTCAGAAATCTAATATGTGCGACACAGCTCGCCCACTCATAAATGCACTTGACCCACTCTGTCTCCCCGCCCCACCCCCAATTGTGATCCCCCCCCCCGCACAGAGGCGCTGGATCAGCTCTTCCCCTGCATTTCAGGCACTTCTTCAGAAACTTCAAGGCGCCGCTGCTGGCCTGGAATGGGACTGTGTGTTCCTCCTGAACCCTCTTTCGCACCTCAGGAAACTCTTCAGAAGGCTATTGTTTTGCAGGGAGAGCGGGTGAGGTGGTGCCATCTCTCAGCACAAACAACAGCTTCCCCCAAGAGGAGCTGAGGAGAGAATATTCTCCTTCACCTAGGGAAGTGGAGCCGGCGCAATCCACATCCCATTGATAAAACTCCCAGTCGGTGTGAATGGCTTGGGTTGCCTTCGACGTCCTGCAAATGCCAGACACAAATGCCATCCCACAGCCGTTCCTTAATCATACCCCCTCCAAAAAGGACCCCAACGGAGGAGAGTCATTGACACCCTCTTCCCAACAGTTTGCTCCACGTGTATCTCTCGAGACGCCCCGTTGTCCTCCTGGAGTCGCTGAACTGAAAGCCTCGGGACCTCGGATTCTCCCCCACCCCTTGATCCCACCAGAAGGAGAAAGGCAACCCCACTGCAGGCTTTAGCTTGTCAGCTTCCACCCCTGAAGGAGATGCTAAGCTTGAAATAACCCTGCCCCCCATCTACACAGCATTGTTCAACAGAAGGACTTGACTCAGTCAAGTTTAATCCCACCCAACGCCAAACCCAGCGTTTGGGAGCCGGTCGCGTGGAATTCAAGAGCACGGCCACGTCGTGGATTTAGAATAGGCTGGAAAAGAAGGGGCTTCATCATCAGCCATGGAATGGGGTAAGTGTTGCTGTAGGCTTGCCTTGCCTCAAAGCAGGGACTCCTCCTCATATTAGTGCGGGGTGGGGGGTATGCCGAAGCTATATAGTATAACTAATGTGAACCAAAAGAAATGAATGCACGTGTGCGTTTTAAGTTCGCTTTTCCTCCAGTCACCAAGTTATCTATCTGAACGAAGGTTAATAGAAGAAGCCTCTTTCAGTGCGCTTCCCCAATTGAAAATAGCCAACAATGAGCACAAGGCTAAGCAATGACGAAGAGATACCATCTTTACCCTAAGACCCTCTCCACCCTAAGTCTCTACGAGATTGTAAAACAAGATTGGGGGCCATTTTATTACTAAACTGGGCAAAGAGGCACCTTTTACATGTGGCGATTCTCTTTATTTAGCATGGGGAGAGTAACTGGCCCTATCCACCCCCAGCACAGTACCTCTCCAGTGACTGTTCTGGTGGCTATGTTTCTTTTTAGACTGTGAGTCCTTTGGGGAGAGGGAACCATCGTATCTTATTTATTTATTATTTCTCTATGTAAACCGCTTTGGAAACATTTGTTGAAAAGCGGTATATAAATATTTGTTGTTGTAGATATACCTACAACCCCGGACTGTCGGCTACCACTGATAATTCCTTTAATCAAGGAGACAAATTTGGGGGGGGGGCAAGCTGGATTATTCCAGAGGTGCAGGCAGAAAGAAAGCTTGAGGAGCAATTCTCCACTTATTTGGGGGCTGAGGGGGGACACTTTTTGGGGCGGAGAAAACATTTTGGTGATTGTTGATCTCTGGGTTATTAGCTTTGGCAGCCGGGAGCTCAGTAAAACGAGGTGGGGACTCTTCGCATGCTTAAGAGGGGGAATCTGCACCCCATGGTTACTTAGTCTTCAATTTCTAGTAGCAGAAATCAGGAGTAAAGGGACAGTTTCCCCCACACCCCTCCAAGGTGTCTTCTATGTGGATGTAGACATCGGAATTAGTATTTTGCGGTTGCCGAACTCCAGAATGGATATTATAGTGGATTTAGTATTCTAGAGTAAGAGTGCAAATTCTTATAGCCTTCCTTCAGACAACACCGATGCCATTCTCTCATTCTCCTGCCCACCAAAGGTAATTCTTCTTTCCTGAAGGTAGGAAATTTCTCTTGCCTTCTCCAACATGTTAGAAATGGCTCGAGGAGGATGAAAGAAAAATGGGAACTCAGATAATCGGTCTGCCGCATCGCTACCCTTTTCCCAGCCGGCATGTATAATTACTAACCGGGAAAGCAGCCTCTACCCACGTTGCAAGATGCTTGTTTGTTTGTTTGTTTTAAGTTGGGGAGACAACGCTGCTCGCATTCCATTGATAGCCATTCATCTGCATTGAAGTGAAAAAGGACCGACTGGTGCAATTAAGGGCATTCCAGCTATTGTCCATCTAAATAAACTGCTGAATATTTAGTGAGTAAATCCGGGTAGAAACAGATGAATGACAGCTTTCTCTCAACCTTTGCGTGTGAATCACTTAAAAAGAAAGAAACAAACCACATTCATATAATATGGGGGTGGTGGTGGTGCTCAAGCTATAAAGTGACTTCACCAAAGTGAAATACAAGGGATGGAGGACTGACTACTTTCAGTACAATACAATGAAGCTGGTCATTAGATTCAGCTGCTCCAAAGCCCTTTAAAGAGATTTTGTTGGGAGGTTAATGTTGGAATGTTGACTAGTGTTTTTTGTAAATCCACCCTTCCTCCCTCACAACAAACCCCATTATTATAAGCAGATATAACACACAAAACAGATGTACTATTTTTTCTTTATTATAAGTTAGAAATGGGAAATCAAGAACACACACACGCCAAAGGCTTGTTTCAAAAGAAGGTAAGACTGAATTGTAGGCAGTTATTTAAAAAGCAGAATTTGGACAACTAATACAGCATATATTTGCATACCTCTTGGTATAAACAAATACTGCAACAAAACTTGAAACATTGACTAGAATGAAGGAATAGACATCCCGCCACTTAAACCAAGGATCAACCAAAAGTTGATTAAACTTCTATCAAATAAAGGCAGAGCAAAGTAATAATCTTATATTCAAAGAAAAAATTATTAGATAACAAGCAATTTGTCTTCATCTTGGATTCTGCAGACTGCCAAAGGACTGCAATTAGAGCTGAGTAGTTCTCTCTAGGCTTTTAGCTGCATCTTTTAGTTTTCCAACTAAATCCTAGAATAAGGAGTAACAACTTTAGACAAGCATTTTTCAATATGCTTGAGATACATCAGAAGTGCATATATCAGAAGTGCAAAAACTCTGTTTTAGTACATATATCAGAAGTGCTAAAACTATTGCCCTGAAAGATCAGACTGACAAGGGCAAAACTCAGAGCCTAACACATTAAGAAAAAATTATCTTCCTGCCTATAGTTAAATTATCGATGTTTATTATCTACAAGAAACATACAGCCTCTCTGTCATATTCTATCAGAAGGCACATGTTGAATGTTCTTAAAAGGATTGTTGGGCCAATAACAATGGCAAAATTAAAAAGATACCAAGTTACCTAAAAGTTATATACAATGTTGACATTTTTCTTACTAGGTCATGCAATATAAACAATTACATTGATCTAATGCATTTTTAAGGTTGCAGTCCTAAATATATTTGAAAGTATATTCCTTTGAAACTGATAGAATGCACCAAAATATATGGACATACAAAGCGAACATGTAATTTGAAACAATTTAAATATTAAATTGTAACTACTTATCTGCTGTTCTCCCTTCACAGCTTCTCAAGTTCTACTTAATTTGCAACTTAATATTTTTTGCACTCAGGTTAGGTTTTTTGGTTTTTTTTGGACAAGCTATGGACAATGGAAGATTCTAACAGCAGTGTAAAAGTTCAGTTTACAACTCTTTAGTAATTTAATGACACATAGTTAACCTAGATTAGCTAGACTTCATACTGTTTGTACTCTGTATATCGCACTATACAGTTGCAGAAAATGAATTTCTCATCAAATATATTTGGAAACAAAAAAGCTTTTCCCCCTCACAAAAAGATAATCAACAAGACAGCAGCCACCATGCAAGTAAACTTGAAACTTCAAATTGGTAAGGCACATAAGAAAATCATTTTATAAAATCATATTAAAAAGAAGATGGTGCTACCATTCTGCTACCATTCTTACATGTTTTGATAGTTTGGCAAGGTTTACTTTGGTGGATTCTGGTAGAAAGTTTCACTATGACTCTGGAGACACACATACAAAAGTGATATGAAGAAGTACCTGTAATTGCTCCATAGAACAACTAAAATTAATGTCTGGGTGAGATCTTGAGTCATTGTTCTAAAGGAACAAAAACCCCAAATGTTAGATACTTAATATCTGGCAAAACCTAAAGCAACTTTTAATCTATGCGTAATGGAAAAGACTATATAGTACCTCTACATTAAGGGTCATCAGATAGGCAGGCTGATAAGTTTTATGAAGTTGATTGGTCTAAAGGGATAACAAGGCAGGGAAGAAATCAGTTTCTTAAAGAAAAATGAAGTAAAATAGAGCAATACACATGGCCTAAGTTACCTTGATTTGATATTCCAGACGCCAACAAACATCAATTATATGCAGTGGACTTCTGCCTACACTAAAGAACATAGAGATTTATCTGTTATGCTATGCCAGAAAGCACAACTGTCACACACACCTTTCAGGCCTTAAAAATGTTACTGTTCTACAGATCAATACTGTATTTCAAATATGGTTTAAGAATGACAAGGTACTTATTACTTCCATGTATGGATGTGCAGATGTTCTCTTTAATGTAGGCATTCTAGTAAACCTTTATATTACTACTTTAAAAGTGCCTTTGAAATTAAGAATACTCAAATGACTTCACTTGACATACCTCCCCAGTAGGATTTCCAAGGTATCTTTATTTTTCTGCAAAAAGCAGGGAAAAAAGGGTTTGCCAGCTTCTACAGATTAAATAGAATATAAATAAGGGGATCAAAGAGGGTAAAATTGGCTTGAAAACCTGATATTCGGTGCAAAATTGTTCAATTCTTTCTCTGTCAAACTTACAGTCTTCTAGATAGGAGCTAAAAAGAAAACCAAAACAAGTGTGTTAGCTTTAACGCCAATATTACTCAAGCAGAAGGACATAAAGTAATAGTTCTGTAAAAAATAATAATGGAGGGCTTTGAAAAGGGGATACCTTATGGCAGATTCGTCAGCTTTTTGCTTTCCAGCTTCGACTATACAAGTTGCAGCTGCTGCATGGCAATATTTTAATGTTGCTGGATCTATATGTTCCAAGTCTGGATGATCTAAAAATAAATGGGTTGATGATGATATACTTAGCAGGGAATTTTTCAAATATATGTTGCTAAAATGTTTTCCTCTGTTCAGAGGGAAAGTTTCTTAAAGACACTAAACAGAGCACAGATATAGGAGTTGGGCAAGTAGCAGGCATATCATATTAGCAAGCTTCAAAATTACTGCTGTAAATATAATAGTAACTTCAGGGTTGTTGTTTTTAAACTCCCCAAGGCTGCCATTATAAATACTTCCTAAGAAATAAGCTCTATTACACACTGTGGGGATTACTTCTGAGTAAATATGTGCAAGACTGGGCTGCAGGGCTCTTTCCATAACAAGTTACAAACAATGTGGGGAAGATCTGGTTCTTTTCAAACCATCAATGGATACTTCTCCCCAAGGCTCAATATCTGACCTCAGTTGCTTCTAGTATCAGTTGGTCAGGATTTACCCCATTAAAGCCAGATTTTTGTAACAGAATGTGTGCGAAATAAAATTGCCTAGTGTGTTTTCTAAACCGTGGCCTGGTTTTCCCCCTTCCCATTCGTCTTTATATTCAAGCCATTCCTGGTTTGGCAAGGGTGGAGCCATGTAACAAATTAAACTGCAGAATAAGTTGAAAGAAATATGGATTGTGTTTGAATGAGGATACAAAAATGTTCTCACAGGGGGAAAATATTCCTTTCCTCCTTGTTAGTTAGCAAAAGAATCCGGAGTTGCAAGGGCTGCTTTGAGTGCTCCACCGAGGTCACTTAAAAACAACGCGCATTAAGGCCACTTTTCTAACTCCGCCGAACACCGCGTCACTTCAGAGCCGGCTACAAAGCCTTCTAGGCAATAAAGCCAGAATTTTTGCCGATTCCCATTTGAGTAAACAGAGCTCAGCTGTTGTTCGACAATTGCAGTTCGAACTAGTCCCTCCCGGAGGCCGCGTATTTCCAAAGCAAGCTGCTACACTGGGAGAACGCACGGCTAAAACAAACCCTTCCTTCGCCGCTAAGAGAAAGCAGCCGGCCCTACGACAATACCAGATCGCTTTGCTAGCGTGCAACTGCCAGTTACCGATCGAGAATCAAGGACTGGAAGGAGAAACACGGTCCAGAAGAAAAGCGGCGTTTCGGAGAGCTACATTAAATAACACACAGGCGCACGCAGGCGGGGGAGCCTGAGCCCCAAATGCAGCCAGCAGTTACAAGCCCGACCTTTGCAAAATGACTGCACTGATCTTCGGATGGCTGAGAATAACTCGCCAGGGCGGGATGCGGTGGAAGTGAACCGATAAGGGCCGTAGCAAGGCAAAACCGAATCCGCAACAGCGGCAAAAGCGCTCGGCTTTCGACAGGGAGGCTTCGCCATTCCTTTTAGGCCGAGAGCCAGCGAGACGCGTTTCTGACTGTTTCTGCAAGGAAATGACAGCCGCGGGGAAACGGAGGAGACAGAAACGAAAACAAGAGAAAACCAACAAAGGCGGATGGGGGGGGCGGGGGGCTGGTTACAGTGGCGCGGCTTGCTTCAGGCGACACTTCCTGCGTGGCAGAGAAGCGGCCGTGCCTGCTCCAGCCGCGGAGAAAAGCAGGTATCACAACGCCGGGCCTGGGAAAGAGAACCCCAAAAGGGACCCTTTTTGCGCGGGGAGGGAGTCGGGGGGGGGGGGGCGCGCGCCTTGCTTTGTCTCTCGAGTCTCCAGAGCAGCACTGCGGGTCTTTTCCGGCCAGCTAAGGCTTCCCCTCGAGATGCAGCACTTACCTAACGCGGCCTGGCCGCTAAGCAAGCTCTGGAAGGCCGCCTGCACCAGAACCGTGTAGGCTCTGGGGGAGAAGCAGCCGCGATCAGCCAGGAGCTGCAAGCCACTTTGCACAGGCTCCGACAGCTCCATTGTGAGCCGCGCTGTGACCTTCGACACGCCGCCCACGTGATCCTCGCGCTCAGCTGATCCTGCCGCTTGAGGAGGAGAGAGCGGCCGAGGCGTCTTTATTCCAGCCCCGAGCGAGAGGAGAGGCTTGCTGCTGCTGCTGCGCCTACCATTGCTGCTACCAGCGCCGTTGCTCGAACAGCTGCGAGTTCAACGTCCACCGCCACCACCCGCTCCCTTTTCGCCGAACGCTTTGCTGGTTATCTAGAAAGCCTTGCCGTTTCACCAGCCCGCCTTCCTTTTAACATTTTAATTGAAAGGTGACTTTGCCTTGCTTGCTTGCAGCAAAGACAAAGTCAGTCCCTTTATTTAGTTCTAGAGCTTCCCTTATATTGTGGTAGCACATCAAACCGTGCCATTAAAAAACAAAACAAAACATAAAAAAACTCCTCTGAATACTATCTTTGATTTATTCCATGAAGACGGCCCATAAATTACTCCCAGACTGTAGTTGTTTGTAAGCTGGCTACAAACGTTCAGTGAGTTCCCAGGCGCATGGTGTGCTACTCTACAGAGCTACAACACCAATGTGTTTTCTGCTCCTTGCTATAGTTCTAGACGAATGCTATAGGACAAGCTATAGTTAGGGTTCTGCTGTAATGTCTCTGAACTGCAGGCAAATGGCTTTAAATGTTAGGCAGCAAAGAAAGATCTGAAAGCAGGCAGCACATTGTAAAGATCTGAAAGTAGCAGAGAAATTACAAATACTTTTTGTTCTTAAAAAGGGCATTAGATGATCTTGCTCATTTCCCCCTGCAGTGTAGCATTAAAAAAGGTGTTTTGTTTATTTCAAATAGTTAGGTACTATTCCTTGTTATGCTGATAAATTTTCCACAGTGTGCAAAACAGTTACCGCTAACAATTTAAGTATGTCTCAGTAATATTTTCAGTATTAATAGTAGAAAATACTATTCTACTATTGGCTTTTATTTTATTGGCTTTATAATAAAACACAGCTTTTACATTTTCAGTAATTTCTGCAGAACAGATTATTGAAACCACAGGACAAGTTTCTTTTACTTGAGCTGGACCACAAGAGGTTATGAGATGGAAACATATTTTTATTGAACTGATTTTCTCATATGCATTTCCTCTCCCCCACTCCTTCCCCTGAGTTAGCCCTGCTTTTCAAGCAATCTGGTTTTGCCATAGTCTCATGTCATATGACTAAGACAACTCTGGGTGACTTCTTAACTAGTTTGAAATGTGTTTATGCAGATAATAGAAACAGAAATCTGAAGGTAAATCTGAAAATCAAGGTCATTTTAAAGACAGGCCTGAATAATATCTGTGAAGAAATTCAGCCCTAACTACATTCTAAACTGCTGATTGGTTTGAGATAGTTTTGTCATATGGTTCTAGAAACATACAGCTAGGTTGAGAGAGGTAAGTTAAGATGGTGCAGCTCATCAGAGAAAGTAGCCATTGAGTTAAGTCCACAATGCAGACATTAACTCTGTTTCTTGCTAGAATTTGACTTGGTGGGTGATGGACTATGTTAACAACCTGAACCCTAGCTAACTTGATTCTGTGAAGTCCAAACTGGATTTTGTGAGGGATTTATGACTTCCTTCTGGATTGCAATAAGGTTACTCACTTGGTTGTTGTAGAACTCAAGGGTTTTGATAGCTGACTAACTTTACTAGCAACCTATTGAGGAATATTGGTAGAATAGCCTGTTTTAAAAATCAGATGTAAGCTGCACAGCACGGTCAGTCTTTTCTCATATGCATATGTGAACTTGATTGACTGTATTTGCTTTTCTATTACACAAAGTTGATATATTATTATTTGATTTAATTCTGCCCTATATATTTATGCTTGAAATGTGTATAAGCAAGGAACACCATCAGTAGAATTATTATATCAACGTAGTACTAAAGTTGCTGGTATGGTATGCACACCTACTTGGGAGTAATGCCATTTAACTTGCAAGTAAACTATCCAAGTGAGGGGATAATATTACTTTATAAAGATTACAACAAGATTATACAATTGAGAAAGCACTGTGCATACTGGAAAGTGCTATACAAATGCGAATTATTATTTATTGAGCATACATTGGATTGGGCTATTAGAACTGGGCTACATTATCCCAAACTCAGTAGCAATTCTCCCATTGTTTTCCGAAGTGATCATGGATTGAACCACTACTGGTGTGATTCCCATCAGAGGTGCAATAACTTTTTTTCCCTGTCTAGCCTTACTCATGCTAGGGCAGGCATGCTAAAGTGCCATATACCTGAATAATGCTAGATAAATTATTATAATAATAGATATGTAACTTGTACTGTTGCTGTGGGAATGCAGGCTAAACATGCCAGAGAATAGTTTGTGCAGAAAACCTCAACTGCATCTTTGTCTTATTAGAAACCTAAATACTACACCAGTGAATTTCTCCCCTCAGCAGACTACTGAAACAAAAGTGACATGCACATGAATATAAAATCAGCTTGATCAAAAACTCTCTAGGCTAGGCCTGCCTATGCATCCTTTTCCTTGAAAACCTTGTGAGACTATTTGAGAAAGCTTGTTCCTTTGCTAAAGGCTCAGATAAGAAATTATTTCCCCCTCAATTTCCTAGTTGTAACTGTTTTCCTGATCCTTAAGAAATATCATTGTATTTACATTCATTAATTTTAATAAGTTCAAGGTTATCCTCTAAAATGCATTCCATCTTTTCTGTCTTGTCATGGGCTGTCCCCACAGAGGAAGATCCTCAAACATACCTTAAAGGATCCAAACATGATGAATATCACATGAAAATCCCCCTAACAAAATTATATAATATTAGTTTAATTTAGAACTTGAGTTGAGATTGCTAAGCATTCTCTCATTCTTTTAGTCAAACTTCAATAAGCATTAAAATATAACTATAAAATAATAGTTTCATTATCGTGCAGCCAATGCAACTTTCTGTGACTAGTATCTTTTTGTGTTGCAGTTTGAATAGTTTGATTATTGTATTGTGAACTTGTATTTCATCAAATTACTTGAAACTGTTGAATAGTGTCAGCCTTGACTCCTTACATGATTATTTGTTTATATCATTTTAAATAAATTATCTGTCCATCTTCTTGTGGTCCATCTTCTTGTCTTTCCAGCTTGCTTAGGAGATCATGTAGAATTAGAACAAAAACTCTGCTGCTCAAGATATCTAATGTTCATAGTATTCATTGTTAAACCATATGCTCTTTAAAAATAATTAAATAAATCTGTTCTTCATTATTAAAAATTGGTTATAGATAGACACTCTTTCCCCTTTAGTTCCTTAATGAATGTTTATGATTTGCTGTTAGGAGAGCTGCAAACTGTAGCTGTTTAATTTGTGGGGTTAAGAGTTAAGGCATACAGTGCAGTTGAAATCCTGACTTGGCAACGGCATCTTATTTTAATAGGGATTGAAAAAAGTAAGTATTATATATTTGCAACTTTTATGAATCAACCAAATTGTAAATTATTTTGTACTTCCTTTCTCTCCAAAAGGCACCTATTACAGATTTTGGTAACATGGTTTAAATCTGATCAATCTATTTATTAATTGGCTGAAAGACTGTGAACATTTTTTGATAACTTTGTTTCATTAGAAGATTGTTACACTAGAAATTGGCTTTTGGTTGGTCCTTTATTTAGAAACCATAAACCTGTCCTGTCTTTAGTATTTAGGTTTCTAAGAAGTTCTGAAACAAGTAGTGAGTAATTATGAGATTTCCCCCAGTAGCATTCAGACTTTTGAATGAATAAGGTTCCTTTGACTCAGTCATTCCAGTTATCTAAGCAGTCTTGTCTATTTTCTTTTGTAATGAAGAATTAATAAAATTTGTATATCATTACACTCACACTCATAAAATGGGCTGGGATCCTGAGTTTCATGGTAGTCTGGAGGATGTGGACCCCACCCCACCTCCGCCATATCACAAACTGCTTTGGAAGGTCCCCTGCTCCCAAATGTATGGGGTGTCAGAGGTGCTGTTGTAAGGAAAACCACCTAAAGTCCTCTTGAGCTGTGGAACTAGTTTCATGGGTCTTTGGAGCCTGGCCTTAATTATTTATATTATTCATCAGAATCAGAATGTCTGCACTATGGCTTAGACTCTTGTGTTGTAGAAGTCCATCACAATTGGTATTTACTCCAAAGCTGCCTCAGAACCTTCAGCAGCAGTACCAAGCATTTAATTACTTTGGAGGAGAATCTGTACTTTAAAACTGTAGGACAAATCAATGACTGGAGCATTCTACTTTGGCTGAAAACATGTATTTGCAAGCAGTTTTTAAAGGAACAGTATTAAGATATAAGCAGTTCTAGCATTTAAAGTGAAACTTCTTTAACTAAAACACAGTGAAAATGTGAGATGTGGGTATTTCCAGTGCAATGCATGAGAAACTGAGCAGTGTGGTGCAGTGGCTAGTATGTTGTCGTCAAAGGGGAAATCACAGATTTAGATCTCTGCTCAGTCATGATCTCAGTGGGTGGCCTTGGGTAGGACATTTTCTCCAAGCCTTGCTTGTCACACAGGGTTGTTCTGAGGCTAGCACACAACTCTGAGCTCCTTGGGGGGGAAGTTAGTAACAACCTTAATAAATGATTCAAAAAAAATGTTAATTGTATTTTTTCATGCAGTCTCTAAACTTCGTTGTTCTTAATTATGTATCCTGTGATACTGTTGATACCAAGAGATTTTTATTCAGAATATAATATCATGGTCATTTTACAAGCAAATAAAATAAGGCTAAACAAATAATTAGAAATACTATGCACACACATTTTGAACATTTTGAGTGCTTCATATAATAGATAATTTTATTGAGAACGTGTTGCCTTGAAGGCTAGGGAGATGGTATTGTCTGAACACCATTTATATTACATGATAGACTTAAATTTAACATGACCAAAGGTATCACTATATCTGAAGATGATTATCCTAACTATTTTGTTCTAAGGCCTATTCATTACACATGTCTTTTTCTAGCTAAGCCATAGCGATTGGTTAATTTTCAGATACTGTTCCCTACTTTAGGATGCAATTATTGTACACCTATGAAAAATGCCTGTCCAGGACTATAAAAAAAAACATGAACCAGTCTATAACTCTTTGATTTTGAGTATTAATGGTTTTAGATATAATCCAACAGTATATATTTTTGCAAAACAGGAACACTGTGAATTTGAAATGTGGTTGCATGTTTAATTCATTTGTAATAATCAATGTACTCTTCCTCCATTCTCTAATGGTTTATAACAAGTAATGTCCATAATTTTCTCTTCCCTTGTGATGATCTGTGAGCAGGGGTGAGCAGGGAGACACACCCAAATAGGACAAGGTAGAAAGGTACTAGCCTTGCCAAGATAGGCATATACCCACATTTATTTCTCCAGTAAGTGTATACTCATGGTAGTAAAGAGTGTGGTGTAGTGGTTAGAGTGCTGGATTAGAACTGGGGAGACCGGAGTTCAAATCCTCCATTCAGCCATGATACTTGCTGGGTGACTCTGGGCCAGTCACTTCTCTCTCAGTCTAACCTACTTCACAGGGTTGTTGTGAGGAGAAACTTAAGTATGTAGTATACCGCTCTGGCCTCTTGGAGAAAGAGCGGGATATAAAATGTATTAAAAAATAAAATAAAGCAGTTTTGTGTTTGCATGATTGTGGAAGAGTGGAAATGACTACACAGAATTCCAGAAAGACTACATATTAAGAAAAAGAAAGAATCAAGTTTGTGTGTAAATAAGGCTCTCATATAAATACTCCATAAAATCATTTTTCACAATTAATAAAAAATAATGTCCAGAAGATGTCCACCATCCACCAGAAAAGTCTCTAGAAACTGCTCTTGCACAACTCTCATGCATTGTCATGAAGCCTGTGCAGAATAATGCCCTGATAGATTATGCCCACAATCTTTTTTCATTAATTACACAGCTTTGATGCTATTTGATATAACACAATTATGTCTCTTAATGCTTGCCCATATTTATTTCTATTAGTTAAAATAGATGCTTGGATTTTGGCAATCTAGAACAGCACTGGAATCTCCCTCTATCATTAGTGACTTAACATATCAAGGCTCCATTTCCAAGCAAGTATGACATAGAAGAGAATGTACACGGACATGGATATTTCAAAGGGTGTGGCTAATTTGCTCTATTCGTTTTGTTTAATAATTACCATTTAATACCAGGCTGAACTGCAAATGGCATTTAATGATTAATATTTGTTTTACATGGTAAATTATGAAAAGCACATCCAAATCGCCAGTCTAGAGCTAGCTACTAATAGCACCATTGCTGCTGCACAGGATAAGGGGTGGTGTGAATATAGTCTCTTGCACAGATTCTTGTCATGTGTATGTTTTCTCAGTGACTGGAATAAAACCAGAATTAGGCAGAAAACCTAACACAAGTCTATCCATTTCTTAAAGAGGAAAACACTAAATTATTTTAAAACAAATCTAAAACATCTCTGATCCTGCAAAGATTAGCTTATGTACACAAGGAAGCCTGTATATTGATAGTGGAAATTTGCCATGGAGTAATCACACAGTTCATTTACCAGTGAAAGGTTCCTGAACCTTATACTTAGGTGTGCTGCAAATGTCTTTGAGGTGTAGCTCCAGAGACCTGGGCAGGGTTACTTTTCTTCTTTTGGAAACATTGCTAATCATTTTTTTACTCTTAATATGATTGTGAAGCTGGAACAAAAACAAAATTGGGACCCACACTTATGTAACCAACTGTAAAAAAATAAGTAAAGCAAGTGTTAATGGGACATGTCAATATGCAACAAAGACTATGATTTTCATTAGGCAAGTATAGGTTTACAGAAATATATATATTCCTTCAGATAATGCATATAATTTGGGTCCAGAGCTGCAAGTAATGTTTACATGGATCTAAACTTTTGACAGTACCTATTTTAATAAGCAATTGCCAATATTATGAAGATATATGATGTCCTGTATAGTTCAGTTATGCCAGCATATTTGACTAAGAGAGAATCACTGGAAAAAACATTGCAGCATTGGCTGAAGTGTAGATCACTCATTCTGTGCCATAAGTTAACTAGAAATAGAGTTAAGGAAAACATGTTTCTGTTTGTTATATAAACAAAGTATTTTACCAGCTTGGCCTCATGCTAAATCACGTTTTAGTACCATGACAAACACTCAAATCTCAAGCATGTTGCTTTGTTTCCTTTGAGGTTTGTCTGCTTTTTCTCTCATGGCTGCTTAATGTTATCTTCCAAAATGATGTCCTTTCTTCTTATATGTGTATCTTTGGTGTTTAGGGAACAGACTGTACTGCTCTTCACCATAAGCCTTAGAGAGTAGAATAAGTTTGCCTACACTTCTGAGTGGGAAAGTAAGATCTTGAGTGAAGATGTTCTATTTTGAAACACAGGCAACTATAAATATTTTTCTCTGTGTTTATAGAGATAACATGTTATACAAAAGTATAATGTACAGAAACCCAAATGCAGAGGATGATCTTAAATTACATCAGGATTTTTAACCCTGATTCAGAAGCCTTTATAGATGTATAAACACCTCAGATAGGCATGTGAATTGTGCAAATAAAGATGGTCAAATGACAGTTTGCTGTGCTGGCTACTAAATATTTGTTGCATTGTGGAAATGTGTGGAAATAATGTAAATTCAAATTGTGCTGCTAAAAACAAATCTGTAATATAAGATGTAAGAGCAAACTTTGGCTTTTATAAATCTGGCTTATTTGTTTACAGCAAACTTTAAGCTGTTTAGAACTTAAAACAATGACCACTTTTTGCGCTTCTGTCCTGACAGTTAAAACCAGATGCCATTCATAGGCCTAACTGCTAATGTTCTGTACATTCAGATATGCTACATATTCTTGCCTTGAATAAATGCTAGATGTGAGTACTAATTAACATAATTAAAGAAGTAAAGGAAAAAGAGCACAACTGAACATGCAACATTATAAAAATAATTATATTGATTAGCAGAAATCTTTTTAAAATTCGCATAGGATTAGATTTGTTGTTTTGTGGAGTGCATTAAATTATTAGTAAATATTGCTCAAATTTTGCAGGCTTATATAAGGACTATTAAAATGTGTGGAAGAAGAAGTCTCTCACTACTGCATTATAGCAGACACAGCTTGAAGTGCTGGTTGCTGTGTTGAGTTCAACATAACATCATGCATTTTGACTAATATAATGTGCTTCAGACTCTTCAATGAGTTTCGGAATACATGCAGATCCACTTTCAGATTTCTTTTTATTGTGGAAGCAGCTTAACAATTTTGATATTCCTATGACTGAGGTCCAAATGTCTCTATAGGTAGATACTGTGTATGCCCACTAGCACAACTAATATATTTTACATTAACGTACTTTAGAAGAGCTCTCTTGTATTGCTCTCTGTCTGTGCCGCTGCTTTAAATACAGAGCTGCAGCCTAGAATTAATTTTTTAAACAAACCTGTTTAAAATTGATCTGATACTTTAAGTTAAATGAAGAAAAAATATTCTATTATTTGGAACATGTTGATGCAATTGTTATATTTTGAGAATGCCTTTGATGTTTTTAAAGTGTGTCATTTCCCAGGAAGGTTTCTGCTGGGTATTTATTAAAGGAATAAAAATAAAATAGCTGAATGACAGATTTAAGAGACCCTAGTTCAATTGCATACAACATACCTTCCTAAATATCTTTGCTCAAGTTTCTATTGTTCAAGCATATGGGCCTTCTTCAAAGAAGGATGTGTGGAACAAATAGTTCTAGGTTTGAGTTACTTGACCAAGAGAAATAACATGAGGTCACTGAAATGAAATCTATTAGTAAACCATGCATCTTGCATGCTTACCTCCGCTGAATTTCCACTTATTTCTTAAGAATTATCTTATAATAAATTTGATTACATACAATGAGGGAATAAATTATTTTGAGAATTTAATGAAGTATGTAGTTCACCAGTTTTACTCAATAGATGGAACATATTTCTGAGATACACAGGAAACTAAGCCATTTGGTGTATTTTATTCAAGTTGAAAAAATATATTGGCAGCATTTTCAAATGTAGAGGCTCTTTCTACAGTTGCACCAAGTTGAAAGAGCTGAACAATTATTTTTGAACAATGCATTTTATATAATATGCTTGAGAAATGCCATGAAACAACAAATAATAATTGTAGGGTAATAGAAATATTTCTGTTTCTTAAACTGTCCATATGTTATAAAGGAGACTGAAGGCAGATAATTTCTGAGCTATCTGTTATGGGCTGTGGGTATTTGGTTTTGTTCTGCTGTGCTTGGAATCACTAGGAGAATAACATGTAATAGGACCTATTTCTCATGCTTTCCTTTTTGAGAGGTAAGTTCCTACCACAAAGGAGAGACAATAAAGCATTATGTCATTCAAACTGAAATAATTTTAACATCAAGAGATTTGCATAAAAGATCTATAAGACATTTCTCCCCATATTCTACATTCTGTTCCCATTAAAAGAGGAGAGAGGGAAATGACCTTCTGAAATATTTTAATTCTAATTTTTATGCTTTGTCACCATTTCCTTTAGACAGTTTAAGCTGCTATTTTGAACATTATTTAGATTTAATGAAACCTGTCTATCTGCATTTAGTTATTAAGCCAAAACTTCTCATTGGCTTGTGGCAATTAGTTCAAATGATTAATGTGCACTCAAATTGTACAGTATTTCCTTCGTGGGTGTTTCTCCCTTAATATGCCCAGTAGGCTTTCACTGGAAAAATCTAATAAGTGGATGCAGATCTGTAAACATATCTATTAGACAGAAGGTGAATGTAATCTTTTAATTAAAAAGAGATAATATCAAACTGAAGTGTTGAGCTTGACAAAATTTAAAATGGATCTTGAGAAGACAATGTAGAGGAAAAGATGCTATATGAATCTGTATAGCCTCCGCATCATTCTGTGCATGTTGCTTTATAGATGTAACAGTTCTGTGTCTATTTTGTTATTTCTTTCCCTCCCACAATTCTTATTATCTTTGTCCTGTGTGTACACATGCTAGGGAGACAGGACTTAAGACAGATGTAGGGTTAGAGATATTTTAGTGTATATCTCTGATGCTCCTTCTGATCTTCTTCTGCTACTCTCTACTGGCAGAGTGAAAAATAAAACTGACCATGATGTGTAGGCTGGGGCTTCAGGGGTCAATACCCTTCTGACTTCCACTTTGATGACATGAACAAAAATACTGTTTCAAGACGCATGGCAGACTTTTTGCTTCTTGAAATAATTATTACCAAAGCATAGGGATGTGTGCTTTATGCACAGGATTTTACAGGCAGGATCCTGCAACCACGAAGCATTTCCCTGCTGATAACATGGGGAGCTGGACTGGGCCTTGGTGACAACATGCCCTTTGATATGGCCAATCAGTTGTTATTAGTAATAGCACAGTGTGAACTAAACTTCCTTGTGAACCATTAAGGGACATGGAGGAGATGAAATGATATCTTTTAGTGGACCCACTAGCAAAAAAAAAAAAATTGTGAGCTTGAAACCCCATTTCTTTCATGGGTGATTGGAGCAACAATAAAAGATTTTGTTACATGTCCAGGCTGATGCATAGCAGCCTGGGTATTCTCTTCGGAGGACAAAGGAGGTGCAAACAGGCTGTGCACATAGTGCATTAGGGTTCGTTAGGCCTCATCTAGAAAAATGTCTGTGGAGTTCAGGTTTCCTTGAGACTTTCAGAAAAAAATAGCAAATGAAAATGCCCCTTCTCAGTAAATACCCTAATCTCTCTAGCAATCACAGAGATAAAGATTTAGCTGTGCTAAAGAAAGTGCTATTCACAATATATTTATTTTTTCATACATAACAAATCGGTGGTGCTTGCACAAGCCACAGTAATACTGGCAAGATTTAATTAGAAAATGCTGTTTTGAAATGGGGGGGAAATGGACAGCTATTATTTTAAAAAACCCGAACAAACCTAGCACCAGTTAAAGGCATTATACATGTACGTGAAATACATTATATATGTATGGGCGCAAGATTAAGGAATACTGTTTCCAGTAGATCGGAAGCAATTCTATTAGCTAATCACCTTTATACTTTCAAATGTTTCTTCTAAGGATTTTGGTGAAAACGCTCACATTTTAGCTGTTTCCCAGCAAGAAGACTAATCTATTGAAAGATCATACTGCCAGCAAGTGAAAATGGTAGCAAACATATGACAGCTGTCATTTACCAATTCTTAATTTTCAGTCTTAAGTCTTAGATGAAGTGTGTGTGCCTCACCTTAGATTATTACTGGGGAAAGGATGGATTAGCAGTTACTAAAGAGCATAAACTAGAGAGAAAACATTTCTAATTTTGTGTAGAATATTAAAAGGTGCATAAACTTGTCACTGTAACAAAAAATGAGTGATCGGTGCCTGGGGTGTTACCTTACATTCTGGTTTGGGGTAGATATTTTTCAGAGCAGCATTTCAAAAGATAATTATGTCATTTAGCCATTAACAACAATGCACTGATTTCTTCTGTTAATTGACAGAAAGTAACAATAGGGCAGACACAGATTTTAAAAACTAAACGTTCTTACCATCTGGATGTTGAGTGGTCAGGCATTTTCAGAAATACAAGTTTTGGAAAGGCAATTTCAGAAGGAAAAATGTGAAGGACCTGTTTCCATAATAGTTGTTTTTACCAGTGTCAAATTGTTTTGAGAAGAAATATCCTAAGAACAGTTCTCCATACTGTACAAAAAGGAGCTTCCCAAAACGAATCATCTTCAGCAATGCATTCTTCTTTGTGTTAGTTCTATTTCACTCATCCACCCCTCTTCTTTTCAGCACATAAATGTGAAAAAAGTGATAAACGAGCAGCTTTTTTGTGTGTGCTTCTAGAATACCTGACTATTCTGGCTTGCTTCATTTTAGCCAGTTATTGAACTATCATATTGAATTAATCAAAGCAAGTTAATTGTTTTGCTTTAATCTGATAATTTTGCTTCAAGTCAGTGCTGAACATCTTATTAACATTAGGGATGAAGATGATACACACAAGAATTTGACTCTGACTCCCAGAACAGCCTTTATTATGGTGTTCCATTATATTTTTACAAGCTCAGTATAAAAAAAGGAATAACATAAAATGTTTGAATTCTGGAACTAACAACCAGTATAATACAATGTTACAGGATATGTCGAAGTATATATGAGTGCCTCTCCCAGCTTCATTATCTATGACATTAATTCCTATTCATAAAGTTGCTGTTTGAAAAATTTCTCCTTCATTTTCAGAGTAAGTTCCCCATGATTCCATTCAAATATTATCCTTGGGAGATACAGAAGGTATAAGCAATGATAGATTAATTTGCCCATCTCTCTCTGAGGCATTTTTTTTTTTAGTAGGGCTGTTGATTATATTCTAAACTGAGAGATTGAGGTTAAACCACCACCCCCTGCCCCGCTCCCCACAACATTGGCTTCTCTCAGTGTCCTGTTCATGAACAGCTGTAATTACTATTTGGAAACCAGTTCAAACAGTTGTGAAGTTTGTTGGAGCTGCAAATAAGATCAGAAGCAATACTGATCATTTTGATCATGTAAACTAATATTCCATTATATTTCATATTGCTTAACATTTTGTATTTATGCTGATTGTTGTGCAGGGTAATTGATTTGCAGCTGATTAAAACTGTGAACTTTTAAACATATTTTAATCAGACCTGTACTCTGCAATATGCTTATCAGTGCTGACAGAATTATTATAAGCATTGTGTGCATTCATCTTAATATAATGAATTTAAAATAATTTTTAAAAGAAAAATTCTGTGTTCTCACCCCAGATAACTATTATCTTCAAGAAATTCTTACAAAATCATTTGCGTTGAAATATAGCTGGGACCCAAGGAATCATTCAACTAATACTGTGTGCCCAAGGCAGTTTTGGGCTTGTATTCTTCAGGGCCCAGTCCCACTTTGAAACTTTTTGCATTGGGGGTGGGAGGGGGGTCCTGGCTATCCCCAGGCTCTGGGGCATATCTAAAGTATTTATCTGGATCCAAGCCTATAACATTTACTTGAATCAGTTGTAATTCAAAGCAAGCAATTAATTGGGTAGCACCTCAGTCTGAAATGCATTACACTTCATTCCATAAAATCTTCTTGAGTGTAATGGAATTTAGAGCTTCATAGTGCTTTTATGAGTGAAGTATAAAAATCATTAACTGCTTTACAATCCTAATTCAGACCCAAAATAGCACAGTAGTGTGTTGGATTAGCAACTAACTTAGAATATTGAAATAAGCCTTCCCAGACAATGTCATTTTAAGTTGCAAAACCTGTTCTCAGTGTCACATATGTTCCATATAAAGTAAATGCTGCAAGCACTATGGACAGCCTATTGTTCAAAAAACCAAATGTGGTGTGTGTGTGTGTGTGTGTGAGAGAGAGAGAGAGAGAGAGAGAGAGAGAGAGAGAGAGAGATCAGTGATTTCCAACCAGGGTTCCTCCAGATGTTGCTGTACTATAACTCTTATTCTCCCCAGCTACAATGTATTGTGGCTGGGGATGATGGGAGTTGTAGTTCAGCAACATCTGGAGGAACCCTGGTTGGGAACCACTGATACAAACAGAGAGAGGTATCCATGTTGGTCTGTTTACCAATAAATAAATAAATAAATATAATAATAATAATAATAATAATAATAAATAATAAATGAAGCAGATGAAACCGTGGACCACCTAATCAGCTGTTGTAAAAAGAACGCACAGACTGACTACAAACAAAGGCATGACAAAGTAGCAGGGATGATACACTGGAACATCTGCAAAAAATACAAGCTACCTGTAGCCAAAAATTGGTGGGACCATAAAACTGAAAAAGTTGAAGAAAATGAAGATGCAAAAATATTATGGGACTTCCGACTACAAACAGACAAACATCTGCCACACAATACACCAGATATAACTGTAGTCGAGAAGAAAGAAAAACAAGTCAAAATAATCGACATAGCAATACCAGGGGATAGCAGAATAGAAGAAAAAGAAATAGAAAAAATCACCAAATACAAAGATCTACAAACTGAAATTAAAAGGCTGTGGCAGAAAAAGACCAAAATAATCCCAGTGGTAATTGCAGTGCAGTTCCAAAAGACCTTGAAGAGCACCTCAATACCATAGGGGCCACAGAACTCACCATCAGCCAATTACAAAAAGCAGCTTTACTGGGAACAGCCTATATTCTGCGACGATACCTATAACAACAGCAACAACATTGACAATAAAATTCAGCCATCCCAGCTCCTTGGGAAGGACTCAATGTATGGATAAAACAAACCAGTCGATAACACCTGTCTGACTGTGTAAATAAATTATAATATAATATAACATGGGTGATCTGAAGTTGTATGGAAAGTCCCAGTCAGAAATCGAATCACTGCTAAACACTGTCCGTATATTCAGTAGCGATATTGCAATGGAGTTTGGACTAGACAAGTGTGCTGCATTAATAATGAACAGAGGAAAAATAAGAAAAACAGAAGGAATCGAACTGCCCAATGGAAGCAACATCAAGAACCTGGAAGAGAAAGAACATTACAAATACTTGGGCATTCTCCAGGCTGATAACATTGCACACACTGAAGTTAAAAGAAAAATTGGAAGTGAATACATCAGGAGAGTTAGAAAAATCCTAAAGATGTTATTGGACTTCAACTCCCATCATCCCCAGCCAAAGGGCACTGGGGCTGGGGATTATGGAAGTTGAAGTTTAATAACATCTGGGGACCCAATGTTGAGAATCCTTGATCTATACTGACTGTTCCACAGGTTAAATAAATAAATAAATTGAAAATGGATTCACATATCAAAGTATCCTCCACAAATTTTATTATGATATTAAACAGAACATATAAAAGCCATTTGTAATAAATAAAGATCAGTCATTGGGTGGGTGGGGGGACCTGTGATCCATTTAAACCTAGTACTGTAAAACAATGGTACTGAAACCAATGGGACCATAGTCATTTATTTCCTTGGTTGCAGTAGAACATACAAATCCAATCTTATGTATGCTTGGCAGTAAATCCCACTGAGTTCAGTGGGTTTATTCCCGGGGAAGTGTGCATAGGACTGTAGCCTTGTTTATGACTAGTTGGGTTGAGTTAAATATGCATAGGATTGTGTTGCCCCAATGATCTGCTGCCTGAGGCAACCACGTCACCTTGTCTCATGAAAGGTCTTGACCTCATGCCCCATCACAAGCCATTTATCTTTTCTCCTTTGGAAAGAATGTGTAGCATAATACTGTAGATGTATGTCTCTCTGAGAACCAGACCACTGATCCTGCATGGCTAAGAGGCAGTAGCAGCTGGTCCTAATGAGCTGGGGGGGGGGTACCAAAAGAGGCACAGCTGCCTCTGGTTCCCGGAAGCTTGGATTGCTACTCACACTCTCTCTCTCACACACACCCCGCCATGCTTGAGAGCTACACAGTTAACCATACAGCTCTGCCTGACAAATTGCCAGCCTGCAGGAAGCATGGGCAGGAAGAGAGAGAGGAGGAGCCCACGCTTCCCGGAACCAGAGGCAGCTGTGCCTCCTTTGGTGCTTTCCTGGGCTGTTGGGATCAGTTGCTACAGTCTCTTAACCACGCAGAACCAGTGGTGTGGTTCTTGGGAGGAGACATGCATCTACTGAATTATGCTACACATTTTTTCCAAAAGGAGAAAAGCTTACTTACAATACAGTTGTATGCCTTTTAACTGTGCAGTAAGGCTCATCACATATATTGTGTTTAGGTTTGCAGCCTTATGATATCACTCTCATGCATTAACTGAAGAAGATATCAGTGGCAGGTCTTGGAGTGACATAATGAACATGTTTCAAGCACAGCTTAAATATACATTATTATTCTTCAGTTTCTATGGGGAACCACCAGGTCCTAAATGGCAGAAGTTAATTTACAACAAGGTGGAGCTGTTCAGTTTCCTCAGGAAGTCTAGGAAGCTGATATGGTATGGCAGCTAAGAGCCTGAGCTCCAAATCAAGCCTTATGGATTCAACTCTTGCCTCTCTCATTAATGCATTTATTGGACTTAGGCAAGCTTCTCCCTCTCAGCTGCAATATTAAGATGATAACACTTCCTTACAGGGTTTATCTATGTATCAATATAATTCTCTTAGACGTACCCATCACTAATTCCATGTGTGGCAGCTCTCGCAAGAGTTTGCGAGCGAGGGGAGGGGGAGAGGAAAGCAATGGTGGCAGGGAACATAAGGTCAATGGACAGGCCAGTGAACAGGTGGATGGGTGGGGAGAGAAATCAGTGGCGGTGGTAGCAGTGGGGGGAGAGAAAGCAGTGGTGGTGGCAGTAAGGGGAAAGAGAAAGTGGCAGTGGCCGGGGGAGAAGAAACAGCGGGTGGCCAGAAAAAGTGGCTGGCCAGGCAGCCAGCCAGAAAGAAAAAACATTGGGGTGGCGGAGGGGGGCTGAGAACGAGGGGCTGAGAATGAGGGAGGGGGGCCGAGGAGAGAGAACTAGAGGTGCAGATGTTCTCCGCCTGGGCCAGCCAGTTTATTTTATTTAAAACATTTATATCCCACCCCTCCAATACACTACTGCTTGGGGCAGCTCACAACATCAACAAAATAGATACAATGTAAAGTAAAACATTAATAAAGTTAAACAAGTTAAAAGACCAGGGTAAAACCACATTTAGAATTACAAATCTTAAAAGTTTTGAATTAAAAGTTAATAGAAAGCCAAAAACTGAAAACAAAAAACCTAAAAAAACTCTACCAGATATACGAAGCAGACAAAACATTTAAAAGCCTCTTTTTAAAAGATGTGTTTTTAATTGGTTTTTTTAAAACACTGAGGGAGGGAGCATCACGAAGCTCTTCAGGGATGGCGTTCCAAAGCCAAGAGGCCACAACCGAAAAGGCCCTGTCTCTAGTCCCTGCCAACCAAACCTTGGTTAGTGGCAGGGCCATGAGCAAGCGCTGAGATGCCACGCGGAGGGCCATGGAAGTTATTGTAATCCGAACAGTAACCTGGAGGGTTACTGTAAGGATTACAAAAGATAACACACCTGAAGTGCTTCAAACACTCAAAATTGCTTTATAGATGGTATTATTTTAAAATCAATAATTCATCTATTCTCTCTAACTGCAAAATGCATCACATAAACATGCTCCAAATAGAAATCTAGAACTATTTTTGTTCCTCACCAAGAAATCCATCTCAGGAGTAGCATTTTCTTTTCTTTTAATTGAGATATTACTGAAATGTTCATTAATTCATCTCTTAACCTTCCAGTTAGTATTCCCTAACTTGATTTTGTTGCATGGGAATTAAATAGCATAAACAACATGTGTTGTAACTGCAAGTGGCAAGTTTAAGCTAATGTGGTTTACTATCTGATGAATTACAAAAGGAAGCCACCCTTTGTCTGCAGCATATCAGGGGCGTAACTATAATAGGGCAAGGGGAGACAGTTGTCTGGGGGCCTGCTGCCTCAAGGGCCTCCCCCAGAGACAAGTCACATGACTCCCCCACCTGCCTGCCCGGGCTTCATTCATTATTAATTAAATTGGTTCTTTTTTTTACCTCTTCCTATTCAATCCTTCATTCCTGGGTTGCTTTCCTCAAAACAAACCTGGGAACAACAGCTCTTCTCAGAGCAGGCTCACCCCCTGAATGGTATATCTTACAGTACTCACATGGTCTCTCATCCAAACACATACCAGGCACTTCTTAGCAAAGAGGACAATTAATGTTTGTGACTACAAGACCAGCTCTCCTGGTGGGCTTCAGCCTAGAGACAGGGTTAGCTCCCCCCCCCCAAGTGCTGCTGCTGCCCCCTCCACCAAGTGCTGCTTGATGAGTGTCCAAAGTAAGAAAACTAAAGTAAGAAAAGTGGGCGGGGTGGTAATTATGAAGTGGTAATTATGAAGATGAACGTGGCTGTTGTGTTGCTTAAATGAAAAAGGGTCTCTGTAGGCTGGTCGTTGCATTGGACTGTGCTGAACATTATCATGACTCTGCTCTAAAGAGTTCCAGGGGCCCCACTCCATCCCACGGACTTTCTTCTTTTCCTCCATCATATCTTGGATGATTTTTCTCTCTCTCTCCCCCCCCCCCTTCCTCCCCACCCCTCTTGTATTAGGAGAGGAAGGCAGTGACGGGGGGGGGGCATTTTAAAATCTCATCTCTGGGCCCACTCCAACCTTGCTATGCCCCTGCAGCATATACCTCCACCATGAGGTGAAAGTCTCTTTGGGAGTGCTTCTCTTGATACAAATACAATGAAAATTTATATACTGCTTTTCAACAAAAAGTGATGATCACTAGCTTAGCAGCTTGACAAAATATTAGACAAATGCATGGAGGTTAGGTCTATCAATGGCCCTTCACCATAATAGCTTAAATGAAACCTCCATATTCATAAGTTCAGAAACCTTCATGTGAGACAAGTCATGTGGGAGGGTTATTGAGTTCATGCCTTCTTTATGAGCTTCCCAGAGGCATCTGATTGGTCAGTACAAGAGGCAGAATGCTGGACCACCAGATATCTCTAACAGGGCATTTCTTACAGGCCACATTTGTTTTTTTACTGATGCTGTCCCAAATATATGCTGCATTTCTTCTTCCTTAATATTTCTAACAGAAACTCAGTTAGCCAACGATGAGAAGATAATTCTTTGCAACAGTGTCACCGTTTTGCTAGCAATAATTATGGACTTGGTGTGAGCTAACAGGTAAATAATCAATATTCATTGCAGTTAGCAGACGGATAGACCACCCCCCCCACCGCACAAGAATGTGTTTGTCCTAGTATATGAGCTATAAGTGTTGCTGAATTTCAGAAAATGACCCAGAGCACTATTTGGAACACTTTAAAAAAAACCAAAAAAACCACAACAAACCAGACTACTCATAACAGACTGAAATAAACACTGGAACAAATAGACTATGACTGCAATCTGAGCAACCTCTTAGTCACAATTTTTATTGCACATGTATCTTGCACAACAACCTTATATAAGGAAAACAGGGCTGTTATCCTCTGTGTACATAACACCAAAATTCTGCCCCATAAAACATATCATTCTGCAGCTTGTATAAATCATGAAGGGTTGAGCAGATGTATTTATGTTTGCATAGTCTTGCTAGTCAAGGGGGTTGCTGGGGGTGGCAAAAACTGAAAGCTTTTGAGACGGCAGCAGCCACCAACCTGAAGCTCTCCAAGTGTTGGAGTGCAACTCCCATCATTCTAGCTGCAGCAGTTGGGATGATGGGAGCTGTAGTCCAACAAAAGCTGGAGAGATTCAGGTTGGCCACCTTTATCCTGAGGCTTCACCCGCCTGCCTCTCCCACCATCAGATGATATCTTTTTCAGTCAGCCTGCTGCCTTGTGAAATTCATAAGACCTTGGCCATGCTGGCTGCTCAGAAGGGGTTCAAGACATTTTGCTCCCTGAGGCAGGCAGGCAATCCAAATGGTGGCTTTAGTGATAGTAACGAATTATAAATGAATAATAAACCTATAATAATATAATACCCTTTATTTGCTAGCCGTCCCATAACAAATTGTTCTCTGGGCAGCTGGCAACAGAGGATTAAAACATACAATAAAAACACATAAATTAAATTGTAACAGACAAAAAAGGTAAAAAAGAAAATACAAAATAGAATACAAAGCAGCTTAAAAACTCATTTTAAAATTAGTTAAAAATCAGAACAAATCTGAAAAGCCGAATTTAAAAGGCCTGTGTGAACAAAAAGGTCTTTAACTGGTGTATAAAAGAACAAAGTGACGAAGCTAGGCAAACCTCACTGGGGAGGCTATTCCATGAACGGTGCAACCACCGAAAAGTCCCTCTCCCTGGTAGCCACCCGCCTCACCTTGTTTGGCAGGGGCACCCAGAGAAGGGCCTCTGAAGAAGATCTTAAGGTACGGGTAGGGATATATGGGGCAAGACAATCTCACAGGTAATCTGGTCTCAAGCCATTTAGGGCTTTAAAGGTTAAAACCAGCACAGAAATGAAAAAAACTGACAATTAACTGCTCTACAGTCCTGCAAAACCTACTGTCCGAGGTAGGCTACCTCACTCCACCCAATGATGGGGCCAACCTTGCATGGATTTTCAAGCCTAACTTCACAAGGGCTAGCTTTTTCTCTCAAAGTGAGGTTCTTAGAAGACTGAATTCTAAGGCCTATACTATATTCCCTACTTTCCCTACAAAAATCTAGCTGCATTGGTTTTGCATGCAGAATCTAAGAGTGCATAGCTTGCATTTGGGCTCACACATACATGCAGACTTAGATTAGTGATATTTCCCCCTTTTGCTTGTGGTCCAAGTCCTTGTTGGAATAGACACATGGGAACAGTAGCTGAGAAAGGCTCAAAATAAGCTAGCAGTTGACAAACATTTGCTGCAGCATTAGACCACAGAAATGTGCTGGCAAGGGGACTGTCTGAAGGGATTCTATCAGAACTCCGGGTGCAGAATAAACACAAATCTCCAGCAACAGAGTTGCGACTGATGCTGCCCCAGCAGTTATTCTCAGAATGGCTGTTTTATGTGTTCATATTTAATTGTCCCATGCTATTATGAGAGAACAAGTGCAAGGTTTGAAGCAGCACAAGCCTGTAGCAGCTTAAAGCTCCCTAGAGATGGGGAAAGAACATGAGACAAATGCTCAGCCTCCCTCCAAATATAACCAGTGAATGCAGCACCCAGAGAAGCAGTGCACAATGACAGAAGCAGGAATAAATGAGAAAGAGACAGCTGGGCTAGAAAAGGAATAGGTGGGCAGGCAGGTGGGAAAGAGTGAGCAAGAGCAAAGAACAAAGAAAGGAGGAATGCAGAAGCCAGAGACAAAGAAGCAGGAAAAATGGGAGCAGGCTATACCGGAGATGGAGGGGAAGAGAAAAGGTGATAGACAAGCAAGGAGACACAAACACCGTAAGGGAGAGACTAGTCAAAGAAAGCTTGCTACGCACATTTTGCATTAGAAAAAGGCAATATTTATTAGACATACATAGATTTATTCAAGCTAGTGAGGCTGAGCTTATCCTTAATTGCAGAGTCAGGGAAGGGGCTGTTTTGGATAGATCCTGGTGTTCTTTATCGCCCATCTCTTTGTTCCTTCTTTGTGCTTCCACTGTTTGTCTTCCCACACACATACAAAACCTTTTCTCTCTTTCTAGATATACAGTTTTCCTGTTTCAGAAAGAACAAATGAGAAGAGCCTTTAACAGTCTATGACTGCAACTCTATGCACACTTACCTGGGAGCAAGCTCTGTTGATCACAGTGCATTTTATAGGATTGCTTTGTGTATTGCTGAATGCATCCAGCCCTCTCTTAGCATTTTTACGGAGAGTCATTATTCTGTTTGTTTTCAGAGGAGGTTCAGCAGAGAGTCTGAAGACATGAATGCAGAACATAAGAAAAATATATACGAACATATAAATATTCATTGTCAGATATAAGGGGATACTAAAGAAAGGGCAGTTTTTGCACCACCGTTGAGCAATGTGGGTCAAATCCTTTATTTCAAACAGATGTAGATGGGAAATATTTAGACAGACTTGTAATTTTAGTTGCTGATCAATTAAGAACCTAGGGTAAAAATTTACAAATAAATACATGAAAACAACCCTCTATGACCAAGGTTCTCAAACTTAGGCCCCCAGATGTTGTTGGATTATGACTGGGAATGATGAGAGCTGTGGTTCATCAACATCTGGGGACCCAAGGGCAAGTCTGAGAGACTCTGCTCTATAAATCCTGCTTGCCTCTATGTTTGCCAGTGAATTATATCCTGAAGTTTCTTTCTTTTTTTAATTAGAAGGAACTGTCATTGAATTAAAATAATTATTATTATTCTGTTTGAGAACCAAAGTGACATACAAAGTTAAAGTTTACAGTATCTATCTATCTATCTATCTATCTATCTATCTATCTATCTATCTATCTATCTATCATTAATTATCCAGGATGGGCCACATGTGGGGATGTGGTAGAAAGGAGGCGATTGGCTGACAGAGTTTGCAAGCAGAAGCACCTGATTGGGCAGTGGGGATTCCATATGCAGATAGGGAGAAGGAGCCTGTGAGAGCAGAAACACCATGGTGATTGGGCAGTAGGGATTCCCTATGCAGATAGGGAGGAGAAGCCTGTGGCACTGTGGTGATTGGGCAGTGGGGATTCCCTATGCAGATAAGGAGGAGGAGCCTGTGATGGTTAAGGTCAGTTGGAATGCAACTGTTACTGGTTGGAACATGTTCTTGATTGTAGAGGAGAGGAATCTATATATATAAAAGGATAGCAGGCAGGTGTCTGCAAAAAGAGGGGTCATGAGGGAGGAAAGAGCCCCTTCAGGAGAAGGAGGATGCCATTGTGTGAATTAAATGAGGAAACAAGATGAACAAAATCTGTTAGGGAAGGAGGGAGGGAGGGAGGGAGGGAGAGAAAAAACATGAAGGGAGAGGGAAGAAAGAGTGGAGGAGAGAGAGAGAAAAAGAAGGGAGGGGGAAGAGAGACAGAACGAAGGGCAAGGGACGGGCCTCAGCCTGTCAGCAGCCTGAGGCTGTCAACCACTGCTGCTGTTTGGGGCTGCTGTTTTTAAACTGTAAATATTTGGCCTTGTTTTTCAGGGTTTTAAAACTGTTTTACATGCTTTGATTGTTAATTAGTTGTATATTGTTTTTATAGTTTTTGATTTTAACTGTTAATTGATTTTAATTGTTTTTATTTTAATGTAAACTACCCTGAGCCATTTTTGGAAGGGTGGTATAGATATCAAATAAATACATAAAATAAAATAAATAAGAGGTGGCATTTTGGGGAAGCATTGTGCCTTGTAGAGATGCATCTAGCAGGAATTCATCAGATGCATCAGTAGCAAGTGATTGGAGAAGCTGCAGCTATTGTTTCTGCCTAGACACATCCCTCCCCAGCACGATGTCAAGCTTAAATAATGAGGGAATGTGTGGGTACATGGAGCTTTATTTGTAAAGCCAGCAGAATATTCAAGACTGTAAGAAGTCTTTACAGCTTACATGGCATGAAAGTTAAGTTAAGGTCACCTTAACTTGCAGTTTCCATA
Organism: Hemicordylus capensis; assembly: GCF_027244095.1. Taxonomy (NCBI): domain Eukaryota; kingdom Metazoa; phylum Chordata; class Lepidosauria; order Squamata; family Cordylidae; genus Hemicordylus; species Hemicordylus capensis. Next base: position 140,324,033 of record NC_069662.1, on the reverse strand, counting down.
CTTTCTGGCATATTTTGCCAAAACAGCTTTATTTTGGGGTAGCACACAGCACCCCATCATATTCTTGGAACTGTGGGACTAAAGCTTCCATTTTTGATACCCGAGCTCACGGGATCCTGAATTCTGCAAATGCTCATATGTGGAAAGACTTGCAAATGGTCACTTAGCATAAGCAAGACATGGGACAATGCTACCCTGAGGTCATAACAAAAAAGATGAAAGGGAGTCATCCCCATAAAAAAAGATCCTTTCTTTGTCTCTCTCTGTCAAAGAGAAGGAAGCTAGCAAAGTAAACCGCAGGTCAAAAGCATTCACTCAGAGGAGAGTAACAAACTCCCTTTTTGCAAGAGAGATAGCATGGGCTAATTTTCTCCCCAGTAACTCAGATAAGTGAAGCAACAACCCACCCCACCATCAACAGCTAATGAGCTGGCAATGACTAGAAGGAGGAGAACTCCTTAAAACTTAGGAAATTTATCTTTGCACCTGGAGGAACATCTCCTTTCCCAGGTAAGCTTCAAGTTCACCATTCAACCTTCCCTGTACATTTCTCCAAACCATTCCAGCCCTTTTGTTCCTTGGTTGTACATCCAAATTGACCAGTTCATGCAACCATAAATTTGTTCAGTGCGGGTTTCAGCCCCTCTAGCAAGAGAATGTGACTTATGCTTTGCCTCAGGACATTATTTTGACTACAAGGATTCTGACCTTGGCCCAGCCACATGGCTTCGGAATCAGAATAGGATTCAGAATTCAAATCTGCATGGAAGTACCAACAGGACTCTTGCTATACTGGTTCTCAAGCTTGTGAGTGATAGCTCTACGCCACTTGCCCTTTCTTCTTCCAGCTTTTCTGCTGCCTTCCCCCGTGAGGAAATCTGCTCATGTGCCCATCTACAAGTGCACCAGATGTACCACCGGATAAGGATAGGTAATACTAATATTCTGCCCCTCTAAATCTCCTTGCCCCCATCTCTTTCCTCTCCATTTCAGCATCCAAGCCCCTTTCTACATCAAGCCTTAAGCTGACTGATCTACAGTTTGGACCTTAAGCTAAAATTCCTCTTCGTAAGATTCCTGTTAAGATTATTAGTTAAGATTTTATTGCTTTGCCTAACCAGTTTTTCAGTCCCTGTACCCCTTGCCCCCAAATAAATCTTTAAACTGTACTCCTGCCTCCTGTACTCCTACCTCCTACAAAACCTGCTTAAATTAATACTGGAACCAACTGTTCCCCCAGCCTACTCAATTTCCCAACTTTAAGCCAAAAAGCACAGTTAGAGCATTTATCCAGCCCTCTGGAGCAGTTCTGGTAAGAGGGCGGGGGAAAGTAAGCAACTTAACTCTAATCTTAAATCAAAGGTTTTTAAATAATAATATAAAATATTTATTTATATTTTATAAATAAATAACACTGTATTTCTCCTTTCCAGCTTCTTCTTTGGTGCCAAGCCAGAGAAATCATAGCATTCACTGTGGGTCTGCATTGCCTGCTTTCCCAGCATGAAAGAACCCCATCACAGAATGTAGTTTCCTTACAGCTTCTCTCAGCATGCGTTATTCATCTTGTTGTGCTGAGCTGTTTGTAATGGTTCATTGTTTACATTGCATGTTTACATACCTACCCAAGGCATTAAAGCTTCCACTTCAAATCTGATATTATAATAACACATCAAGTTATTTGTGGGCATTAGGATCACATATTTGCACTGGCTTCATATTTGATAGATGATGCAACGTATTCCTTTTGGGGAATATTTTACCACAGGTTATACTTTGCTTCTGCATCGCTATTAAATAGCTCTGGAGAGATTGATTATGGTCCTCTAAACTACTTCATCATCAACCATTTTAAAGCCTGAGCCAAGAATATAAGCAGATTTCACAGTGACGATGTTCTTTATTAGAATCTCTGTAATTGCAACTAGATGTGGAAACCACTCATACAACCATTATGCCTTTTTTTAACATTCTTGAAGTTTCAGACACGAATTGTGCTCCCCAGTCCACGAAGCAATCGTGTCAAAGACCAGCAGCCAGATTTGTGGGTCTAGGGCGAGTTGTCAGTCTGATGGGGTCAGAGTGAGTAGAACAATCAAAGGCAAGCAAGGATCAAGTTCCATACACAACAACCAAAACTTAAGAAGGGCCAGAAACAAGTAAAGTTGCCTAAAGCAGACAGAAGGTTGAGTTCCGCCAGCAGCAAGAGGGCCTGGGAGAGTAGAGGAACTTAGCAGGTAGGACCAGAGATATCTCCAAAGGGTAGTGGCCACTCTTCCAAAAATACTTCCCAACCCCCCATCCACCAAACTGGAACTTTACAACAAAGTGTCAGACAATCTAATCATAGTATAATATGGTCCTACAGCTTGAATTAATTATTTTAGGAACATAGGAAACTGCCATATACTGAGTCAGACCATTGGTCTATCAAGCTCAGTATTGTCTCCACAGACTGGCAGCAGCTTCTCCAAGGTTGCAGGCAGGAATCTCTCTCAGCCCTATCTTGGAGAAGCCAGGGAGGGAACTTTAAACCTTCTGCTCTTCCCAGAGCAGCTTCATTCCCTGAGGGGAATATTTTACAGTGCTCACACATCAAATCTCCCATTCATATGCAACCAGGGCAGACCCTGCTTAGCTATGGGGACAAGTCATTCTTGCTACCCTGACCAGCTCTCCTCTCCATTTTCAGAGGCCTCAGATGTTTAAACAAGCCTCATTCACTGACTCCTCTACCCCAGAAGTCAGTGCAGACAGGTAAGTAGGAGACTTATTAATTACATTAATTACCCTACCTCTGTAAGTATTTAATGAGGCTCTACACATGATCGGCGTGTAGAATCAGGGGGGATTTGGTGGGGAGAGTGGGTGAATCCCGTTCTCCCCACACATGAGTGGCTAGCCTGCCCTGGGTGCTGGTTTGGGCTGCAGTGATTGGGGGCCACCTGGACCCCAGAAGTCCCATAATTGTTATGGGCACCACAACATATTAGACTCAGAGGTACCAACCCAGAAGGATATGGAATTCAGGCCTGTGTCTGATTTCATTTTATATTAAGAGTTCAATTAATGCCTGGGCTCAGGGTGAATTGACACCCCAGATCTCAACTGGTCTGCGAGGCAAGAGGATATCCAGCATTGTATTGTGAAATGGGTACTTAAGGAAGCACAAAAGCCAGGCCTGAACAATCCAAATGCTAAATGTGACTCACTATCAAATAATGTCAGTGGAAGAGGCCAGAGGCTGATCTCCCCTCTCCTGTTGCAAGAAGTCCATGCTAATCCTTGTCAATGATTGACTCAATTGCTCTCTATAGAAATTCAACATAGGTAGATGCATACAAAGAAAACACCTATAGACTTTAATTCTTACCTTACTAACACTTTAACACCTTTTTGGGGTCAGGCTGGCAAATCTGGGAACATGCCCATTTACAGCTCAGAGATGCAAATTTGCTTTGGGCAATGCCCCCCCCTTCTAAGTGCACAGTTTACAGAAGATGAGATTCAGATCTCTCTGGACTGGCCAGTATCCTGAATAATTAAAAGACATTGTCCAGAAGGTAACAGCATTGTCACCCCTTTTTGGGACCCAGGAAAAGATGAGATTTGAATAGATTCTATGAGAGATCAAAGGAAAATATAGCTATAAAGAACAGGCTTATTGGACAGAGAGCTAGCAATCTTGTGCCTACATGCAAGATCTGCTCACGAGCAATCCCAGAGTTTGCTGCTAAGCCGTGGGGCAACAAGCAGGAAGTCTGTCCATGGACAGGAGCTGTCTGTGACTTCTACTGCGCAGTGAGAAGTCAAGACTCCCCCAGCCATGGTGCTCTGACTCTCAGCCGTGCTCTGAGCAAACTGCATGCTTGATCCAAAGGCTCCTGTCTCCAGCCAAAAGCCTCGCTCCTTCAGCTGAAGAGATCCACCGCTCTCAAGTCTCTGATCCTGGTAATATGCTGCCCCTACAAGCCTTGGATCCCTCCATCTTTTCCCCTCCTTCTCCTTCCCCCCCTTTTCCTCTACTAATTCCTGATCTCCCCAAACCATGCTAGTCCTCAACCTTCCTTAACCCCCCCTTTTCTGTCTATATCTGAATTATATTAGGCTTTAGGAAGATTTAACACACACACATATGTTAGTTAGGAACACTGGGTGAATATTGTTGCTGGCTAGGGTTGAAATACTGTTATAGAATGTTCTGCTTTCTGCTCAGCTAGATTGATGTTGTTATTCTTTTATACTCAATAAAGCCTATTGAATCATTTAGGATTGGCTTGATCTCCTTTCTTCCTTGCGCCCAGATCCTACATGGTCACTATATAAAAGAACTTGGTCACTTGGTGACACTATGAGACAGACCTAATTTTGTATGCTAGCTAATGAGCATATTTAGTATATAAATCAGGCCTGGACTGTAACATAATGCCCCGAGCGAGTGTGTGGGGCATGCTGGGGAAACCCCTGTCTCCAGAAAGCTTGATGGAGCCTCCCAGTCGGGGGTTTCCTCATGAGTCACCACGGTGCAGAGCTGTGCCATGGCAACTCACAATTGAAAAAATGGGTAGCAGAGCACTCACTCCACTAACCTCTTTTAAGGGTGTGGGCATTTAAGGAGGTTTGCTGCCGGGAGCCGTGTGGCTCCTGTTGCAGCACACGACCTCCCAAAACTGGGCTAGGCTCCCTTAGCCTGCTTTTGGGAGGTGGTGAGAATAGCCTCAATGTATAGCAAAAGCATCACTCTCCTAATAATGTTCTGTGCTATCCCTCTTCTCCCCTAGACTAGTTTTTCTAGAGTCGGTCCTGGGTAGGAGCTTCTCCATTGATACAAATTGCTCAAACTGAAGATCATGCTCTGAAGTTTTGTGGAACTAGATTGTCTATGCAGTCAGCTGATTCAGTGCCAAGTCAGCTTGAGTTGCAGGCTATATGGCACCTTTTGAAGAATGTAATTCAGGGCCAAATGGCACATCATCATGTTAATAACTTGCTGTGCTCTGGCGTGCTTAGATGTTTCCTGTACACAGAAGCCATGCAAGAATCCCAGACTGGATTGGGATTGCAATGTAGGGAGATGGGGGCTTTAACTCTTTGCCCCTATCAGGGCTCTAATCTGGATCTCCACCCCCACCTTCTTAATAATAAAGGAAAGTGGATCCAGAGGCGTATCTAGGGAAAATAGCGCCTAGGGCAAGCACTGAAATTGTGCCCCCTGTCCAAGCATCTGACACCCATCTTTCAGATAACTTTACCATAATATCAGCTCAAAAATACAAGTCAGGCTCGTTAATCTTTTAATATTTCAAAAACTATTTAGCAGTGGACTTAGCCAGATCAAAAAATGCTGGAAAACTACAAATTTCAGTATGCTGGGGCTCATGAAATACCCAAATACTATGTGGAGGTGTACTTGGAAAACTAGAAGTGCCTGTCTAATTCTCTACTATGCATTGTAGCATCACTATTACATACGTTTTAAAAATCAATGGAGAATTTGACTTTTCCCAGATACTCTGAAAATAATTAAAGGAGATGCAGAATAAACTGTGTCACTGCTTGGAATATATTCTAGTTTTTCAGAAAGACAGTTAAAAGGAGAGAAAGAGAGCAAGAAACTCTCAGTGGGCCTTAATATTAAGGATTTCACACTGATTCAAAGACAAACTCACCATTAATAGCCATATTAGCAAGACATCACATTTAACTCACTTATCACAAGAAGCAAAGTAAAAGCAAATGAATACAATCCTAGCTCATAAGCGTCAGCTCAGTATTCACAAGCCCCGATTCTCTGTACATAGTGCCAATCTAAATATGTGTACAGTGTCTTATATTATATTAATTTTTTTAAAAAAATTTAACCTGTAGCCCCTTTGGGGGGCTTCCTAAAGTCTGTGCGGTTTTTTTCAAAGGTTCCCCCTCACCCTGCTGGCCTCTAGGGCCTCACAGGTACCATTTGAACATGTGCAGTGGCCAATTTTAAAAATAATATTTTTTTTTTTAAAAGGCCACTGAAAACAAAATGGCCACCGCGCATGCTCAAATGGCCTCTGCAAGGCCTGACATGACCTAGGGCCTCACAGAGGTCATTTGAGCATTCACGGTGGCCATTTTGTTTTTGGCAGCCATTTTTAAAAAAATTTTTAATTTAACAAAATGGCGCCCCCTTCAAGTGGCGCCCGGGGCACGTGCCCTGCCTGCCCCACCCTAGATATGCCCCTGAGTGGATCATCCCTGTAGTTGCTAATTGTCCCAGGAGGAAAGCTCCTGTAGCATCTGTAGTGATCAGACTCCCCTCTCCATTAAATTGTTAATAGAGAGTGAACCGTTGTCTTGACTGACACGCTGGGGAACTCCAGGGCAGCCAATCAGTACACCAGGTGGGTAGGGAGTGGTTGCTGGGAATTCTGGGAACAAGAAGGGCAGTCTTTGTTGGAGAGAAGAGAGTGCAGAAAGGCTTAGTGAGGGGCAAATGGAGTTTGCCCCCTCATGGTCGAAGCCAGTATTGAGCTTTCTCTCATAGAATAACTCTGTAGATCCTTAAAAGAAAGTATTGCAGGAAGCTTGATTCTCCTCAGGAATTGGGTGAGTTCAAGGAAAAGGGAATTCAGCATAGGGAACAGTTAGTTAGTCAGATTGCACGTTAGAAACTTATATTTCTCTGGTATGTGTGCTTTTGTATATTCCTGATACTGGTCTATTATTGTTTACCTGTAACGTAACCAAAATAAGAAGCACTAGCCTATGCCCATCCTACCTAGGGCATTGCAAAAGACTGGATAAACATTTAAATGTGCCCAAGACAACTTATTTTTGTAATCTACTAAGTTAACTGTATTTAAAAGCTTGAAGCCTCAGACGGAAGGAGTCTGTAGTAACTGAATAAAACTGGTTTTTAAAGTTCTTTTCTTTTTACAAGTCTCTCCCACTTGGTTTTTAACTCAGGACAAGGGGGGAGGGGTGAAGGGAGATTTTTCTTTGGTGCAATCATGTCCTCAAATGGTCAGAAGCTATCAGTTTTCCCACCATGTGCAGGCTTGCACATGGAAGATTTTTGCACTTGCCTGAGAGCAAAATAAATAAAGTTTTCCCTGGGATTCCACTCCAAGCCCAGGGAGGTTCAAGCTCTGTTGATAAAAGGGGTTGTGGTGGCAGCATTTTAAACCTACCAGGAATATAGAATAGTTTTAGAAGAAGCCTAGCCAGGCAGCTCAAGCAGAGATGATTCAGCATTTCTTTCCCTCACCTGAGCTTGCTCTGAGACAAAGGCTGTAATCCGCTACAGCATCAATGGGAGCATTTCTCCCAGGACAATCATGGGAAGATGGAGCACCGTGGGAACAAAATATTATAAACTCCTCCCACTATGCCATGGTCTTGATCTGAATTCCCTCCCCCAGCAACCTCTATTGAAGTAAAGAACAATTATACACATTAAGACCAAGCATGTTTTTATGCTGTTTGGCTCTTAATCTACAAGGCTTGTATCAGAAATACAGCCTTGGTGGCACAAGAGGTAAAATGATGGGGTCTAGCAGCTGGGAGCCTTGGTCTGTCCCAGACACATACTCTGAGCCACAAAGGTCAGAAGTTTCCAGGCAGAGTTATAGGCTCAGTTCAGGGAAGAGTGCCAGACTCCCTTTGTAGAGTTTTTGCAATCACTGGAGAGCAAAACATTCCTGCCCCTCTATCGTTGCCTCTTCATGCATCCTGCCTGCTCTGTCACAAAGGGATTTAGGACAGGAGTGGCCCTCCTGAGGCTCTCCAGCTCCAATCAATTCCTACTGGATATTATGATGGCCAGAACCGCTGGAGAACCTCAGGTTGGCAGTGGTGATTCTGTTTATTTAGCAGGGAAAGAGAAACTGGCTCTATCCATCCCCAGCACAGCATCCCTCCTGTGGCTGTGGCTGTGACTGGTGTCTATTTTATGTGTCTTCTTTAGACTGTGAGCCATTTGGGATCTGCGAGCCATTTTATTTGTTTATTTATATCTATGAAAACCAGTTTGGGAACTTATCTCCTCCTTACCTGCTCGCCTCCCACCCTGCTGCTTTCCCAGTGGCAGCTGTTCTCCAAAAGGCCACGCATGACTGTGCCACTGTTTCCTGCAGCCTCCATGAGGTGTTGGAATGCGCGCCGACCTTGTGCAAGCCGATGCCATGTGGAGGCTGCAGGGAACAGCGCTGCGGCCTTTTTGAGAGTGGGCATTGCCGGTGGAAAAGTGGCAGGTGAGCAGGTAAGGAGATGCTTGCCTGCTTTTTAAGGGAACCACTCACTGCCCCACCGAACCGGTTTGAGTGCCCGTATCCGAGCTAGTTTGGCATGTCCCAGAGGAGGCACCAAACCTGCTTGTGCACATCCCTTCTCAAGGGGGGGGGGACTGTCTTGAACTCTTTCCATGCACAGCTTCAGTGGTATTTTTTCTTCAAACTCAACTCTCCTCAAAGAAGCAAAATTCCTTGCCTTTGCATTCTGCACCCCACAACAAGTTGGCTTTTTAGCAATGTGTGTGGTGTGTGTACAAGAATGATATAGGGAGACTGGAAATCCTGGCTGATGAGGGTTCTTTCTGTTGGCAGCCTCATGCTGCCTGTCACAGCAGCCCATGCCGTAGAAGGCACTGTAGCTTCCTTGTGTCAAATGGGTTGTGTGTTTTATGCACATAGTATGGTGTGGTGGTACATAAGAACAGCCATGCTGGATCAGGCCTAAGCTCATCTAGTCCAGCTTCCTGTTTCCCACAGTGGCCCACCAGATGCCTCTGGGAAATAGGGATGTCCATGAACCGGTCTGGCGGGCCTTTCTGGATTGTTGAACTGGTCCGGAGGTCCAGTTTGGGCCGGTTCAATGGCGGGGTGTGTGTGTGTTACCTTTATGGAGCAGGGAGGGTGCTTATCCCACCCCGCAAAATGTTTCCCCACCAGTGCTGTCTGCAAAACCTCTGACACTGGGCAGCAGTGTACCTCCTTGCCACCCCAGTCAGCATCGGACCGGAAGTGGCCGGTGTGCATGCAAGGACTTCCGGCGGGGGGATGAGCACCCTCTCTGCTCCTTAAAAGTAACCCCCCACTGCCATCACACCGGCCGAGTGCCGGTTTGTGCACATCCCTACTGAGAACTCACAGGCAAGATATGAACACATGCCCTCTCTCCTGCTGTTGTTCCCCCTGCAGCTAGTATCCAGAGACTTCTGAGACTGGAGGTGTATCTGAGGGTATATCCCTCAGACTACTAGCCATTGAAAGACCTTTCCTCCATGAATTTCTCTAAGCCGCTCTTAAAGCCATTCAGGCTGGTGGCCATCACTGTTGGGAATTCTCTCTGGTAAGAGATACCTTTCTAATATAGCAGAGTGCACAGAGGTACAACACAGTGGAGTCTGCCCAGGCATGCGTGTATGCTGAGAGCAAAATAACTTGGAGCCAGTTCATAGTTTCAAATCAATATAAGGAGTATATTCTAGATAGCAAAGTGGAGAGATAGGATCTCTAATCTATCTATCTAGCTCGATGCACATGGATGCATCTCTGCACACATGGTGCAGGGAGAGAGGAGCTTGCATGTTGCAACTTGCAAGGGAGAAGAAAGTCAAGGGAAGGAGGAAGAGGAAGTGGCAGGCAGGAAGTTAGTCTCTAAGAGTAGCAATCTACATACTAAAGGGATAGTGTCAGAGCAGTAGAAAAGGGATGACCAATGACTTGACCTCTCTAGCCCTCTTACTCACTAGTCTGTCCCCCTCTGTCATTGAGACATGAGACAGCTCAAAGTCCTTCACTTCCAACAATCCCCACATCCTGTGGCAGAGAATTCCATAGATTAGTTATGTGCTGTGTGAAAAAGCAATTATTTTAGTTAGTCCTAAATTTCCTGGACAACAGTTTCATAGGATGACCTTTGGCTCTAGTGTTATGAGAGTGGGAGAAAGATTTCTCCCCCATACCCCATGGTATCATGGGGGCAACTCCTCAAAGAATGAATTCATTGTCTTTTTCCATGCCTGGCTCCCCCAGGGGTATCAACAGCACAACCAGCATGGCTGGTGGGGTTGTGCTTGGTTTTCATAATGCTCTTCCTTTCTCGTCCCACCTTGTTCTGGGAGAGCATCGGCGTGTAAGTGGCCACCAATGTAACTGGGACCGCAGGATTGCTCTGTGTACTTCCAAAGACTATATTAACTTCCTGACTTTCTGCAGTAATACCTTACAGCTGGTTTGAATAAACATTCCAAGCTGATGCATTTTTCAACTTAAAAAAAAAAAAGGTGGGGGAGGCAACACGAAAGACATTTTGTATTTATTTAGTACCTACTGTCATATCATTTGACACCAAACTCAAAAGGAATAGCTTAAAAATGGTAATTACTCTTTAGGCATTAATTCCTTTTTCCATTTGAACTGCATGTGGGTTTCCCCCCACAGATGACTGGAGCGTGTGTGTGTGGTGGGGAGAGAGAGAGAGAGAGAGAGAGAGAGAGAGAAGGTAATCTGTTCATGGTATTAATTTTCATGAGTTATTGCACAGTTCAGTCTCACTAAAATGGCACTGTTATTTTTTCATATTTCAAATAAAATATCTCTGTATTTTTTTTATCCAAAGCAGGATCTGTTTATGGAACTCAGGTTGCTCCTGACATTATCATGCTGATATAAAAATATGCACAGGCTAACTAAATAAACAATATCATATGTGTCAGCCTTTTGTGCACTAGTGGAAACAGATTGCTCTGTGTTTTGATGGACAGTTAATTTGTTTTTTAATACCCCTTCTACGAAAGAAGCAGACCTAAGTTGAAACTGCCATCTAAGGTACAAGCACATTGGTAGTGTCAGGATACAGGACTGATCTACAGAAAGCTGCTTGTATTCTGCAATATGACAGTATTTCAAAAAATACAATGATATGTACCTAAGGAAATTGTATGGATATCTTATAGTCCACAATCTGAAAAATTATATATATATATATATATATATACATACATACACAGAGAGAGAGAGTCTTGGACTTTGTGTGTGTTTCTGAACCATGTCAATACGAAATTAACTTGGACAGACTTGTTCAATCTGTGGCATTAATTTTGTAGCTACCAGTTTCCATATAGAAGTCAGATGAATGTGGATATTTGAAAACTCATGAATAGGTTCGAACAGAAAGCTCCTTTGGGTGGCAAAATATCTGGGGGTTTTAGTCAAAATGAGTGGAAGAACTATTGCTATCTGTAATAACTGCCTGTGGCCTAGCGCAGGGGTTCCCAAACTGTGGTACTCCAGAGACGTTTCTGAACAACTCTCATCATTCCTAGCCACAATAAATTGTAGCTGGAGATGATGAGAGTTGTAGTTCAGCAATATCTGTAGTACCAAAGGTTGGCTCGTGGTCTAGCAGATTGAATGCCAGAGAAGGAAGACTTGTAGCCCAAGAACCCGTGTCAAAAAATGTGCATGATAAGGTACAAAAGGTTTGACCATATAGAGTTGTTAAACTAGTTCTGGCATTTCCAAAAGTGACAGTCTTATAGGAACATAGGAAGCTGCCATATACTGAGTCAGACCAGGGGCGTAACTACCATTAGGCAAGGGGAGGTGGCTGCCTGGGGGCCCCCACGCCTTGAGGCCCCCCCCAGAGGCAAGTCATATGTGAAGTGAGTGTGTGTGTATCAGCGAGGGGCCCATTTTAAAATTTTGTCTCTGGGCCCACTCCAGCCTCGTTACTCCCGAGTCAGACCATTGGTCTATCTAGCTCAGTATTGTCTGCACAGACTGGCAGCGGCTTCTCCAAGGTTGCAGGCAGGAATCTTTCTCAGCCCTATCTTGGAGAAACCAGGGAAGGAACCTGAAACCTTCCCAGAGCAGCTCCATCCTCTGAGGGGAATATGTTACAGTGCTCACATCTGGCCTCCCATTCAAATACAACCAGGGTGTACCCTGCTTAGCTAAGGGGACAAGTCATGCTTGTTACCACAAGACCAGCTCTCCTTGGCTGCTGGGGAGGGGCTGTTGGGGAGTTTAGGGGGTGCAAGCCCCACCCCCAAACCTTCTCGGGGTTATTACTTATATCATGAATGAAACAAACAGTATCTGTTGGGCAAGAATGTACATAATTCCAAATGGTCCAATCTGACTGACTTTGTTGGGGCTTAACCCCTTTCAGACTGCTCTGAAAAGGAGTAATGGGGGCCATGAATTACATAAGGTACATAGCTGAAACTGATACCATTAGGTAGAGATGACCTTCCTGCATCTTAAAATGTGCAGTCTAACTGCTTGACAGGGTTGTTGTGAGGAGAAACTCAAGTATGTAGTACACCACTCTGGGCTCCTTGGAGGAAGAGCGGGATATAAATGTAAACAATAAAATAAAATAAAATAAAATAAAATAAAATAAAATAAATAATCATGCAAATTTTTTGACACGGGCTCTTGGACTATTGAGTTCAAATTCTTGCTCAGTCATGCAGCTCAGTATATGGCCCGTGTCAAGTCCTCATCTCTTAGCCTAACTTAATAGGGTTGATTTAAAGATGATGATGATGATGATGATGATGATGATGATGATAATAATAATAATAATAATAATAATAATATAAATAAATAAATAAAATAGTAAAATTAATAATAAATTATGTGCAATAATTTTGCTATTGAATAGGTTTTGATAGTGTGCTTTGTTTTTTAATATTGTTTTTGGCTTGTTAATCTGCCATGTTGTTTTCAATCAAAATAAATCACACCAAAATAAATCACAATAAATCAGACATTGCAGGAACTGGCTTAGAACTGTAGTTTGCAGTTCGCATTCTGAACTGGGGATCACGTCGCAGATAATCCCCAGTTTGGGAAACTCCAGAGGCAGGTTAGAGTTTCCCCTCCCACTTTCTGGTGCTACAAGCTTGGTTCTGCCCACTTGTACAGCCATGCCAGGCTGTGGGCATGGCTTCACAGCTCCAGGAAATCACTCACAAGGGTTTTTTTACCTACAGGTCCAGTGCATCCAGCACAGACCTACCACCGCTGTTGCTGCAAGGATCGCAGACTTCAAGTAGTGCTGCTGGCCCTTTAATTATAAGAGCAGCAGGGCCTGGTGTGTCTGTTGGCAGGCAGAGGAAGTAGGAAGTGTGCAGGGAGGGGCATGGTATTCAGTCAGGAAACACACCATGGAGTGCTGGGTACGCCCTAGAGAGTAACCGTTGTTTGTGCTGCTCCGAGCTGGCCTCTCACTGGTCGCATAACCTGTAACCACAGTTATAGCAGCAGATGCATGCAGACAACACAACAACCCCTTCTAACAGAGGTTTAGAGCAGTGAAAGTGAGGAGTAACCCCACCTCCAAAATTCCACTTTTGGTTGTGAGACCATGGTTGCATGCATTCAGATACCACACAAAACTGGAGTTACAAGTTTGCCCGTAAACTCCAGTTTCATGTGATGTCTGAATGCAACCCTAGTTAATGATTCTAAGGACTACAAGATGAGAATTTAATTGTTTGTTTCTGATAAATTAGTTACTTTGTGATAGTCTTGTGTAAAATATATATTTTTTGTTTGTGTTTAAAGTTGCAATCCTGAACAAACTTACTAGGGAGAAGGCTACCTTGAACATAGTGAGACTTACTTCTGAGTAAGCCTAGGATTGTACTGTTAATCTTTCTGAGATATCCATGCTGTTGAGGTAAATGAATCTACATTTTTTTAAAAAAAGACTGATCATTTGTCTCATTGTTTCCCACTGAAGTTAGTATCAACTTCCCCATTTTTTCAACTGTAGCAGGATTAGACAACAGCTTGGAAGAATTATTTTTGGCACACAATCTAGTTTTTGTTAATTCTATAAGGCAGCACAAATTGCAAGCAAACTGGCAAATTACAGTTCGGAATTATTTTTAGGTCTGAAGAATGAATCCTTCATTCAGAGCTTGTGAGGGAATTTGTATTTGCTCTGGGCTGTGCCATGATTTTAAAATTCTGAAAGCAGTCGAGATGCTTTCAACATTGTTATTACTGTAACCCTGCATAAACTTGCTTTTCTTTCAACAGTAGCAGTAGAGAGGAGTTTTATTCTTCTCTCACTTAAGTCATGTTCATTTGCTATTGTGATCAGTGATAGCAGAATGCAGTCTTTACCTTTTCATGCACATCCTTTTAAAGAGCCTTGGGGTTTTCTGGAACTGGATAAAATGTGCCGTTCTCAATACGTTTTTCTATTAGCCTTTTGTGTTGGACCACTCAGTTCACATAGGATGATATCTTGTTCCTGCAAAAAAAAAGTCAGTACAACCGCTTAGCATGCTTTCATAGTATCTTATCAGTTACAGTACTGATTTAGGGAGTGACAGTTGCACTACACATTATGGACATAATAATAGCAGCAAGAATTCCCTGCAATGTCTTCTCCTCTGTGTTTCTTCTTAAACACCATTTCAAGCCTTAGATTTTTTGTGGTGCTGGGTTATGTCCAGAAAAATGTTGTGTAATAGGGCCAGGAGCTGATCTGGTAAGGTAGGTCACCCGGGGTGGATTAAGCTTTTTGCCTCACATCGGAGGCTTTTTGCCTTTTTTTGTAATAAAGTAAGGGGGGGTTCTCCGCACCCACTCCACCCTTGCTGCAGCTGCCACTGCCCACAGAGCAGCTCCTCAAATTTTGCTGCCGTAGACAAATGCCAACTCTGCCTCTCCATTAATCCACCACTGAGGTCACCAGCATAATGATCTTTGGGTGACCTTATATGGACCAAAACTCATTTGGCTCTCCAGTTTTGAGCCCCCTCCCCCAAGTTTAAACAGATTTTGCTTGGAAGTAGCTGAGCCATCCCATCTTCTTATTTATCCCATCTTTTTATTTCTAAGCCAATTAAAATTCAACCAGTCTACCACCATCAGTCTACAAGGGCCCTTTCTTATGCTCTACAACCTTCTACCTCCCAACCAATTTCCAGTCTCTCTCTCATTCCACTTACCTGGCTGTTGCCCCAGTAGTGGTGGCAGCATATTTTGGCATCTGGAAATGTGATGCCTACTAACATCTCTAGCACTCACATTAGCAGCAGTCTGGAAGTAATTTCTTCCACCATCCTCACATATATTTAACCTAATATAATTGGAGAATATTTGGAAGAAGCAAAAAAGGAATAATCTAAGACTGAGGTGCACCAAATCTTCATGCACTTCAATTTTCACTGCAATAGTTGCTAGGTTTTGCTTTGGGCAGTTGCTTGAAAATATTCATGGAAATCTCTTATTTTCCATTCTTTTGCACATTTTTGTGCCTGTTTGCATTTTGCAGCCATTGTTTCCCTTATCAGCTGGTGCTTCATCACCATCTTTTTAAAAAGGAAACGCTTTTAAGGGCATCTTCTCTGTGTGATTCCAGCCAATCAGGGATCATATAGTGAATCTGATGACATCTTTGTGCCATGGTGCCAGTCAGATTTGACTGATGCCATTTCTCATTGCCCCTGTTCTGAATGGGGAGGGGAAGAGATTGAAACTGAGTGGATCAAGGCAAGGGAGAATTATCCTGATGGTTCTGGCAATGAGGACACATTTCTTCTGGAGAGAAGAGCTGGTCTTGTGGTAGTGGGCTGAACTGTCACCTTTGCTAAGCAGGGTCTGCCTTGGCTTGCATTTGGATGAGCAACTACATGTGAGTGCTGTCTGCTGTAAGATATTCCCTTGTGGAATGGGTCCATAATTCATAACTCCTGTCTGAAACCTTGGAGAACTGCTTCCAGTCAGTGTAGTCAATAGTGAGCTAGATGGACCAATGGTCTGACTCAGTATAAGGCTGCTTCCTACATTCCTATGTTCTTCTCCTGATGCCCTTGCAAATAGTTTTGCCTCCTTTCACAAAGAGGTGCAAAAATCATTGCAAAGGGATTGCATTTCATAGGAGGTAAAACATTCATGAAATGCACCTCCTATTTCAGTACTAACCTGATACATGGCATGTATATATTCCCCTCTACTTTAATGCCAAGGCCCTTACAGAATTGCTGACAATTCTCTTGGAGAGTTTGATCTAGGTAGCTTAGTCATAAGCAGTATGTGGGCTTATGTGAGTTTTTAGGCAAAGTAATCAGAAAAACCAAAGGCAGAATTTCAACATTTTTAAACCAAATGAGGCATGTATTCAAAAGAAATTGGAGGAAGATGACAAAAACATCAGGCATTAGGCCAACCTCCACATTTGTATCTAAGCATTGCCTTAATTTTAATATTCATGTAGGCGTAGGAGTGAGATCGAAATCGTTGCTAATGTGGCAGCACAAGGTTACCAGTCAATTCTTCAAATTCACTTCTTTGATTCTCATGCAAAAGCAAATGTTTGCCTCTGACTGTCAGTGCTGCTGAGCTGACCTCTACTTAACCAAGCAAAGATATATCTTTTAAAGTGGTGATTCCCTTATATTTTAGCAAGGGGAGAGCAAGTGTCCCTATCCAACACCGACACAGAATCCCTCCAGTGGTTGTTGCTGGTGTCTGCCTTATATTTCTTTTTAGACTCTGAGCCTTTCAGGAAACTATCTTGTTTACTTTTCTATGTAAACCACTTTGAGAACTTTCTTGAAAAGCCATATATAAATATTCCAAGTAGAAATAATAGTAGTATGAACTGATGAGACACCCTCAAATTTTCCAGTAGCCAAGCTAAGGTCACTGACCTAGTCTTACTTTTCATATTTATTATTATTAATTTTATTTATTTATCATATTTCTATACCACCTGATATATCTCTAGGTGGTGTACAAATTAAAAAACACAACAAATATAAAACCAATATAAAAGAGTTGAAATGCACGAAACAAATAGAACAAAGTAACGGATAAAAACACATTAAATAATTTTGAAATGTCGGTTAAAAGCCTGAGAAAACAGGAATGTCTTGAGGATCTTCCTGAAAGCAAATAGAGGAGATGTTCTAATTTCAACAGGGAGCATATTCCAAAGCCCCAGGGCAGCCATAGCGAAGGCCTGGTCCTGAGCCGCTACCAAATGGGCCAGTTGCAACCATAAACTTGATTAATTCATTGATTGATTAAGTCCTGTCAAGTTGATGTTGACTCTTAGCAACCACATAGATAGATTCTTTCCAGCATGATCTGTCTTCAACATGGCCTTTAAGGTCTGTCAGTGGTGCATTCATTGCTGGCATAATCAAGTCCATCCACCTTGTTGTATCCACCTTTGTAATCCACCTGGTTGTAATCGAGTCCATCCACCATAAACTTAAGATGATCTTAATAGGTAACAGGGTTCATGACAAAGAAGGAGCTCTCTTAAGCACCCTGCCTGGACCCAAGCCCTTAAGGGCTTTATAGGTAACAGCCAACACTTTGTATTTCGCATGGAAACATATGGGCAGCCAGTGCAATTCTTTCAAAATCATATACAATCCTCAAGGCAATTTGATTAATGGGGGGAAATGCATGTTACACTGGGCCAATCATGTTCACGTATTTTGCATGGAGACCATATGGATTCAGAACTTAATTAGCTTTAAATAGAAGGGGAACAATGTAACAGGTAAATACATTTTTTTTCTTTTAAAAGTCAAATTTTCTTTTGAATGTTGTCTTCCAAGGTGAAGCAATTGAATAGGTAGTACTTAATGAGTATCCTGTATTCTACCAAAAGAAAACCACAGGGCTCTGTGGGTGCCAGGAGTCAAAATTGACTTGATGGCACATTTTCCTTTTTACTTTAAGGAGTATTGGGCTATTATTCTAGTAAGGAAGACAAAGAGAGGAAACCTCAAAGGTGTACTCAGTCTAATAATAAACAACTAGCTGACTTGGTACAGAGCATCTGCACCCTTAGTTCTCCCTGTCTCTCCTCACCCTTCAGCCCCATTTTGTTCTCCCCTGCTGCCCCAGTTTGTTCCCCTCCCCTTTCATTCTCCCTCAGCGGCTGGGCTTCTCCTCCCTGCCCACCACCACTTCTCCTCCCCACCTGGTGGCCAGCCGGCCTGGCCACTAGTTTGCCACTGCCACCGTCACCATCTTCTTCCCTGCCCACCTCTGCTGCTGTTCCCCCCACTTCCCCCGCTTCACCCGCATGCCGCCATTGCTGCCATTACACCCCCCCCCCCGGCTAGTGATCCCATCACTATCCCGAACTCTTGTGAGAGCTGCCACGCATGGGATTAGTGACAGGCATGCCTAGGAGATACACACACACACACACACACACACACACATATAAAAAAAACTGTGTTTATTAGCCGTCACATAACATTGTTCTCTGGGCGGCTCACAACAGAACATTAAGACATCCAATAAAAACACATGCATCAAATCACAACACACACACAACAAATAACAAAAAATACAGTACAAAACAATTCTAAAAATTGTTTTTTAAGTCAATTTAAAAAAAATCAAATTTAAAAAGCCTGAGTGAACAGAAAGGTCTTTACCTGGCATATAAAAGAACAAAGTGATGGTGCCAGGTGAACCTCACTGGGGAGGCTGTTCCATAAATGGAGTGTAAACACTGAAATGGCCCTCTCCCTAGTAGCCACCCATCTCACCTTGTTTGGCAGGGGCGCTTGGAGCAGGGCCTCTGAAGAAGATCTTAAGGTCTGAGTCAGGCCATATGGGGCAGGGCACTCTCCCAAGCCCAAGCCTTTTAGGGCTTTAAAGGTTAAAACCAGCACTTTGAATTGGGCCTGGAAATGGACTGGGAGCCAGTGCAGCTGCCAAACCACTGGCATGATGTGATCAAATCGCCCAGTCCCAGTTGATAACCTTGCATAATACCTATTTTGCACCAGCTGCAGTTTCCAGTCCATTTTCAAAGGCAGCCCCCATGTATGATGAATTTCAGCAATCTAAGGGAAAGTTTACCAGACCATGAGTAACTGTGGCCAAGCTCTCTCTATCCAGGTATGGTCACAGTTGGTGTATTAGTGAAAGCTGATAAAAGGTGCTCCAAGCCACAGAGGCCACTTGATCCTCTAGTGACAGTGCTGGATCAATGAGCACTCCCAGACTGTGAACCCTTTCTTTCAGCGGGAGTGCAACCCTGTCTAGAACAAACTAAACATAATTCACCTGGGCACTTTCCTAGACCCAGCTTAAAATTCCCTCCCTACTAGATTTAATAAGCCATGAAAGGCAAGGGTCAAGCATGCACATGGTCGGCCGAACTCGACTGAACACCTTCTCCTTATCCTTGAGCACTGATAATTGAAACTCTTCCAGCAAGACTGAACCAGGTGGTACGCTGGGCACCTCTCTCAATGACACTACATCACCCGTAGAGTCCAACTCATGGCCAATGGGAGCGACTTTACCCTCAAAGTGCTGTTCAAATGTTTCACTGCATGCTACCAAGGGTTCTAATACAGCCTGCACAGACAAAGTTGTATTTAGCTCACTGTGTTGCAAGTCATGACACTCTTCTCTAGGGTTGCAACTGGTTATTCTGACATAGTATACACTTTAGTTATTTCCTGAATGGATTAAATCAGTTTGAGGAAGAGTCCGATGACTGAAAACATATTGGGTCAAGTATATTGCTTTTGGTGCACTGTTGAGGTCTTTTCTCTCTCTGTATGTGTACTGGTGCCCTCCCTTTCTTAGATTTGAAGATATAGAAAACATATCTGGAACACCGGAAGGACTTTAATCAGGTTAAGAACCTTTATAAATAAGGAAGAATTGATTTAGGGATTTACAGTTCAGTTAACAGTTTGGCCTTCCAGAATCAGGGCTGAGAAAACAAGTGAGTTATTGTGGCAAAAATGATGGCTGTCTTTTGGCCAGGAGAAATTCAAGATCAAAATACAAAATATCCTATCTCTAATGCAGCATGTTTCCTAGTTTAATTCTGCAATTATGAAATGAAAGAGCCCCTGGTGGTGCAGTGGTAAAAGTGCCGCCCTATAACTAGAAGGTAACAAGTTCGATCCTGACCAGGGGCTCAAGGTTGACTCAGCCTTCCATCCTTCCGAGGTTGGTAAAATGAGTACCCAGAATGTTGGGGGCAATATGCTAAATCATTGTAAAACTGCTTAGAGAGCTCTGGCTATAGAGCGGTATATAAATGTAAGTGCTATTGCTATTGCTATTATGGTGTCTGACAGCACAACAGTACAGAATTCTTATTCTACTCTTTTGTTTCCATTGCAGGTGAAATAAATGAACAAAACTGGAGGATTGAAATAAAAGCAAAGCAGGTAGATAAATAAAGCAGGTGATTTCACAGCTTGGTATAAAAAAAGAAAAACAAACCTTTTTTCTTTTCTTTTTTCTTTTTTAAAGATCACAGGCATATGCATGAGGCAATGTAAGAGAATGGCATGGAAACATAAGCTGGAAAACTTAAATACATTGAGGTCATTCACACAATCAAAAACCGTGTTCTACCTGGGCTTGGGAGGTGTGTGTACTTCCAATTTCCAATTGTGTGGAAGCAAGGTAAGAGGAAAACCTGGGTAGAAGTGATTGTGTGGAAGGAAGGTAGGAGGAAAATCTAGGCAGCTTTTCCTCTGACCATGCTTCCACACAATCACTTCTAACCAGGTTTTCCTCTTACCTTGCTTCCACACAATCAAAAATTGGGATCACACACAGCTCCCAAACCTGGGTAGAATAAGATTTGTGATTGTGTGAATGACCTCATTGTGTCCCAGCAGTACTGTTAGCCTCAGTTTGGGGAAGAAACGTCAGGAGAACTCTTTCAACTAAACCTGCTGACACACAATCCTAGAGCCCTCTGACAAAATGCTAATCATTTTTGTTCATGCAATTATATTCCAGACAGATATCTTGTTCTTGAAATAGCGTTATTAGCGCTGGACAAAACTATGCACAGGTCTTTATAAAAATAGTTTTCATTGACAATGAAAATGCATCTTTTTTTCCAGCACCTTTCTCTCCATTTTCATCCTTTCTTGCTCATTTTTAATCACGCTGCACTGAAGTTACACTCGGACGATAATGTCATATTACATATATAATGACCTACTCTTATTGATTTGTAAACCCCGCCCCACAATAATGCACTTTGTATGTGACAAAAGATCCACAAATTGCAACATTAGTTTGGAAAGGAAAGGCAAATAAAAGGGAAGGAGGGCCAGTTGGGATAAGCTGGGTTGAATGGACATGTTTTAAGGAAGCACTTGAATGTAAAACCAGAGGGGAAAAGACAGATGGAAGGACATTCCACTGAAAGTGACCTCAAAGGAAAAATGATCCAGGAATGAAATAGTGAAGGCAGTCTTAGGTTGAACAAGAAGATGGGGGATGGGGCTGTAATTCAGTGGTAGAGCATCTGCTTTGCTTGCAGAAGGTCCCAGGTTCAATCACTGGCATCTCCAGGTAGGGCTGGGAAAGATTCCTTGAAACTGCACCAACTCCTTGAAAGGAGATGCTGAAAGGCATCATCTCATACTGCTCAGGAGGACTCTGTGGTCGCCAGGAGTCAGCACCGACTCGATGGCACACTTTATTTTACACCGCTCTGAGCTCCTCAGAGGAAGAGCAGGATATAAATGTAATGAATAAATAAATAAAGTGAAGACAAGAAATAAGTGAAACGAGTAATCAAAAGGAGTACTATGGATGAAATGACAAGCAAAGAACCTCAAATGAGCAGAAACGTTCAGACAGTGAAGAGGCTTAAGAGTAGAAGAAGGAAGACCCATAAGAAGAATGTTGCAAAAATCAATGCTGTTAATGGAACTGCTCCAGGGTGATCAGCACGAACACCCCTAAATGTGTTTGGGCTTTGTGTGAGGAATTAGTGAGCTGGGGTGGAGCAGTCCCATATCAGAATAATTTTTGTGCAAAGTTCTGGTCCTGGGGAAATGAACTGACAGAGAGATTGAAGTTCAAATTAAAGTAAAATTTTATTTGAGGGTTTAGGGGTGCAGCAGAATAATAAAGTTGATTAAAGCAATATTACTACTGAGAATAAGTTACAGAGATTAACCAGATACTTGCATAGAGGCAATTTAGTTTGGTGTCTGAATTAAATGGATTCTAGGCTGGCTAGAGAAAAGAAGGCTTTTCAAGAAACAGGTATGTGGATATAAGAAAGAGTAGGGGTAGGAAGAGCCCAGAGGGGCTCAGTGGTTATCATACAACCTTGTCCTTCCATTTAGTGGCCTCATGGCTCAAGTGCAACCAAAGGACCTCTTTCCTCAGGCACAGAACTGGACAGCAGCGGAGAACCAAAGGCAGCTTGGGAGTTAGGCAGCAGGGGTCAATCCCAAAGGTATCTGTACTTGGGTAGTCAGCTTCTTGAAGCAGAATGGCGAGCTGGGTAGATCGGGCCAGTGAGGAAAGCCGATCTGGGGGCTGAGTGTGTGAATGGCGCTAAGAGCAAGACATGGCCTAGTGTTATGGCTGATGTCAGGTCTATCGTCCAAACAGTGGGTGACTCCACAGTATAGAGACCAAATGAAGCACATTGGTTCATGAAACCAGGACCAGTTATAGTCCAAAATAGGTTCTGAGGCAAAATACTGGCTGCTCTTTCTTCCTGAGGAGGGAAATTTTGGTGGCTCTCAAAAGGATCCATTGTCTTTGTTTGCTGTGCTTGAGTAAAATGCAATGGTGTGAATGGTCAAGAACAACCTGGTTTACTGGGTCCTTCCAACCCTATCAGATACTGTACTTGCACGTCTGTAAGTGGACTGAACAGACGTGCAAGTATGGTATCTGATAGGTTGGAAGGACCCAGTAAACCAATCAATAGTTTTAATGAGTGAACTTCCTGAGTTCCTCTTATTGCCCACTTAGCTCTTTTGTAATGGGGAAGGGAGTAGCATTCACAGTGTCTTTTCTGCTTTTCTGCTGAGGTGATTAGTATTAGCTCTTTTGAGGCAACCACAGAGGAAGGAGAAGTAAAGAGTCAGTTTTTGAACAGAGAGACCTTGAAAGTGAAGTTAACTCACAAGTTAACTCAGGTTTGCTTAGACATTCCCTAATAGTGGGAAAGGTACAAGGCTAATCCCCTTCCAATTTGCTTGGCAGCTGTTGAATTTGGGAGTGATCGGCCCACTGCCTGCTAAGTGACTTGTCCCCATATGCCAACAAATGAGGAGCCCGTGATCCCATGAGACTCCTGAGCATGTTAAGAGTGGGAGCTACAAGCCTGTAGACCCAGACATAAGCAGAGGGGCTTCTGGGAGCCCACACAATGGCAGTGCTGGCAACAATTCTGAAAACAATAAGGAAGTGGACTAAAATTTTGGTGAAGCTCCCCTTTTATCTTTTCTGTAACTTAAAAATATGGTAGCAATGTTGCATGTCCAAACAGTTTCTGAGGTTTCAGGGGTTTCTTCATTTCAGCTAAAGGAAAATTGAGGGCCCAGACAGTTTTCTGTTGGGTTTGAGAGTTTTCACTATTTGCTGTACCCCTGTAACTATACACTGTAAGGCTTCTCACCTAGACACCAGAGGCAGCCAAACTGCCCCCACCAGATGCCAGTAGATCAGGGGTGGCCCTTTCATGAGGTGAGATGAGGCAGTCACTTCAGGCTTCAGATTACTGGGGTGCCAGCAGGGTGGCAAGTTCCCCCCTGCTGTTACCGAACAGATCTTTGGGACTGATTTGCAAACTTTGAAAGGAGCACCTCTCTTCACATCCATGGGAGGCAAGAGGAGGCTGCTGGCAGCCTTCTCCCTATTCTTTGTGCTTCTTTAAGCTTGCCAGTGTTCATTTTGAAAGGAGGCTGGTCCCCCACAGGCCTATGGGGCAAGGCAACCTTTGATGTCTTGTCTCAGGCAACACAATGCCTTGGGTTGCCCCTGCGCTAGAGACTTCCATCCCTGATCTGCCAGGCAGGCACCACCTTTTAGCTCCATGTCCCTGTTCCTAGCATCTGAGGTTCTGGAGGTTTGGCACCCTCTTCTAGATCAAGGCATTTTGAAAAGTGGAGTTAACAGCAAGGCCTTAAGACAGAACAATAGAATGAGATGGAAGAATGTTAGGGTGGTGGGTGAGGAAGGGATGGGGTGCAAGACAAGAACAAACAGCTATGAGAGTAGAAGAAGCAGGAGGTGAAGCTTCTAAAAGGATCGTATGATGCCACTTGAAGCAGATATGGCGAATGCATCTAGGGAGGCTAGCAAGGGCATAGTAAGGTTGGAGTGGGCCCTGGGACAAGATGTGAAGAGGGACGCCTGGCTTTCCCCTCCACCTTTTTCTTTCCCCTCTGCCATGCCTTTTCTGCAGAAGAACTGTAAGGACACAGTGAAAAGCATAACATTCTTGTCATGCTCTTTCTGTTGTCCCTGCACAAGTAATATCACGCATCCCGGTCTTGTGGTATCAAGCATGACTTGTCCCCCTAGCTAAGTAGGGTCCCCCCTAGTTGCATTTGAATGGGAGACCACATGTAAGCACTGTAAGATATTCCCCCTCGGGATGGAGCCGCTCTGGGAAGAGCAGAAGGTTCCAAGTTCCCTCCCTGGCATCTCCAAGATAGGGCTGAGAGAGATTCCTGCCTGCAACCTTGGAAAAAACTCTGTCAGTCTGTGTAGACAATTCTGAGCTAGATAGACCAATGGTCTGACTCAGTATATGGCAGCTTCCTATGTTCCTATTCCCCCCCACCCCACACTTGTGTGCATGCATTCCTCTTGATCAGAAACTTTTTATATATATTCCTACTGCAGTCACTGCATATATTCATACAACATCAACAGTGAATAGTGACCTGACACCCAGCCATAGGACTCCTTTTCTCAGAAGCACAGGGACATTTCTCCACACACCCACCCCTGTTCAATTATGGCTACTCCTCTGGAGGATACATTGCAATCCTGTGCACACTTACATGGGAATAAATCCCACTAAATTCAGTGGGGATTTACTTCTGAGTCAACATGCATTGGATCACACTGCACATTAGTGGTTCCTGAGCCTTTAACAAGGGGATTTGCCAATGGGTTTTTTTGGGTCTTTGTTCAAGATCATTCTCTTGATTCAATCTGCTAACTGGGAAGTTCTTCCCTTTAGCTCTTCTTATGCTCAATTCATTGTTCGCCATCTTGCATAAGCCCCAGATCATGGGCTCCTGTCCTGTGATACACAAGCAGTGGTGGATGTTAACTCACCATTTTGCAATCACTATTATAAAGAAGGGAATTGTTTCTAGGGAGAAGACTGTCTCCTGACCATAAGCCCCCCCCCCCAGATTTATTTATTTGAAAAAATAAACCACTTTTGTGTGTGATTTTGTTGCTACTGATGAGACAATGAGGCACTTCACACAACCTGTGTGAACTGCCGGGAGAGTTTGTGCGGGGAGAGCGGGCTTAGCCCATTCTCACCTCACACGAGAAGCCTCCAAGCCCTCGGCGGCCGGATCGGCCACCCACATGACTACTGGCTCCGTCATGGAGCTGGTGGGGGCTGCAGGGATCCAGAAGTTCCAGGATGCCCCGTGCAAGTGTGTGGGGCATTCTGGAGAGACCCCCGAGACCGGGAGGCTTGTTTTAGCCTCCTGGAAGGGCTCTCCTCGTGTGTTGCTGTGGTGCGGAGCTGCACCACGGTGGCACACGACCAACTAAACGGGGTTAGCAAAGAGCTCACTCCGCTAACCTCATTTAAGGAGAGGGGTCGTTTGGGTTGTTTGCCTCTGGGAGCTGTGTGGCTCCCGTGGCAGCAAACAACCAGGAGAAATCAGGCTAGGCTCCCTTAACCCGATTTCTCCGGGTCGTGAGAATAGTCACAATATGTGAAAAAAAGGTAAAGGTAAAGTGTGCTGTCGAGTCAGTTTTGACTCCTGGCAAAAGAGAGTATGAATACAATCTGGAGGAACTATGGCTTGGAAGCATAGCTTTCTGCTCTGCTGGAAGTCAGTAGCATGCTTGTTACTGGCTTCATTGGCAGGGAGAGTGACTCTTCTAAAGTTTAAAAGGGACTCAGTGGCATTAGAAACCTGTGCATTTGGTTCATTTGCACTTTTTATGAGTAAAGTAAAAAGTCTGTGAAATTCAGACCTTTTAATAGGCCCTTCATTTTATGCAGTATGGGGAGGTAATTATTTTAAGAACAATTGCTCAAGATGTTATCTGAGGCAAGTTATATAAATGGTAAACTAAGCGCACAGTGCCATATTGTCAAATACCATGGCAGTAGGAAGCTTTGAAATCTCTTGCTTTCTTGGAATTCCTGTGGCTACGCATTATTAGTGCCAGAGGGGAATGTATGCCAATCTTAGCACAGAAACAAATGCAGTTAAACTGGAGTAAATACTAAATGCAATAATCTCAGTGGTCATTTGGTCCAGGCTATTTTTAAAAGACACAACATTTTATCTGTAGCTTGTCTGGCACATGCCATAAATAAATTAACAAGAATCATTGCCTATTAACTCCAATAAATAGAGAAATAAACAACTCTGGTATGCCCATTTTAGCTAATTTAACACTAGCCCTAAGGCATGAGGTAAAACCTGGAGTGCCCCAGGTAGGTATAACTTCTGCGACAGACATAAGCCTCTTTCAGACATTATCCAAAAGCCCTGCTGTAGCCTTGTACAGTGGGGTGAAGGGGGGGGAAGTCCCACTCCCCAAGCGTCACTCACCCATGCACCTCACCATTCATGGTTATGACAAGGCTTGTCCAAAGATGGAAGAGCCCTCCCCATGACGGCGGGCACATTTGTGATTGTGAGGGTGAATGACCCTCCCTCGCCATCACAAATGTGCCCACCATAAAAGTCCCATCATGACTGTAAGCAGCAGGGTGTGTGGGAGAGTGACACAGTGGGGTTGGGAATTCTGCCCGCTTCGCCCTGCTGTACATGGCTATAGCTGAGCTTTTGGATAAAGACTGAATCAGGCTATAATGAGCAGGGCCAACTTGCTGCCTTTTGTCACATGAAGTGAACACAATGCTCCATGCTGCTGCCCCTTGCTGGCCCCTCCTCTGCCTCAGTGGCTACACCACCACTTCTCTTCCCCTTTGCCAGTCTCGCCTTCCAGGGCATGCTGTTCTTGTGGGAGGCCAGGCATGCAGGCAGCATGCATCCAGCAGCAGCTTTGCCTGCTGGCCTCTGGTTGCCATCACTGTTGC
The DNA here is from genome assembly GCF_027244095.1 of Hemicordylus capensis. Taxonomy (NCBI): domain Eukaryota; kingdom Metazoa; phylum Chordata; class Lepidosauria; order Squamata; family Cordylidae; genus Hemicordylus; species Hemicordylus capensis. The sequence goes on along the minus strand of NC_069662.1, from coordinate 140,296,994 downwards.
TCCAGCATCCATTCTCTTTCTCTCTCTTTACAGAAGTGGAGTAGACAAAGTGGCCAAGCTTAGCGGGGTGAGGGAGAGAGAGAGAGAGAGAGAGAGAGAGAGAGAGAGAGAGAGAGAGTGCTAAAACTGGTGCTGGAGCAAGGAGAGGCCAACTGGGTGAAGCTGCCATTCCATGTATGCTGCCTACCTGGCCTTCCTCCTGTTGGAGGGGAGAAGTTTAGTTTGCTCCCAGCTATAGCAGAGCAAGCGTGTGTGAGAAAAGCAAGCCCATTAAAGAGTGGCTGGATTCAGATGTAACACAAAACCAGAGCTGAACAGGACAGAGGTTGGAAGTTTACTCTATACAAGCTAGCTAGGGGATGGGTACCCTGCCAACAGCGCTCCCTGTCTTGGTGGCTGCTGCCAAGAAGCTGTCAATGTGTGCCCTCTGCCAGCCTGCCACTCTCTTGGACATGTCCACCCTTTCATGTGCCTGGAAACCGTGACCTTGCTCTCCTGCATTTGCTGGAAATCGGGATTCCCCTCCCCCACAATATCCTGCATTGGCAAATCTGCATATGGCTCAACGCCAGCTCACACCTGGGAATTTTGAATGACAGTAAAGATCCGTTCTCACACCTGATGTTCCCCTTGTCTGCACAAGCAGTGAGGCTCTGACACATGGAGCATCACAGTCTCCTTTGGGTCCATGCAAGATTTCCCAGGGGAAGAGGGCGTTGCAGTGCAATTGTTCTATCATTAACCAGAGATAGTGGGGGTCCCACGCATGCGGGGACCCCTTTATTGTGTCAGCTCAATTCATGAGTGTGTAGTTTGATGGAAGCCCAAGGGTGTTCCACTCTATGGTCCTCCCCAGTAGACTGGCCCTCTCATGAGAGCACTAGTCCACTGGCAGCGAGCTGGTAGGGGAGCAGGAGTGTGGTTTGGTCTGCATGGACTGCTTTGCTGGGGTGAGCCCTCACAAAAGCAACCTAGGTCTCTGTGGGACAGACCCCACCACCAGATCCTTTGCCCTTTCTCATATACATATCCCCTCTTAGGAAGTCATCATGTTCCCTTCCCTTCCCTAGATAATAGGCAAATAGTTCCCCCCAGCCCCTCCTAAATCGTGCTTGTGTGGAACAGTTTTGTTGTGGGGCTCTTAGGAGAGCAGTGGTGCTATCTCTGTCAGAAGGAGTGCTGGCATTGCATTGCATTTAAAGACATTCCATGGCATTCCTTTCCATGCCAAGGGGAGGTGGACAGTTCCAAAAAGGCACAAACAAATCTGCTCAGCATGCTCCCTTTAAGACTGTGGCCAACGGGAGCTGCTCTGGTGCCGTGCTGACTCATTGCCCACAGTCTGGCAATGCGAGTGCTACGGAACTTGCTGGGATTGGCCTCAGCAGAACAGAAAGATGGAGAGGCTCCCCTCACCTGAAACCAGAGACTGCCAGACCTCTGGTTGGATGAACATCTGTGATGCAATTTATGGTTTCAAATTGAAACCGCGGGTTCATCAACCTTCGGTTTCATGTTACGTATGAATGTGGCCATCATCTTGAAGCAGACGTTTAAGGTTCAAAAGCAAGTAAGGTTTAGTGTGGAAGTTACATACTTGGATAGTAAAGCGTATGTCCCTGAACTTTCTGACTCCATAGTGCCGAGCAGAGAGGGAGAGAAAGAAGCCACATGGCTAATGGAGTATACAGGAAGAGCAGGGAGCCAGAAGGAGGAAGTTAGGGACTCCTGAGAGTATCAGAGCAGAGGGAGAGACAAAAAGAGGAGAAATAAAGGGGGATACCCTACCTCACTATCTCTACTCCTAATGCCCCTAGTGGCCACTAGGATGGAAGATGCAAACAGACGATGCAACTAGAGCTGTGCCTCCAACATGTCCAATAGCAAGCAGCAGTACACTGTGGAAGTTGAGGCTCGGGAGGGGAAGGGGCTGGTGTCGGTGCTGGTGAGGGCAGGGCAAGGGATCCAGGGATGGTAGCAGTAGAGATGAGGCAGGGGTGATGACAGCAGACAGGGTGGGATAACACTCATGGTGGGGCAGGGTGCCCACACTCACTGCCCCATAGGGATTCTGACTGGGTCCATGGCCCATGCGGATGGGGAGGTTAGCCCTTTCACCATTTCCTTGCTGATATTTGCAGGAAATATTTATTATCATAAGAGCCTCTGTGGGGGCCTATAACAGCTTGGGAGATGCAATTTCCAGTGAAAAATGATGCAACAGGAAAGACTTAGCCTCCTCCTCTTCACTCCTTGCTAGCTGATGACTGGAAGAGCTACTTTGTTTTGAGGATGTAATGGTGTTGCTGCCAAGGACCCTGAAAAATACAAATTCTAGGATACTGAATGAGACAGACAAACCAAGATATTTAGTGTGAAATTTTTCGTGTTTTTCGATTTCTGTAGAAAGTTTCATGGAAATCTGACACGGATTGAAATACAGCAAACTGATGCAATATAACTTTTCTGTTTCTTCATCATTCTGTGAAAATCTGGACTTCCTGTCTCTAAAAGTAACTGAGAAAACTGCCAAAGTTTGTCGGAAGGCATAATTTCCCATGCTTTTCCAATGGAAGAGTTTTCACACACTTTCTGGGAAAATAATGATTTTTTTCTGGGTTTTTTATTTTTCTGGTAGTGTGGGGGAGATCTGGAACCTGCCTGTGGAAATGGCACATTTCTAACTGTCGTGGTTTGATGTGGGAGTTTCATGTCAGTGGGTGAGTGAGTGCGTCCCAAGCAAGTTCTCATATATAGAACCACTTTTCAAAAGTTCTCAAAGCAGCTTACAATAAGTAAGATGGTTCCCTGTCCCAAAAGAGCTCACATAAGGTAGACACCAACAAAAACTACTGGAAGTATGCTGTGCTGGGGTTCGATAAGGAGAGTTGCTTTCCCCCTGCTAATAGGAGAATCGTCACTTTAAAAGGTGTCTCTTTGTTCAGTTAGCAGGAGTTCAGTTACACTACAGAAATGGGAAGTTAAGGATACTCTTGAGGTGGAACAATGGGTTTCTGATTTATTGCTTTTGGCAGCTTGTGGAAAAAAAAATAGCTTATTTTAAGAGGGGAGCTTATGAAAAGTTCAATCTAATTTGGAAGCCATTTTTTGTTTTGTATGCTTTGTAATATATATTTAGGTAGAAAATGGTTCTGGGTGATTCTGTGATTGGAGTCTTTGCTTTGTTCTGTTCTGTTTTTGTTTTTGTGTTTATTTAAAGTGAGAAGAGGTTTAGATAGCAAAATGGTGTGCATTTATATCCTGTATAAAGCTGAGGGAGGAAAATGTTACATTATGCTGAAATATGAAAAGAAAACATTGTTAGTTGTCCCTTTGTCATAATGTGTGTTAAAACTTTTCATCCTGTCTAAACAATTATTAATTTTTAAAAGGTGAAGAACGGATGTACCAACTAAGCTGGGGCTCTGTGATAGCTGAAATGCCTGCCATTTCCCCTTTGAAGCTGGTTCTTACTGCACAGAAGCTTTGCATGGTCAACTCTGCTGCATCATCTACCAGCAACAGCTGTCTGGATTTAGCAGTGCCAACCAGTGCTGTGGGGTATCCCTTGGGCTGATGCCAGTCCAGTGCTGCATAGAGTGGCATTTTTTGCAGGGTGGCCATCTCTACATCTGTTTTCTGGAAGAATGGCTTATAGGATCAGACTTTGTGAATAACAACTAGATTAAAGTGAGAGGGAGACCTGCATAAACTTTTGAACTTATCCCTCAACTTGTAAGCATTCCACAAAATAATCAGTAATCATTGTTAGAAATAAATTAGAAGCAACGGGCACAATGCAGAGAAAGTCAGACAGGCACGATTAAGACCCATTGATTTCAATGGCATTTAAGCATGCCACCAAACTGTCTCAGTATATTTGCTCTGAAAGCTGTGCTGGCTCAAGAGGACAACATGTTCCCATTTCCCCAAAGTGTGTGCATGCATGCGTGCATGTGCGTGCACACACACACCCCCACCAGAGTGCCAAGAGTACCTGTGTATCCAGAGATTTATGAAGCGTGAGAGCCAGCGTGGTGTAGTGGTTAGAGTGCTGGACTAGGACCAGGGATACCCAAGTTCAAATCCCCATTCAGCCTTGAAACTAGCTGGGTGACTCTGGGCCAGTCACTTCTCTCTCAGACTAACCTGCTTCACAGGGTTGTTGTGAAAGAAAAACTCAAGAATGTAGTACACCACTCTGGGCTCCTTGGAGGAAGAGCGGGATATAAATGTATAATAATACATTTATTATTAATAATAAATATTATTATTAAAATATTATTATTAAAATATTATTAATAATAAATGTGTAATAATACATTTATTATTATTATTATTAAGATGATGATGATGATGAGAGTTCAAAAAATCCTCAAGTCCAAACTCAATGGTGGGAACACCATACAAGCCATAAACACCTGGGCTATACCTGTTATCAGATACACTGCAGGAATAATAGACTGGACCCAGGCAGAGCTAGAGACACTATATCGTAAGACCAGGAAAATCATGACCATCCATCATGCTCTGCACCCCCGCAGTGATGTAGATAGGCTATACCTCCCTTGCAGCTCAGGTGGAAGAGGAATGCTGCAAGTCCATCAAACAGTAGAGGAGGAGAAAAGAGGCCTTGAAGAATATATCAAGGACAGTGAAGAAGATGCACTTCAAATGGTCAATAATGCGAAACTATTCAACACCAATGAAACAAAGCAGGCCTACAAGAAAGAACAAGTCAAGAACCGAGCAGAAAAATGGAAAAATAAGCCACTGCATGGTCAATATTTGCACAATATAAGTGGAAAATCAGACATCACCAAGACCTGGCAATGGCTTAAGAATGGCAATTTGAAGAAAGAAACAGAGGGTTTACTACTGGCTGCACAAGAACAGGCACTAAGAACAAATGCTATAAGAGCAAAAGTCGAAAAATCCACAACGAACAGCAAGTGCTGCCTTTGTAAAGAAGCAGATGAAACCGTGGACCACCTAATCAGCTGTTGTAAAAAGATCGCACAGACTGACTACAAACAAAGGCATGATAAGGTAGCAGGGATGATACACTGGAACATCTGCAAAAAATACAAGCTACCTGTAGTCAAAAATTGGTGGGACCATAAAATTGAAAAAGTTGAAGAAAATGAAGATGTAAAAATATTATGGGACTTCCGACTACAAACAGACAAACATCTGCCACACAATACACCAGATATAACTGTAATCGAGAAGAAAGAAAAACAAGTCAAAATAATCAACATAGCAATACCAGGGGATAGCAGAATAGAAGAAAAAGAAATGGAGAAAATCACCAAATACAAAGATCTACAAATTGAAATTGAAAGGCTGTGGCAGAAAAAGACCCAAATAATCCCAGTGGTAATTGGCGCCCTGGGTGCAGTTCCAAAAGACCTCAAAGAGCACCTCAACACCATAGGGGCCACAGAACTCACCATCAGCCAATTACAAAAAGCAGCTTTACTGGGAACAGCCTATATTCTGCGACGATATCTATAACAACAGCAACATTGACAATAAAATTCTGGCATCCCAGGTCCTTGGGAAGGACTCGATGTCTGGATAAAACAAACCAGTCAATAACACCTGTCTGACTGTGTAAACAAGAAATAAAATGATGATGATGAAGGTGCTTCACAATGCTCCCACATCTCACTGAGCACTGCCCAAAGTATTATGGCACCTCAGGCAAAGTGCAAAATTCTGCCTTTCCCCACACCCATGGTGGGGCTAGGCCGCTTTCAAAACTGACTCTTCTGAGCTTTGAAAGTGCATGGGGAGCAGAGAGGAAGGCAGCCTTTTCTTCTCTGCATGTGCTTTTTCAAGCTTTGCAAGGAGTGTGAAGAGATGCACCCCCTGCAGAGTTTGCAAGGGTCAGGTTGGTCCTATAGAGTGGCTCTGATTGTGATGGTGGGGAACATCTTGCTGTCCTAATGGCACCCCAATAATCTGCTGCTTGAGGGAACTGCCTCACCTTGCCTCATGAAAAGGCTGCCCCCGTCATTGAAGGATTTTAATGACCGCTGAAAATGTGCTTTAAATTGCTGGACATTATTGTGGTTTTCTGTTTGTGATAAGCTACCTATGGGCTGGTGCCAACCTGCACAGAACTGGGCTTTGTGCACACCACAGCAAACCATCTGAAACCATCTGAGTATGGTGGCGCCTAAGTATGGACAACCCAGAAGGGCAGTGACCAGGATCCAAAGAATATAGTCATTTCAATCAGCCAACAATCATTTTTATTGTTACATGAAAATCAGCCCTTAGTCCTGCTGGCTTGTACTAGAAAACTTGAGCAGAGCATTTGGGAACGTAGCAAAGAACCTGTGTCAGGCTTTTTTGCTCTCTCCATTGCTCTGCAGATGCCTGGAGCCTGCCCTCCCTCCCCTCCCTCATATTGTGGTTATGGCAGTGTATTGGAAGCAGGATTATGAAGACGCTGCAGCTGCATATTAAAGCACTGTGTCCCTGTTGTAAAGGTGATGTTATGAATGTTCTGAAAATGAAGCATGCTTTTTCTCATCCAGCACAATTATTCAGATGCAAATAGCCATTTTTGGAAGGGCGGTATATAAATCAAATAGATAGGTAGGTCGGTAGGTCGGTTGGTAGATAGGTTGGTAGGTAGGTAGGTGGATGGTTGACTGCAAAGTCACTTGGTTAAAACTCATATGATTAATCAACAAAGGTGGTTTTGTTTTTTGTTTTTAATGTGGTCATAGTTTCCCAGGATTGGGGGGAAAGGGGGCTGTCACCACCATCTTCTGTGGGTGTTCAAAAGTCACTGCAATGAAATAAGAAGCAGAAAGGAGGCAGGGAATTACTGTAACTCCCTGCTTACTTTCCTCCTTTCTAGCCTGCTGCACTTTCTTAGCAGTTTCAAGTGACTTCCTCCTCGTTCAACTGCAAGCAGAGAATTCATCAGTTTATGTATAGCAGGGGTAACTCCTGAGGCTGACCTCAGACCCTGATCCACCAAATCTGTCCACCAGCAACCTACATTTCTCCTGAATTTTCTCCTTTCTGCTCCACCCCCACCCCTTTTCTCACTGCCTTCTGCCTGCAGTGAAGTTCCTTCCATCGCCCAGGATTGGATCCCTCACCCTAAGCATTTGAAGAGTTTGTTTATTTATTTACCTGTTTGTTTGTTTATTAAAATTTTCTTATATACTGACTCCTCCAAAGACTCTAGGTGGTGAACAACAACACCAATAACAATTTAATGATGATGATGATAATAACAACAATAATAATAATAATAATAATAATAATAATAATAATAATAATGGCAAATGCCTGGTGAAACAGGTAGATCTTAAGAAGGGCCTTAAAAGCAGTGTTCCAAAGAAGAGTGGCAGCCATAGAGAAGGCCCTCCTATGGGCCCAGGCACCATGCACTACAGCAGGCTTGGGACACTAAGGAGGGCCAGCTGAGAAGACCTCACAGGACAGGATACAACCAGCCAAGACAGGCAACCCTGAAGATATACAGGTGCTAAGTCCATAAGGGTTTTGTAGGTGAGAACCAGCACTTTGAATTGGACCTGGAAGCGAACAGGCAACCAGTTGAAGCGAGGGATGTGCACAAAACCACCTGGCCCAGTTTGGTTTAGGCCCCCTTCAAACCCGCACTGGTTTGGTTTGGTCCGGGGTGGTGGTTCGATGAGCTATATATATAGCCCTCCGGGGGCTTCTCCAAGATGGGTGGTAGGGTCATGACCCAGGCCCTATCCACCCCCAGTACAGTACTTCCAGTGACTGTTGCTGGTGTGTGTCTTATGTTTCTTTTTAGAATGTGAGCCCTTTGGGGACAGGGAGCCATCTTATTTGTTTGTTATTTCTCTGTGTAAACTGCCCTGAGCCATTTTTGGAAGGGTGGTATAGAAATCGAATAAATAATAAATGAATGATAAATAAATAAAAATGGGGAAAATATGAAAACATTTTTTCCCATTTGGGGTGGGGGAATTGGCCCCCCCGGCCTTCACAACTCTACTGGCTCCTCAAACATTCCTTCTGTGTGCACCCCAATTTCTCCGGCTTCTTTCATATAAGAAATCCTCCACATTTTTTGGCATAAACGGAGAGCAAAAGCAGTTTGTGACAGGTTTTGCTTTGTTACCATCTTCTTAAATTCCACTGAACTCCTTCTATTAAAAATGCTTGCTGGCTATATGTGTTTGGTCCTTTTGTTAGGGACTGATTTTGCAAAAGTTGTGCATGTATAACTTTGCTTACACGGGCACTTCTTTGCTCAGGACGATATTCACTGTTAACACACAAGGCTTGGTAATTCTGGGTCCTCCTTACAAAGTACATTTGTGTCCTTTTGCAAAGCTCTGTGCAAATACAAACTGAAAAGAGAAAAGCAGCAAAAGGGAAGAGGCTTAGTACAGGTAATTATATCATGTATACAGTACTCTGTTTCAATATATAATTTATTTTCATGGTATGGTATGTTGACACTATGTAGCTGTCCAGAGTTAAAAACAGGAACTGAATATGCCTGTCAAAGAACCTTTAATAGGTGCTGTGTAAATCTGAAATATTTGCATCCTGATCCCTAGCTCCATTAATAAGGCCACTTTGCTTCAAGCCATGTTACTGAATCAGATTCAATGGAATTGGGTCAGCAGGTATCCAAAATAATTATTAGCTGAATTATTTTGGATAATTCAGCTAATTTACTTGGTTTGTGGACTGGCTTATCAATTTTTCACGAGATCTTTGGCTTTTCATGTAGACAATCAAAATGCAGTTTTGTAAACTAAACACTTGGTTTTAGAGCTGTAAAAGAGATGTTTCACTTTGGGGTAGAAATAATTCCCACAGTGGGCTGTTACACTATGACACTCTTATTAAGATAAATGTTTGTATAAGCTTCCATTTAGCTAGGTTACATAGAATGGATTTAATGACTATTCACAATCTAGTATGTAAAATTAATTGCCTTAGGGCTAAATCCTACCTGTTTTCTTAATGCCTGGGTTGGACCCCATCCCATTAGACCTAAATAGCATGATAGCCATAATGCCATAGCACAGGACTAGTTTCAGAGGGGTCTTGGCAAACTCCCCTCCATAGGCCTCGTCATAAGCCTACCAGGGTGGGCCAAAGAGAGCCACGCCTCCACCACACAAAGGTGCGCTCTCTCTCTCTCCTGCTAGTTCTGCTGCCTGTGCTTGCTCAGAGCTCCCTTGCAACAGCCTCTTGCCCTGCCCTGCCTCATGCAATGCATGTGCTATGTGTGCCCTCACATCACGTCACATGCGTCATTGCTCCCTGGCGGTTACTGCAGAGGCGCAGGCAGGCCCAGCCACACGTGGCCCTCAGCAGCCCCTCCCCCACCACACAACAGAGGCGATCAGGCAGGCTGCTAGCGGGGTGCCCGGTGGCAACGGCACAGTGCAGGCGGGTGGCGTGGCTACCACCCAGCACCCCCCCCCCCCAGTGGAGGACCAGACTTTGGACTGGAAGTCCAGTCCAAACGGTGCCGTTACTCAAAGTAAATACTATGCAACATCCATGCCAACACATCTCAAAAGGGGCATTTTGTAGTGAAGAGCAGTCAGTAGGTAAGTATTTGCTCTGCTGGATCAAATATCTACATAGAAAAGCTCTATGTAGCACAATCTTTCATATTGTAAAAGTTGAATAATATCCCATCAAACTGAAGGGAACAGGGAACAGGATAATTTTCCAATTTGTACATTTAAAAATAAATATAGGGTTTCATCTGATAACTGCTGGATGCATGAAAATGTATACCAGGGCGGAAAATAACATTTAAAGGTAGTGTTAGCCCCAAACATTAATTTTTCAAGATTTCTGCAACCTTGCATTGTCATTGTGGCCCAAGAAGATTATGGGGCTATTCTGACGATCAGCAAAAATCGGGCTCCGCTCCGCTAGCCCAATTTTTGCTGATCGTCAGAACCACCGGGCTCACAGCCGAGCCCGGTGGTTCTGGAGCGGCTAACCCGCTCTGGAACCCCTGGTAAAACCCCTGGTTTGGTAGGGGAAACAGCTTGATCATGAAAGAGGTGTTCCCAGGGTGAGGTTCATCCATTGCACTGCAGATGTGCTGACCCCTGCGATTTCCCCAAATGCGGGAAACTCGACTGCATAATTTGTGGTAGTCCTCCCCCCAAAATTTCTTCTCCCCATCTGCTAGACTGGAATTTTACAGCAAGGTATCAGTCCTAATATATTATGGCCTTATAGCTGGAATTAGTTATTTTAAATGGCCTCTGTCATTTAAAGAAACCTCATTCACTCACTCCTCTATGCCAGAACAAGCAGCAGAAACCATTGTAATCAAGTTGGAAGGAGATTCCTCCAACCTCCCAGGAGCTAGGCCAACCTCTTAGTTTCTCACCTGGCCAGGAACTAGGCCAGGAACTAGGCTGGGTGAGACCACGTGAGCAAGGTAATCTCCACTGCAGATTTCAGCTGGCCCGGTATGACCTCTCTCCGCACCCTAGTCTGTTGCTGCCCCGAGGCTTTGGAATGCGCTCCCTAGTGAAATAAGAGCCTCCCCATCTCTGACAACTTTTTAAAAGTCTTTAAAGACACATCTGTTCACCCAGGCTTTTAACTGATATTGTTTTGATTGTTTTAATGTTGTTTTTAGAATATTGTTTAAAAATTATAAATTTTGTTTTAAATTTCTTGCTTTTAAATTTTTTTGTTTTTGTTTTTAATTAATGTTTTACTTTTTTAATCTTGTTGTAAACCACCCAGAGACATAAGTTTTAGGCGATATAAAAATATGTCAAATAAATAAATAAATAAATAGTCTTTCCTGAAACATCGTCTGAACAAGAAAACAAAACTATCCTGGAAAGCAGACAGAAAGATCTGGCCTAATCCAAAGAGACAGTGGCTGCATTCACATGTAACATATAACTGGGGGTTGATGAACCCACGGTTTCAATTTGTAACTGTAAATCGCATCACAGACGTTCATCCAACTGTGGTGCGGCAGCCTCCAGTTTCTGGTGAGGGGAGCCCCTCCCACTTCCTAGTCCACTGAGGCCTATCCCAGCAAGTTCCATAGTGCCAGTGTCACCAGACTGTGAGCAAAGTGTCAGCATGCCACCAGAACGGCTGCCATTGGCCATGATCTTAAAAGGGGTGTGCTGAGCACAACCCTGCCCTTTTGGAACAGTCTACCCATCCTTGGCATGGAAAGGCCATTTAAATCCTTTTAAATGCCGTGCAATGCCTGCACTTCTTCTGACATAGATAGCACCACAGCTCTCCTAAGAGCCCCACAACAAAATTGTCCTGCACAAGCATGATTGCGGGGGGGGGGACTTGAGGGGCATTATTTCCCTGTTACTCAGGAAAGGGAAGGGAACATGATGATTTCCTAGGAGGGGATATGTATATGAGGGAGAGAAAAGGATCCTTGGGGGGTCTGTCCTGCTGTGACTTAGGATGCTCTTGAAAGGGCTGACCCTGGCAAAGCAGTCCATGCAGACTAAACCACACTCCTGCCCTCCTGCCAGTGGACTGCCCTTCTTGTGAGAGGGCCAGTCTACTGGGGAGGACAAGTGGGTTGAACACCCTAGGTCTTCTGTCAGACTGTGCACTCATGAGTTGAGCAGACTCAAGAAAGGGGTGCCACTTGCATGGGGCCCCCACTCTCTCTGGTTAATGATATAACCTTTGCACTGCAACCCACTCTCCCATGTGAAGCCTTGCACAGACCCAAAGGAGACTGTGACTCTCCGTGTGTCAATGCCCAGCCATGCGTTCGGGCAGGGGGAACATCGGGTGTGAGAATGGATCTTTTCTCCCATTCAAAATTCCTGGGTGTGGGCCAGCGTTGTGCCTTATGCAGATCTGCCACTGTGGGGGATTGCAGGAGAGGGAAGCCCTGGTTTCCAGTGACCATCGTAATGCAGGGCACAAGGAAGGGCGCACATGCCCACATGGGTGGACATGCTGGCAGAGGGCACACTTTGGAAGAACAGTTGCTGGGCTATCTGTCCCCACAGCTTTGCATTGAGCAACCTGGCTCGATACACAGCCCCCATGGAGAGCTGTATGTGGGAGAAGGGGTTGTTTTGTGGTAGCGGTTCTGTCTGACACCCCTATCCCCACAGATGATTCTTCTCATGACTTGTGAGGGGGTGTCACCATGGCCTTACACTCTCATGAGTGAGTGGTCCACGTGGGGTCAGCATTCATTACCATCATATATGAAGAATCTCCCTTCTCAGTATTGGCAATGCTGGCTGCCTGGCCCTGTTCAGGCGTAAGCATAGGGACCACAAAGGGACCCCCCTTTCCCACCCTTTTTGTGCAAAAAATAGAAAGTGGCTGTTCGAGAATCCCTGGTTGGGGCTGCCTTTTAAACCTGACACCAGGTACCGCGACTCCCCACCCCTCCAAGTGCTGTCATGGGGTGCCCTGCTTGTGTTGCCACCTGGAGTGTTCGTGCTTATGAACAAACATCATTGCGTATTTATTCTCAGGGAGTGAATCACTTAGTGGCCGTTCTGCCATCCTGTCCCTCTCCCTCCCTGCTTGCCAGGATGGGGGAGCAAGGGACAGAGTGGGAAGAGGGAATGCCCCTGTGTGACTTTGCCACTTGACAGGCTGACACGCTTGGGATGGGACGCTGAAGTGTCTCTGTTGCCGGACAACGGCATGGCTGCATTGGAGACAGGAGGGGTGGGGCGAGTGCTCGAAGAGACAGCCAGCGAGAATCTCCGCAGGCATGGAGTGGGCACGATCCCGGGCGGGTCTGTACCACTGTCTCTATGAATGTGGTTCCAAAAACTGCACAGAACTGCGGTTATGTCAGCGTGTGCGTTCTGATATAAGGCTTTGGTGGACAAACCTTAGGTCTCGGTGGCGAACCTTGCTGCAAACCAGAGGTTCAAACTGGAGTTTGGAGAGGCAAACCACAGGTCACTTTCACCTCAAAACCACAGTTGCATGCATTCAGATGTAACAGAGTCCCAACCTCTGCCCCATTTAACTCTGGTTTTGCATTACTTCCAAATTCTCCAGTATTTTCTAGGAGGAATCTGGCCCATTTCCTGAATAAGTTTGAAAATTTCAAGCGATAAGGTAAATAAAGTAACAACTTTAATTACATCATCTTTATAGGTATCTTATGTAAAGCAAAATCGTCACTCCCCTAATTATTTTCTTTGCCACCCCTTTGCTCCCCCAAACTAGTTCTTTTATTCAGAGTCACCCCTGAATAATATATGTTGGCTTCATGACCCCCAACCCCATATCACTTGGTAATAACGTCAGTTGATTTCAGTGCTTGGGGTCCTGCAGCTATAGGTTTAAGATCACAAGCATTGTTACTTGGAAGTAGGCCCCATAGAAATGAATAGCACTTGCCTTCAAATAAATGCTTTTTGGACTAAGGTTCCAAAAAACAATAACTGAGTTGTTTTTCTGTCTCTGGGTTTGGCTGTATATTTGAATAGAGGATTTAAATGTTTTAAAAAATCAACATACAATTAGAGAGATTACAAGAACATATATAATCTTCTGCAGCAGTAAGTTTCCGAATCATTTAAAATACTGCAAAAAGAGCAAATCTCTGAAAACCTGGAAGTATTAAATACATAAAGAAAGCAATTGTTTAAGGTTTTGTAAAGCTGTTACAGCATTTTAAAAGGCCAGTTAAGGGGGGAATGGCAAGAAGAGCAGACCTATAACATTTTAAGAATAAGCCATATGTGGTCATATATTTTTAAAAAAATGTTTTGAAGTTCTAGTGAGCGAGTTTCCAGTTGCAGTAGAAAAGTAAGCCTACTTGTTAACAATCTGCACTGGAAAAGAGTTAAAAACAGTAAATTGCCATGTTTTGTACAAGGCAATGACTAAATGGGGTGGGGGTGGGTGGGAAGGAGAATTTTAAAAAGTGAGGGCTAAAAGCATAAATTGATCAAACTGTAAATCATTGATTTGTTCAATCCATATTTAAAAGCAAATATTTCTGTAAAATGCTTCTGCAAGAATTTAATTTTATTTATTTATTTATTTATTTGACATATTTCTATACCGCCCCAAACTCACGTCTCTGGGTGGTTTACAACAAGCAAACAAACAAAAAGTTAAAACAATTAGTTAAAATAAATGACAACATAAAAACTTAAAACAGTAGTTAAAACAAAATAAATGATAGCGTAAAAGTTGAAACATGATAACAATTTAAATTTTAAAACAACATTTTAAAACTATGTTAAAACTGCTTAAACAATATTTAATTGAAAGCCTGGGTGAATAGGTGCATCTTTAAAGACTTGTAAAAAGTTGTCAGAGATGGGGAGGCTTTTATTTAAGCAGGGAGCAAGTTCCAAAGCTCTGGGGCGGCCGCTGAGAAGGCCTGTCCCCGAGTAGTAACCAGACGAGCCGGTGGCAACTGCAGACTGACCTCTCCTGATTATCTCAATGGGCGGTGGGGTCCATAACGAAGAAGACATTCTCTTAAATACCCAGGGCCCAAGCTGTTTAGGGCTTTATAGGTTATAACCAGCACCTTCTATTTTGTCCAGAAACTTATCGGCAGCCAGTGTAAATCTTTCAATACGGGAGTACTATGGTCTCTCCGAGATGACCCAGACACCAACCTGGCTGCCATATTCTGAACCTGCTGTAGTTTCCAGACTACACACAAGGGCAGCCCCAGATAGAGCACATTGCAGTAATCTAGTCTTCAGTTACCAGCATATGTACCACTGTTCTGAGGTCATTTATCGCAAGAAACAGACGCAGCTGGCGTATCAGTTGAATCTGATAGAAGGTACTTCTGGCCACTTCCTCAACCTGGGACACCGGGGAGAGGCTTGGATCCAGAAGCACCACCAGACTGCATACCTGTTCCTTCCAGGGAACTGTGGTCCCATACAGAACAGGCAGATCAAACTCATCTCCCGGGTTTTGACCCTGCACAATGAGTACCTCCGTGGAACCTTGACCTTTCTAGGAGATTGGGTGTATGATGTGGCAATTTGTCAAGTATTTAGAGCATCAAAAATTAACTATGAACCAAAGGGCTATTGCTGAGAGCTGGTGTAGTGTAGTGGTTAAGAGAGGAAGCTGTGGATCGGGCCTTCCCTGGTTTGACTCTGACCTAAATGGAATTTGTGTACTGTGAGAAAGTCTACTTCTTAAGGCTTTTTTAGACATTGGTACTGGCTTTTTCAAAGATGTTGGTCATCAATATCAGGAAATGGCATTGGACCCTTAAATACCTGCCTACAGGCAATAATTGGCTAGATAAGGGATAATAAACTGAAGTTTTGTGACTCTAGGCACAAAGTATATATGAACAGAAAGGGAAAATGCACAGATTCTGCATTTGTTGTGTTGTGCAGCTTGGTTCAAATCCTGTTTTTCATGGTCTCTTAAAATATTATGTTTCCAAATGAATACCTAAGATATTTTTAAATGTACATCTAAACTATAAAGTATGCAAGCAAGAAGCATATGACAGAACTACACTCATCAAAAGGCTGGGATTTGCTGAAGCTTCCCTCAAATCTACACTGAAAGGGAAACCCAGGTTTGTTGTAATGTAGTGTGTGAAATGGCTCTCAGTTCTCCCATCTCCAAACAGCAGTGGTACGTACTTGCCTCACATATGTTTTGAGTGGCAGAAGACAGTTTGTGATGCTATGAGATTTAATAATATACAAATTAGTGCCTAGTAATTACTATCTTCATGTACAAATTAGGAATTAACATGTGAACACATTTCCTTGACATTGAAATTCTGGTGTTGCTAATGAAATTTGCTCCTATGGAAGTGCATTTAGGATTTTAGGCTTGATCTGTTTAACCACCCTCTGCCTCCTGCACCCTTGCCCAGCAAGCGAGAGGTGTTATGAGAACCTTTACTTTGATCTAGTACTGGCAATGGTGGTGCAAGAAGAAGAGCTCTGTGTTAATATGTCTTCTCCTTCTCACTCCTGCTCTGCCCTACCTTCCAGTTGATTAGCACTGAGAGAAACCTTGGCTCTCAAGCCTTGATCATTGCTATTTGAGCATGAGCTCAGAAGTTTGCTGCTGTGTCCGTGGTTCTCTGGACTGAGGCCAAGATGTGATGCAAAGAGGGCCTGTGCCATAATAAAAACAAAGCAGCTTTATTTTACTAATTCCCAGCTACATGTGCATTGAATGTTTGCAACCTAGTTCCAAAATAGAATGTATAAGCCCAAATATCTAGAGAAGAGAAAGGTGGTGGTGGGAGGTTTGAATGAGAGCACCCAGATCTCTCCCATTTTCATCACAAGCAGTCCCTAAACTGGGGAAAAGATGGAGTGCCAAACTTTAGTTCATGTAAGGATATTGTCACCGTACATTCTTAAGATAGGTGTGTAAGGGCCCTGTAGAAATGGCAGGTAGGGGCAGGGGCAGGCAGGCTGGAGCTGTGGGAATCTACGGCTGTATAGATCCTCCATCAGATGAACAAGCTTTCTCCAGTTAAGATGCTTGAAGGAGGATCCCTTTTCCTCTTGCTTCACTTGTATTCTTGCCTTCCACATTCCTTTGTAATCTGATGGTTGAGTATCTATCCACGTCACTGAACATACACCTGTGGCCTGGTGTACTGCTGACCCATGACACCTTGCTGCTTGGAAAAGAGTGCCAAATGCTGTCCCTGTGCCTTGCTTTGTTGTCTCTTTTTCTATTAAACTTACACCCACAGTTCTTCTTCCTTTCCCTCAAAGCTCTCCCCCTTCCATTCTTTTCTATTGGGAAAGAAAGAGCATAAATAGTGTGGTGTCATTTCACCTTCCTTCAGGCCATCCATGAATGGATGCTGGGTGAACTGCCATGCTGCCCCTGACAACTGGCCCACAATCTGCTGCCTGAAGAGGATCGCTTCACCCTGCTTCATAGCCAGCCCAATGGCTGAAAGACATTGTAAGTGGGGTGATAAGTGTTGTCATCCAATAACATCTGGGGATCATCATTTGAGAACCCCTGTATTAATGTATATTCAGAAATCTCATGGAGCTCAGTAGGGTCAATGCACCATAGAATCACAGTATGTTAGCGCTGGAAGGGACCCTGGACACACCCAGCTTTTCTAGGCTAAGGTTTCCCAACTTTGGGACCCCAGCCACAGTGACCAAAAGGAGCTGAATTCCAACAACATATGGGGACCCAAGGCTGGGAACTCCTGGTTTGGATTGTGTCTCTTTCAGATTGCAATATAATAGGTGGGTTCAGACATCACGCGAAACTGTTAACACCCAGCTCCATGCAGCGTCCCTCCACCTCAAGAGTCCCTCTCTCATCCCTGCATGAGTGTCTGCTTCCTAAACCAAGATTTTATTTATTTATTTGTATTTTATTTATTTAACATATTTTTGTACGGCCCAAAACTTACGTCTCTGGATTGGTTTTGATGTCAGAGGCCACCAGTCTCAACTTATTCTAACCTAGTTGGTTCAGAAATCCTGAGCTCTGAAACACACTTCAACCCTTGGATTCAAGTGAGTTTCAGATCTTGGGTCCTCTCACACTTGTAAGTTAGAGTAAGCTGAGATTGGTGGGTTTGGACACCACAACCAATCTCACCTTGAGGAAACAGATGCTCACATGGGGATGGGAGGAGGGAGTGTGCACTCCCGAGACTGAGGGACCTTGTGCAGAGCTCAGCGTTAACAGAGGTTTTGCATGATGTCTGAAACCACCCTAAATCTCACTCTAAAAAAAATGTATGCCACAGATAACTGGAATTTTTCTAGCTGGATTAATCCCCCGCCAGAGGTATTTTGTGTTTAAAACCATCTCCACATTGCATAATAGAACACAGCTCAGAATAGATGACTACCAAAGAGGATGCAAAATATTCCCTCCTCTGTAGAGGTTTGGGAAGATTATTTTATTTTATTTTTTTGAATGCCTGAGGATTTTGAGATTTGGGCAGTATTTGTCTGCACCTACAAAAATTTGACTATACTGAATCATCTTCCTGGTAGCAATACTTTCCACTGGGCAAATGACTGCAGTTGGGCCACATTCAGCTCTTGTAGGGAAGGAGGTTTAAAAAGAACAGATGGAAGTAGAAATAAAGCAGAACAAAAAATGGGGTTCTGTTTTGAATCAAAGTAATTTTACTGCAGAAGCCTAGAAAGGAATATGCATTATGTTGCTCACACATTTTGATAATTGTGTAGCATTGTTTTCCAAAGGTTGTCACATTTTCTAATTTTGCCTAGATGTTCATTTTGCTTGGAGAGTAAAGCTTGGGATAAAGTGTGTGTTCTCAGCAGGCACATATATTGCCTAATCAAAGATGCTCATATGTGACACAAGCTTTGAAAGTAGTGCATAGGGTGGGGTGGGGGGAGGTGGTGAAGGAGGAAGGAAGGTTGCCAGCAGCTTCTTCTCATGCTTTTTTGCAAGCTTTGCAAGGAGCCGGAGAGGGCAAGTCTTCTCTTTTCTCCCCATGTTCCTTGCAAGGGTCAGATCAGTCCCAAAGAGCTGTTTCGATGATGGCAGCAGGGGGCATCTTGCTGCTTTGCTGGTACCCCAAAATTTGCCACCTGAGATGACTGTCTCACCTTGGCTCATGAAAGGATTACTCCTGATTGTAAACTAAGAGTTCTGGTTTCTTTTTAGAAAATTGTTCTCGCCTCACAAGAAAACCGACCATGTGCTCGGAAGATGGAGAGCATGGCAGGGTCTCCACATATATCAGAATGTGGAGACAAAATGTTGAGGTGATAGAATGGACTGTACTATATCAGGCTACAGGTGGGGCATATTACTTATGTTTGTTCTCTCATGAAAAACACACTTGCTGGAAATAGAAGACTACCACATTACAGAGAAAGCTAGTCTAACCCCTTGCCTGCTGTGATTATTTTTTGGTATCTAATGTGTTTTTAACTTGGGGGGAATTTTCAGCAACATGATCACCCATCTACAATCTGGAGTGGTTCAGTCCAATCTACCAGCCCATTCTGCTGCAGCTATAGACCTGCATAAAAGAATATCTAAGGTTCCTTCTAAGGAAGTGAAAAACATCGCCTCTGAGAACAAACCACTCCCAGTACTTCTCGCTGCGCCTTTCCCTGGTAGTCTCTCAAGTGGCTCCATTGGCACATGCAGGTGGTTTCCTTTGCTATGGTTAATTTACAGTCAAGTCTCTGCCTGATACTTAAGCTGAAATCATTAACATGTGTCCTGGGTATTACCTGAATGAAAAGGCAAGTTCCCAAGTTGTTTTGCTCCGTGCACTGCCCTGTTTCGATTACAAATCCCCCTCCAGGCACAAAGTGGGCTGGACACCTAGGGTGAAGCTAAAGAGTTATTTGTTCCCTAGGTGGACACTAATGAATGGCTGCCGTGCAGCCCTGAACAAGGGGGTCCCTAGTATTAAAAGTTTAATAGAAAACCTTGAGAAGCCAGAGGCTGCACAGCAAAGAAGGGGCATGGAAACAGCCAAGTAAATCACTGGGAGCCTTGTCAGTCTCTCTGCCTCAGTGGACCATCCAGAAGGAAGCAGTTCTCTCTCCACCCCCACTCCCTCCATCAGCCCCACAAGAGACTACTGCAGAAAAATATCTGCTCCTTTCCACTGAAAGGAGCTCTGTGGAAGAAATAAGACTGCTGAGTTCCAGAAAACTGAGTGTGTTGAAGCTCCTGTCTTTTGCAATCCTATGCATGTTTATTCAGAAACAAGTCCCATTGTGATCAGTGGGGCTCACTCCCAGGTAAGTGTGCAAAAGATTGCTACTTAAGGCTACAATACTAAACACTGCTAGGCCATATTTCAGCGGGCTGTCAGTAACATGAACATAGAAAGCTGCCTTTTACTGAGTCAGACCATTGGTTCACCTAGCACAGTGACTAGCAGCAACTTCTCCAAGATTTCAGGCAGGAGTTTTCCCCAGCCCTACCTGGAGATGCCAGGGATTGAACCTGGGACTTTCTGTATGCAAAGCAGATGCTCTACCACAGAGGCATAGCCCACATACCTTCCATGGGCTGTCTCCTACCTGGGCTGGACCTGAGAGGGTTGTTCTGCTACCACCATACAAAAGGTATGGGCACAGAGGTGGTCTCCAGGACCAGCGGTGGGCTCTGAGACCTTTGGCAGCTGCCAACCATACCAACTCCTGACACCAGCCCTGATTAAATACATTTACCCAGAAGTAAACCTAACTGAACATAGCGGAATTTATTCCTGGGTAAGATAAAGGGAATCGTACTGAAATTCTTTGTACTAGTTTTCTGTTTTCTTCTGAGTGATCAATGTAACTCATACAAATGGGCTTTGTGCATGCACAGTAGCCCTGGTCGGGAACACTCCAAGCTCTGTTTCTTTTTGGTGGTAGCCCTGCCCCCTGCCTACATGAGAGAGAGGCTATCCCTCTCTTTCAGTTCTTTATTGTCCATTGCATACTTTGCATCGCTTAAGTCTCCAGAAGCCACCTAATGGCACTGCGAGGAAATGACTTTATCATCAAGCCAGAGGCTGCCGGTTCATATCCCCACTGGTATGTTTCCCAGACTATGGGAAACACCTATATCGGGCAGTTGAAGTTGAATCCAAATAAGATGGAAGTACTGACTGTGGAGCCACCTAATGGCACTGCAGGAAAATGGTTTGACTATCAAGCCAAAGGTTGCCAGAGGTTGCTGGTATGTTTCCCAGACTATGGGAAACACCTATACTGGGCAGCAGCGATATAGGAAGATGCTGAAAGGCATCAGCTCATACTGTGCAGGAGGAGGCAATGGTAAACCCCTCCTGTATCCTACCAAAGACAACCACAGGGCTCTGTGGTTGCCAGAAATCGAAACCGATTCAACAGCAAACTTTACCTTTAAGTCTCTGGAGAATATTCCTGGCTCGTTAAGTTCCCTTGATTGTTCTTATTTCATTTAGTTTAGTTTCTCTGTCTCTCTCTTCACAGTGCCTCAGTTTTTTTGCTTTCCATTAGCATTTTGATGCAAGAAAGTTGTCACAGTGACTATTCCCCATCAGAGCATACTTACCATCTGCCCTGTTTGCCTTCGCTGGCTCACTACTCATACTTATTTGATGACAGATGTGGCATCGACAACAGAGACAGATACCTACATCATTGCTCTCACACTTATTGATACTAATGCCAAGGAATACCAGACTATTATCGCTGGGAGTCTTGGTCTTGATCGCACTCCCCACGGTGCCTCACGTCTTGGTCAAGGGACAAAAGAACACCTCAGTCTTTTGTGCTGTTGATACTGACTCCCTCGGTACTGAAGACCATTCCATCATCTATGATACCAGTGCTGCCAGATACCTCACTCCTTGGGGACTCGGGGAAAGTGCCTATTCCAACTTCGGTCCTTACATTGATCCTGGATGCGCAACCTCTTACCTGACCTCTATCCACAAGTGCCAGAATACTCTGGGGATGAATCCACTTCCGAGGAGGATGCTGAAACATCTCTTGACCTGGAATTGAATTCCACACCCTCAGATTTCATCAAGGACCCTAAGCCTCCTTCTCCATCTGAGGGCCTTAAGTTTTTTACTGACCAAGTGGTATGCATGGCTAGGTCTTTAGCATTCAAGAGGTCTTTAGGCATTCAAATTAATGAACCTCCTAAATCTACTCCAGATCCCATATTTGGTCCAATTGATACTGACACTCCCTACTCCACATTCTTGCCACTAAATTCAGCATTGATGGACACTGTCAAATCTTGCTGAGGAAAGCCAGCAGTACTGTCACCTACCTCTAAAAAGTTGGAAGGGTTTTACAAGGTCCAAGCAGGGGACAATCAGTTCCCTTTATGACATCCAGTGCCTAACTAGGTGACTGTAGAAGCTGCTCAGTTACGCTCCAAGAACAGGATCTTGTCAACTCCACCTGTCAGAGAGGGAAGAAAGTTAGATGCCCTAGGAAGGCGCATATACTCGACATCTACATTACATTGGAAAATCACTAACTAGCAGGCCTGTATGGCCCACTACAATTTGTTTTTGTGGGGGGAAATGTTGCCTTTTCTGGAATTTATTCCCCAGGATCTATGGGAGTCCGCTTTAACTTACCATTAAGAAGCTCTCCACCTGTCCAAGCAGCTTCTTCACACAACTCAACATGCCACAGACTGCACTGCCCACTCCATGCCATCTGCAATTACTCTGCAATTCCATGTGTGGATGTGTTCCACCACCTTGGTGCCTGAAACGAGAACAAGGATAGAAAACTTATCTTTTGACGGTCAGGCCCTGTTTGGTGAGCGTACTGATGAAGTGTTGGAGAGAATACAAAAACTAAGAAATATGGCTGGATCTATTATTATTATTATTTCTTGTTTACACAGTCAGACAGGTGATATTGACTGGTTTGTTTTATCCAGACATCGAGTCATTATTATTATTATTATTTCTTGTTTACACAGTCAGACAGGTGTTATTGACTGGTTTGTTTTATCCAGACATCGAGTCCCTCCCAAGGACCTGGGATGCCAGAATTTTATTGTCAGTTGTTATAGATATCGTTGCATCATCATTATTATTATTATTATTAATATACCGCCCTTCCAAAATGGCTCAGGACGGTTTACAATTAAAACAAACCACTAAAACAGTAAATTCTGCTGGTCAATGACCGAATAAACGTATATCTATCTAAAACAGTAAAGAGCTAAAACAAATTTAAAAACAATATAACAATTAACAATTTTAAAACATTTTAAAACAACAATTAAACAATTACAATGATTAAAACCCCCAAAATCAAGTTTTGAATTTTAAAATAAACCAGATACTAAAACCCTCAAAATTTAGGAAGCTGAGAAAGCTTGGGTGAAAAGATGGGTTTTCAGGTGTTTTTTGAAAATTGCCAGAGATGGGGAGGATCGTATCTCAGCAGGGAGCGCATTCCACAATCTCAGGGCAGAGACCGAGAAGGCCCGTCTCTGTGTAGCCACCAAATGAGTTGGCGGTAACTCGAGATGGACCTCCTCAGATGACCTCAATGGGTGGTGGGGCTCATAATGAAGAAGACGCTCTCTTAGATAACCAGGGCCTAAGCCATTTAGGGCTTTGTAAGTTATAACTAGCACTTTGTATTTTGTCTGGGAACCTATTGGCAGCCAGTGTAAACTCCATTAGTAAAGAGTAACATGTTCTCTCCGAGATGACCCAGAGACCAAGCTGGCTGCCGCCTTCTGAACCAACTGAAATTTCTGGACTACGTACAAAGGCAGCCCCACGTAGAACGCATTACAGAAGTCCAGTCTGGAGGTTACCAACAGATGTACCACTGTTTTGAGGTCATTGATCTTGAGAAACGGGCTCAGCTGGCATATCAGCCAGAGCTGATAGAAAGCACCCCTGGCCACCACCTCAACCTGAGAAACCAGGGAGAGGTGTGAATCCAGAAGTACTCCCAGACTGTGAACCTGTTCCTTTTGGGGAAGTATGACCCTATCTAGAACAGGCAGATCAAAATAGTCTCTAGAGTTCTGACCCAGCACAATAAGTACCTCCGTCTTATCTGGATTCAGCTTCAGTTTATTCTCCCTCATCCAGCCCATTACTGCTTCCAGGCAGGCATTTAGGGAGGATATGCCAGCTCCTGAGCTGACATGGAGAAGTAGATCTGGGTGTCATCAGCGTACTTGTAACATCCAGCTCCAAATCCCCTGATGATCTCTCCCAGAGGTTTCATGTAGATGTTAAAAAGCATTGGAGAAAGTACGGAGCCTTGAGGGACATCATATTTAAGCTCAGATTTTGAAGAGCAACAGTCTCCAGTTGACACCATCTGGAATCTATCCGAGAGGTAGGAGCGGAACCACTGTAGAATAGTGCCTCCCACTACCAACCCCCTCAGACATTCCAGAAGGATACTATGGTCGATAGTATTGAAAGCCATCAAGAGATCAAAAAAGACCAACAGAGTCACACTTCCTCTGTCAATTCCCAATTGGAGATCATCCATCAGGCTGACCAAAGCAGTCTCCATCCCATAGCACACCCAAAAACAAGTTTGAAATGGGTCTAGATAATCAGTTTTCTCCAAGACCGCCTGGAGCTGAGAGGCCACCACCCTCTCAATTCCCTTGCCCAGCCATGGGAGGTTGGAAACAGGCCTATAATTGCTCAACTCTGAGGGATCTAATGCAGACTTCTTTAGAAGATGTCTATGATTGCCTCCTTAAGACAAGGAGGCATCCTGTCCTCCCTCAGAGAAGCATTTATGATTTCCACCAGGCTGTTTACAACAACCTCCCTGCTAGATCAAACAAGCCATGCTGGACAAGGGTCAAGAGAACAAGTGGTAGGCCTCACTGCTCCAAACAGCTTGTCCACATCCTCAGGAGTCACAAACTGAAACTGATCCAGTCAAATCACATAAGAGGAGTTGTTGGGCACCTCCAGCTCAGACATTAAATTAATTGTGGAGTCTCCATCTAGGTCGGCCCAAATCTGAGAGATTTTATCTGCAAAAAACTCTTTAAACACATCACAACGGGTAACTGATGACTCCAAATTCTGGTTCAAGGGAGGGGGGCAGATACTAATCCCCTCATAACCCTGAACAACTCCACTGGACGTGAACTTGCAGAGGCAATACAGGCAGAAAAGAACTGCCTCTTTGCCGCACGTATTGTCTGAGCATAGATCTTTAGATGTGCTCTATGTTGCAATCTGTCAGATTTGAGTCAAGTCTTGCGCTCCAGTCGCCTATCTTGCCGCTTCAGCCCCCGTAGATCTTCCATATACCAAGGGGCCAAATTTGAAGTGGGTCGGAGGGGACGCTTGGGAGCAATTGTGTCTACTGCCCTCGTGAACAAGCTGTTCCAATTCTCAACCAGGGCATCAACAGGATCACCAGCAAAGCCAACATTAAATCCCTCCAAGGCTTCTTAGAATCTTAGTGGATCCAATAACCTCTTCGAGCGGACTATTCTAATGGGCCCCTCACCCCTGTGGAGGTGGGAAGTGGTTGTAAGTCCAACCTTAACCAGATGGTGGTCCATCCATGACAATGGGGAAATCACAGGAGTCCCCACCCATGGAACACCACCCTGATCAGAGTAAAATACCAAATCAAGTGTGTGACCTGCAATATACGTCGGTCCAGAGACCACTTGGGATAGGCCCATAATTGTCATGGCCTCTATGAACTCATGAGCTACCCTGGACAGATTGGTCCCGAAATGAACATTGAAGTCCCCCAGCACCAAGAGTCTGGGAGATTCCAACGCAAATTCCGCAACTAAGTCTGTGAGCTCAGTAAGGGATTCCGCTGGGCAGTGGGGCGACCGGTACACCAACAGAAGTCCCAATCTATCCCTTGTCCCCAAACTCAAGTACACACATTCAATATGGCCCGATACCCTGACAGGGACCCTGATAAGGGAGATGTTATCCTTATAGACCACAGCCACCCCACCTCCCTGTCCATGTCTCCTCACCTGCTCCTCTACAGAATATCCTGGAGGGAGAAGTTGAGACCAAACTGGACCACTAGCCTCCCCCAACCAAATCTCGGTAATACATACCAGGTCGGCCCCTTCATCCATGATCAAATCATGGATGAGTTCAGATTTATTTTGGACTGACCTGGCATTACAGAGGAGCAGGGAAAAGCTATGTGGGTTGTTGGCACTGCTCCCCGAGGTCAAAGAGCTGGCAGGACAGCCGGAAGGGGAGACAGCTATTAAATTTCTGACTACCCTTCCCCTGGAACGGCCCGCTGACCTGCCAACGTTACTTCTTCTATTCCCCCCCACCACCACCAACGGGATAGCTGCCCCATAGTCAACAAAGGCGCCCCCTGTTCCCCCATCTCCAGACAAACCCAAACACATTATAGCAACTTCAACCCAAGTCTAAAACAGCTTAAAACTAATTAAACAGACGCCCTCTAGCCCTCGCCCTCATTCTCCCCCAAAGTGGCTCACCCCTTTGGTGGCACCCCTTTGGTGGCGGGCCCGCTACCACGAGGAGCCTTCCTATAAAGCCCAAAACTGAGCAGGTGACCTGAGGAACAGCTGAGTCATTCAGGAGCTGGTCCCAATCCTGTGCACACCCAATCCTGCCCACACCAGATGTTAACCTGAGGCTGCAGCCCCACAGGGGAAGCAAAGGCAGGCAGGCAACAGCAGAAGGAACCCCAGCACCCACCTGGTCTCTCACTCCAGGCAGCACTGAGTGGGAGGTAGATGGACTCTCCCTTTCCCTCTCTGCTGGGCTTCTATGGCATCACAATCTACCTACAAATTCTCAAGAGGAAGCAAATCTTACCATTCCTCATGTGCTGCATCATTTTGACCAACTCCTCTCTACAGACCAACCATTCCTTTCAACCCTCTAGAACAGGGCTGCTTAACTTTGGCCCTCCTGCAGAGTTGGCCTACAACTTCCATAATCCCTGGCTATTAGGTGGCTGGGGATTATGTGAGTTGTTGTCCAAAAACAGCTGAGGGGGGCCAAAGTTGAGCAGGCCTGCTCTAGAACTTCACAGTTCAGAATGGAACAGTACTCATTCGGGAAGTCTCAACAACAAAAGTCCAAACCACCTACATATAGCAAGCGTACATGACCATTTCACTTATGGAACATGTTTGAGACCCTATCTGAATACATGGAAAAACATCATTTCAGATCAATGGGTCTTGACTGTCATCTGTGATAGAATTTATTAGCCCTCCACCTTTCTCAGAGATCAAAATCACTCAACCTACATCAGAACTCCTACAAGAGTGCGTTCTTTGCTCCTCAGAGATGCTTTTGAACCTGTGATTCACAAAACTGCCACAGGTTTCTTATCCAGCTATTTTATTGTTACCAAAAGGGATGGAAGGCTCCTCCCCATCCTGGACTTCAGGGACCTCAATGCATTCATCACTTACAAAAAGTTCAGAATGCTGACTGTTACCGCCATTATCTCCATTCTCATGAGAAACGTCTGGTTTGCCTCCTTGGATCTCAAGGATGCCTATTACCATATTTCTATCAGACTACAAACACATACAATTCCTGCATTTGGAACACTCTCAAATGTTCCAGTTCAAAGCTCTGCCATTTGGACTTTCCATGTCTCCCCATATCTACACAAAGTGTATGGCCATTGTTGCTTTCCTCCAAGAATGGGGTATTCTAATCTTCCTGTTTCTCGTTGAGTTGCTACTCTTTGCAAACACAGAAAATGGGCTTTGTTGTGATTTGAGCTATACCATCATGCTTCTCTCGAACTTGGGGCTCTCAACTACAACTCATCCAACAAAGACCACTCATACTGGGCCTCATGGCCTCCATGACTGTTGTACTTCCCCATGCTTAACTATGCATGCATGTTCTCCAGTGGTGGTTTCTCAATACCTTCGACCACCTCTGACAACCTCAGTCATCAGTCCTCGCCAAACCCAACTATGTACATTGAGCCATAAGGTGGTGGACTGCCCCAAGAAGCTTGCAGGGATACACGAGCTTCCATACCATGCCACCTTCCACTCAGATCATGACAGATGCTTCCCTATCAGGCTGGGGAGCTCATCTGGGCAATTTATGTGGTCCCAAAGGGACAGGGGTCACCACATAAATTACTTGGAACTACTCATGATTCTCAAAGCCCTGCAACACCTGGCTCCCCATTTATGCAGTCCAGTAATCCAAATCCAAACCAACACCACAACGAAAGCTTATATCAATCACCAGGGTTGCATGGTCTCTCGCTGCCTCTTGTCCCTATCTCTTCAAATCTGGGAGTGAGCAATTTGATGGCAAATCACTCTCTCAGCGATCCACATTTGTGCGACAGACAATATACTAGCGGACGCCCTAAGTCGAGGGACCACCTACGACCTCGAGTGGACCCAAATTGTAGTATTGTATTGTACCATATTGTTTTTTAATTCACTTAAACAGTTTATTTTATTTTGTATATCATTGTTGTATGTAATGTTTTGGTCAATGACCATAAATATAATAAACAAACAAACAAGCCCCAGAATCTCTGCACGGACTTTTCTGCCTCTGGGGCACTCTATCCATCAACATGCTCGCATCGTGCCACAATGCGGAGTGCCAACTGTTCTGCTCCAGAGCAGGGATCAGTCCCAGTTCAATGGGGGATGCATGCACCCACCATTGGGGTTGCAGCTTCCTTTACATATTTTCCCAAACCCCACTCCTCCTGAAGGTTCTCCAGAAAATAAGGGAAAACTTGCATCCTCATCATTTCTTGGTGACACTGGTTCCCATACCTCCTATACTTCTCCAACTGCTCCTATGTACATCTTCCACTTGAAGGGATTCTTCTTTTGCCACATCCTGGGGGCATGGCTCACCCCCAGCTTCACGTACTGAAGCTCACCGTTTGGAGGATCTTGAGAGGTGGGCAAGATTGATAGCGCCAGTACTTCTCACATCATATAAACCATCAACCAGGCACTCCTGCACACAGCCAAATGATGCCGTTTTTCTTCTCAGGCTCTAGCTAATAATATCGACCAGGGGCGTAACTACTATTAGGCAAGGGGAGGCGGCTGCCTGGGGGCCCCCATGCCTTGAGGGGCCCCCCAGAGGCAAGTCACATGACTATATATTGTGAAGTGTATGTGTTTGTATGTATCAGCGAGGGGCCCATTTTAAAATTTTGTCTCTGGGCCTACTCCAGCCTTGTTACGTCCCTGATATCGACCCTATACAGGTTCCACAGACATACATCCTTTCTTATCTTTATTTATTTATAATATTTACACCCCACCCCTTCAGTACACTGTTGCTCAGGACGATTCACAACATTAATAAAACAGATTCAATGTAAAATAAGAAACTAATAAAATGAAACAAGTTAAGTTATTATTATTATTATTTACATTTTATATCCCACTCCTCCTCCAAGGAGCCCAGAGAACTGTACTAAAGTTTATCCTCACAACAACCTTGTGAAGGAGGTTAGGCTGAGAAAGAAGTGACTGGCCCAGAGTCACCCAGCAAGTATCATGGCTGAATGGGGATTTGAACTCAGGACAATTAAAATTTAATCTGAAACTTAAAAAAAAAAAGTAAAGTTATTTTAAAAGCTAAAAACTGAGAACTATAAAAATGAAGGAAACAACCAAATAGGTGGGGATAGGGAGAATGATGCATGCCATGATTTGCATATCATAGGGCTGGGGTGATGGCTCACCCCACTGACTTGGGCTGCATCTGCTTTCATTCAGTGATTAATTCTCTGGTAAAATTAATTTTCATTTTGTGCTATTTGGGTGGAGTCAATTTTCCAGTAGCTGAATTATTTAATTACCGCTCTCTGTGCTTTACCCTATATAATCTATGTCTTTTTTATTATCCTGTTGCTGTTTGCTTTGGTAAAGCAAAGAAGCAGCAGGATAAAAAGCCACACCATAATACACCAGCAGCAATTAAACACTGTGGTGTTGTTTTCTAATTTCATTATTAAGCTGCCTTGAGTGCTAGCTAGCAGGAGAGTGGCAGATTAGTTGTCTAAATAAAACAAGCATGTAAATTAAAAACTACTCATCCTTGGCACAAGGAATTATCCATACACATGAACACAATTGTGCATGCACACAGATGTGCACATCAGTTTTCCAACACACTCTGTTTGCCTGAAATCCATGAGCTGCATTCTAGTTCTGCTTCCTGCATGCCATACTCCTCAGGCCCTCCCTTTTTTTTAATAACAAGGGAGTCAGCAGTGCTGACTCCGCATTCTGCCTCTTGGTTCCAGCCACCCCCACCACTTCTACCAAATGCTAGACAAAGCTTGCACCTCCTCCACCTCTCAGCCCTTGAAGAATTCACCTGTCTTCCCCTTACCCTGTTTTCTCCCAGGCAGCTATGCATATACTTCCTGCAACAGCTGGATAGATTTAAAGATGCAGAACTAAGCGAGGGCAGAGGAAAGGAGGGTTACCATTCACTGGAATGATCTACATCATGTATATGAACCACTTTGAAGTCTTCAAATTGCATGTCCAAAAGGTCGGCAGGCTGCTACTGACTTTGTGTTGAATCCAGTTGCCAGACAGAGCCTGGCATAAGGGAAACTGAAGATGAGAGAAGGTGATTTGCTCAAGGGAGGCCACACAGGGAATCCAGGGTAGAGCTGGGATGGCCAGAGGGAACACAAGATCCGTTCTCTTATTCCAAGGTCATCAAAAAGTGATGTACTTGTACTTCTCCCACTGTTTGTAAAGTGCAAAAATGGAAATACACGAAGTAGGCATGCAAGTTCAAGATGTGTGTGAAGCATATGCATATTCCTACAAAGAAGAGATTTCCCTTTTCCCTACAATTTCCCTTTTTACAGGGCATTAGAAGCACTGGAGTGCACATTTGCATCTGCTTTCTGTCTTGTAACATATGAAGCAACCCACACACACACACCTGACATCCCAAGGGACAGATTGGTTACCCCAGCATAATGCAAAGCATGCAGACCAGAAGAAAAGAAAATGCACATTGGATCCAGGAGTAACAGAAAGGGCAGATAACCAAAAGCAAATGTGCCGGAAATAAAATGCTCCTGAAACTGTAAAAATGAATAGTTTCTCTTCATGGTAGACAGTATCTTTGGCTGCAGCCTACACAAACCTTTCCTAAGAAATCCCACTTCTTATTAAAGATGATTGTTCCTCTGGAGTAAATAGGAGGTGGATTGCCATTTAAAATTCCAAAGCAAAGGTATATTGCTGCCTTAAAGCTTGCACATCACGTGTACCTATTTATGTATCTAGATATTTGTACCTACCCTTCAAGGGCCCCCAGGGTGGCTCACAATCAGTTGAAATAGCAAAATAAAAATACAGCCATTTGTATTAAAGCAATAAACTCAGTTAAATAACCAACAATAAATAAACCAGAACAGCCTACAAAAATAAAAATTGCTGAAGGTAGACAAACACCAATATTCCTAAGAAGCAATATACCTTGCTTTTTTAGCAGACTTCTTAAACATAAAAATATATTTAACAAATATAAAAATTCTTATGTGTAGTAGCGACGTATTAATCAACATTCCTGTTTGAATATATACATAGGACTTCTACATCAGGAAGGGGGGGAGCGAAATTGCAGGGCTATACGAATTAGATCAAGCGATTTTCCAGGCAGTTTCTTGCAGGTGTCTCTGTGGCGCAATCGGTTAGCGCGTTCGGCTGTTAACCGAAAGGTTGGTGGTTCGAGCCCACCCAGGGACGGTCTCCGTTATTTTAATTCTGCGTCTCTTTAAAAATGAAAGTTATCTTTCATTTTATGAGAACCTTCGTTGCGGAGAACTATAGTCGTGCTTCACAGATAGATATCTGTATATGTGGCTGCTTGGATTAGACGACGGAGGAACTGCGCAGGAGATAAAGGCAATGTAACCGCAGCAGGCCCCGCTGCAATGTATGCAATCATTTAAAGGGCCAGTAATTCTTCTTGCAAACACCCATGGCCCAGAGAAAATTTATAAGGAGCTACCCCCATCCCCCTCGCGGCTTAAACTGCGGAGCAAGCGACGATTTCCATTGCTGACTCGCTCCCTTTGGCTTTCGAAGCGGTGACTTGCCTGCTTTTCCCCAGGCAGTCCTTCGAGGAGGGGGCCCACAAGGGGGGACTCCGGCTCTCCGATCTTGCTTTTTCGAGCATGCATTGTCACAACCTCTCTCCACACACGCACAACACCACCCCTGATTCCTTGCACCTCCTTGCTTTGTATTGCACACCGCAGCAGCATCTAGGATAATTCTTCCAACCCAGAGATGCCTCCATTGCCTGAGCTCCACAGCAGTTTTGCAGGCAGCAGGACAGACACTGGTTCACAGCTGCTTTCCTTCCAGCTCACATGCATTCCTTGCAACAGAAAATCCCACCAGGTTGATGAGGCGGGAGAGTAGAGGGATTTAATGCCATCGAAGCATTCATTTGCTGCTTTTCTATGTGTTTAACAGGAAAGGAGAAGCAAAGAAAGAGGGTAAATTGAGAGAGCGGGAGAAAATCCCCAAACCTCCCCGCCCGCCTTCAAATGCATAGTGACATTAATAATAATTGGCATATTGATCGGAATTAAAGGCCATTACGGTAGGGTCGCTCTGTTGCGCCCCAGCTTCTACGGTCCCTCCGCGAAGGCCAATTGATTCTCATTACACAGGTACAAATAATCAGCTGCAGATTTCTACGGTGGCCGTAATGTGTCACAGGAGACACATTTGGGAGATTTTCAAGTGGGGGGCGGCGGTCAAGAAGAGCTGCCAAGAGGAGGAACTCTTATATAAGAGGATCGATAGGAAAGCGGAGCCAGATGCGCTTTCAGCTTCATTTTTTCCAATTCCGGTACCGACTGCACTTTGTATAACGAAGCTGTAGTTACTGTCCAGGCCCGTAGTATGTCCCCCACCCTGCTTTCCTTTCCTTTGCTAACTGTCCTGCAAAGAGTGCCCTAATTTTTCCACACAGTTTTTCAAACACCAGTTTTTTTACACTGTTTCGTCGTGAGATGGAAATAATAACCTAAGCCTCATCAACTCACCTTTCTATTGCTTCATCCAGTCTATTGCTTCATCCATTTTAATATTGTATCTCAGTTTGGGGTCGGCGGGAGGGGCAGAGAGTGCCATCCCACCCTACAACACAACGCTGAGCATTTGATTCAGACACACTTTTCAGCCTTTGCAAATGCGCCTGTTATTGCCCAAGTCGCTATGCAACACTTCAGGCTATCAACAAAATTTACAGTAAACAGTCCCCGTTTCCCTCTACAAGGCTTCGCTTCCTCTTTCTTACTGTCTTGTTCCCTTAAAAGAAAAAAACAAGCAGCACAATAGTTTTAAAGGTTACAACGTCTTCTTAATGGTTATAACTTAATTTCCTATATTATGGAAAATGTAAATATTGTACAAAAACCTTGTGTGATGGAGAACAGGAGTAAAAATATTGACCCAACAACTATTTTCTCTTTTCTTCCTTTGTGGGTTTTATTTTTTTTAAATTCCACCACCTAGTTCAAAAAGAAGAGAAAAGAGCATCTGGAAACTTTATGTGCAGAAAATGAGTTCAGACCTGTTTCTAGAAAATGTCAAGAAATCAAGGCAGATCGTGCCATGCTTTTCTCATAAATCCAATCACAGACATAATATTTTAAAATAACCACCTGAATAGTGGTGTGCTTGCCTTGTGGCTCTTTCATATGAATTGCAGTATTAGGACAAGTGTCATTGTGACAGAAGGCTCACTAGAAACCTAATCAAGAGCTTTTAAAAGTTTAGGGCATGATCTAGCCCAAATTAAGCACTTTTAAGTCATGTTGATTCTGTGGGAGAGATGTGCTGGGCAGTTCTATGCAATTACTCAAAAGTAAGATTCACTACCTCAGGTGATGAGCAAAATTACTGAAAGCAGGATCACTGAAATTAAAAAGGACAAGTTAGACTTCTGTGGGACTACAATTTCAGAGGGACTATTTAGGCATTGCCTAACTTGTCTTTTTAATTTCAATGGGACTACTTTGAGTAATTTTCCTCCTCATGTCAGCCACAGTGTTTGAGGCTTAGCAGTGCATAACTGAGGAGTGTGGTTAACTGGAATTAAAGGGACTCAAAAGTGCTTAACTAAGTCTGGATCGTGCCCTTAGATTCATATAGTACTATATTAATAGATAATAAAGGACTGCATTAATCAACACAAAATTCCATATACAGCTAGCTTCTTAAAAAGTATCAATGGTTACAAGATACTCACAGGAAAGGAAGCTGTACAGGCTACACAGCTTCCTTTCCTATGAGTATCTTGTAATACTTTTTCCTCTGAAGCTAATGTTTTAAAAACATTTCCACTGATTTTGATGGTACTGGATTTCAACCATATGCTTTCAGACAAGAAAGAATGCAGTTTGAAAATTTTAAACCGTCTATTTTTTTAATTCCTCCAAATCACAGAAGACATTTGAGATCTGTACAATGTTTACCTTATGCACTGCAAACTCTTCACTGTTTAAGAAAAATGTTAAGATACATATGGGACAATCCAACCAAAGTTAAAGGCTTTTATATCGGGCTGATTTCGACGGGACTTAAAAATGCTTGGCAGGATCGCTCCAAAATTGTTTACTTCAGTTCGATGCATGACGTATGAGGCATGGTAGTGTGTATATATGTCTCCCTGTGTGCACACAGAAAGAGATTTAATATTAATTAAAATCATTTTCAAAACGCATTTAAAATTCATGTGAATGTTTCTCGAGTTCTTTACTTTCCAACTGTTTTGAAACGGGGAAGAACCCCTTCAGAGTGGTAGTAAAAACCTGAACACTATAAAAAAAAATTAAATCATGGGGAGCAACATTGGGCAGTGTTGAAGCCAAAGCCAAATATATTTGCACTGATCGTTATTTTTAACTTGGCAACAGAGGAAAGCTGATCTTCGCATGTGGCTTCTGACGCATGCGGCATGATTCAACCTTTGTATTGATACCTGCCTACATTCAGAATTAGGCTAGAGGACACCGTAGAAAAACCAGAGTTATGCGAAAGCGAGTTAAATCTCCACCAAAACGTATTAGCAACAGATTGAGAGACTAGTCTATGAATGCGGATGAAGAGAGCTTCATGACGACCAACTGAAGCACGGAAGAACAGAAACCAGAATTCACTGAATGGCGTGCGATCTGTTCCTGTGAATGCGATTCCCACGGCTGCGCCCACCTTCAGGTCCCCCTCCAGCAATTCCCTCACTGCCAGATCTCTCTCCCTCTCGTATCTGCCTAGGATTCCCTTGCAAAGAATCCGACTCCACTACTTCTTATTCCGCCACCTCTAGCCAGCAACGCGCGTTATTGCTATCTGGTTCTTCTATGGCTCACAAAGCCCAGTGACCGGCTGTTATTCGCGTCTGGATCTAGTCATCTCTGAACTATGCTCGCAGTGCCCCCCACCTATGAACATAATGTGCCTAAAATGAAGCAAAATCGGAAGAGCTAAATATCTTAGTTGAAATATATTTATCTATACACACACACGTAGTTTTGAGATGTAGCTCAAAACCATGCTAAGTCAGCGAGGCGCTTCCTTGGGGAATATTCTTTTCTGATGGGAACTCTTGTAGGTGAAGCACAATTTGCGCGCCGTCGCCGCCGCGCAGACCAATCTCCTCGGCTGGAGACCTCCTGCCCCGCGGAACTTCCCTCTGCTGACCTCCCTTCTTGCAAGAACTGCGCAGCCATTAGCCTGGCCTACTTGCGGCTGCCCAGAAGAGACGTCGGAGGGCACTAGGAGGGCTTCAAACGGGCGAGGCGAGTTAGAAAACGGAGGCCGTAGGGGGAGAGGAGGGTAAAAGTGGGAGATCAGCAGCGCCGCTCCTTGCAGAGCCCCGTATTGCACGGGGATTCACCACCACCCTGGGAGGGGTCAGGGGAAGGACAATCAATCGAGAGATGCCTCCCATTTGTCTGGAATGAGCCCCTAATCCTCCACCTGCACCTCACCTTCCTCGGTTGATCCACGCCTGATTAAAAAGGAGTGGGGTATAAGAAACCTATTGCAAAAAGGGGGAAAGGAAGAAGTCGTTTCTGTAGTGTTGACTCGAAGAATACGATTATTCTTGTTGGCTGACGTCCAAACTAAATTACTCCTGAGTAGTGCTGTTGAAATTAAGTAGCCCTTTAGAGCCCTATTGAATAACTTAGTCTTTATATCAGCCATTTTATTTTTATTTATTTTTTTAACAAGGTTTTCACCACCAGCAGCACATCGCATTCTGATCATGCATATTCTCAGCACAAGGCATATTTTGTTCATGCCTAGGTTTCCCTTTTCAAATTTGAAAGCGGGAAGGAGGACACTTAGGGAGATTTGGCTGCTGTTCTATGCCAAGCAGTCCTGTGGCAGAAAAGTGTGAGCAATTCATTGTCATCTCTGTCTGTGCAGCCAGTCACAGTCACTTATGGATTCTTGCGCTTAGCTGTATCTCATTCAGAATCTTCCAGAGTTTTGCCTCAAGTCACTTTTGGCGGGAACCCTGTCTCAGAGGTGTGCCTAGATAATTTTGGAGCCTGGGCCTAAAGGCCTTTGGAGCCCGCCCCCCTGCAAATTAAGGGCACAAACCACACCACTCAGGAGAGACTAATGAGGATTGGGGGGGGCCAGGGGGTGTGGAGGCCCTGGACTTTGGCCCCAAAATCCAGGCATAAGATCGCCTCTGCCCTGTCCCCAACATGATATGTGTATATAGCCTAGTCTCTCAGCTGCCACAGTAGATGCCTACTGAAGAACCTTTCTTTGGGGTGTTTTCCTCCGCTTGCCAAGTGAGGTTTTTTGCATTTTCAGGTTGTTGTTTTTTATTCCTTGTCTTTCTGTCCTTTTGGTGTTTATGTTTATTCTGATTTTTTCCTCACATCCCACCCCAAGAATATAAGAGCCCTGCTAGCACAGGCTGACGAGTCATCTTAAACTAGTCTGCCATCCTATTCCTACAGTGACCAATTCAACGGGTTTCTCCTGCTGTTTATACCTCCCCCTATCCAGCAATTGGTATTTAGAGAAGTACCACATAGGAAGCTGCCTTATACAGAATCAGGCCCTGCTCAGCACTGTCTACATGGGCTGTCAGCAGTTCTCCAAGGTTTCAGGCAGGAATCTTTCCCAGGCCTTCCTGGAGATGCCAGGGAGCGAATCTGCAACCTTCTGCATGCAAAGCAGATGTTCTGTCATTGAGGTACAACCCCATTTCATCCCCATCTCATTCCAGGTCTGAACCTGGAGATCTCATGTAGATGTTTCCATGAGGAATTTATAATCAAAATCAGGGGTTCTTAACTTTGGGTCCACGGACCCCCGGGGGTCTGTGGTGTAAGTCCAGGTAATTAATGGAAGATCTTGGCTGCAGTGAAATTAATTTGCTTCCTTGTGAGCAAAAAATAAAGTTCTTGAAAATAACTACCCTTAGTACTTAGTTTTTCTCTAATTTTTTTGGAAGCCTTTAGAAAATATATTATACAAGTGGGGTGGGGGTCAATGGGTAATAATTGAGGATATGGGGGGGGTTCCACTCCACAACAGATTTAAGAGAGGTAAGGTAGGCAAGAATAAGAAGAGATAAATGTGAGTAAATGCAGTCACATAATTTTAATATAATATTTTATATATTTATTCATAAGAAAAAGTCTGTAAGTCTGGGAACATTAAAAAAAAACAACTAGCTGCTAAGAATGCAGACAATAAGGCATCTTGAACATTTTAATCCCTGGCAAATGCTTCTTTGGAACAAAATGGATATTGGAGGAAAACGTGGTTAACATTACTCCATCCTGTTTCCAACAACACAACCTTTTTTTTGCAGGATCCAGCTTGCATAAGGTGAAGAACTGGAAGGAACACTGCAGCCTATAATGTATGTACTTTGTTAATAAGTAATCCTGACAATATTTATTTATTTTACTTATTTAACAAATTTATATACTGCCCAAAATGTATGTCTCTATCATATGAATCCAATATCAAGATAATGTTCTGAAAATCCCACAGGCCTGGTAATTATGGTAATTTTACATATTTATTATTTAACATATTTCTTTATTGGTTAATATTTATTTGTTTACACCACATCAGAACTATTTAAAAATGTAGAATGGGTTCCTCATAGTTCTGTGCTGATTATGAACAAATATAAAGAGATTTTTTTTTGCTTTTCCCCATTTAATTCAAGTACAATATCTTCATTAAGGCCTGATTCAGGTACTGTCAACATCAGTGTAATGCCAGGTATTGATTTCATCCAAAGCTGGATCAGGCCTTGACTGAAGAATATGAGTAGATATTCACTTCAGATATTAAGCAGGATTTTTCTCTTCAGGGTCATTTGAAATAACTTCTGTTTGAAAGTAATATTTTTTATTTTTATCTGACCAATACTGAATAAAAAACTATTTGGCTTTACTGTATTTAATATAATGGGAGGAAAGAACATGTTTTAAATGTGCAACTTAGTGAATTTAGATAGCCTTTGATGGATCTTAATATATAATGTGAGGAGAGACCTTTTATAGATTGCAAAAATAAAAAATAAAAATAAATCTTGTTTAATTAGAGAGAAATCACGAAGGGGTACTCAGTGGGGGCAGAGACAACAAGCCCACAAGTTACATTGCTTGGAAGGCTTGCTCAGTGCAAATTCTTTCTCGTTTTGCTAGTTACTGTTTTACTTTCTTTGGATCCATGCCATCTGCGAATAAACTTGGCAGAATGACTTACAGAAAAATGCAAAAGAAAGTGGCTAGAGACAGTACTGGATGTAAGGAGGCTGTACTATATAAGTTAGGTAACAGAATAGTGAGCCAAGTCTGATGGAGTTCATTCAGGCACTGAGAGTAGGCAACATCCAGTCTAAGTTAGTATTGACTGCGTTCAGTCAATGGGACTTAAGTTAGTCATGACAAACTTGCTCCATTGATTTTAATGGTGCTTAGTCATGACTGGATGTTGCTCACTGTCACTGTAATCTTGAGAATTACAGAGTGGACCAATTTCTGATGGTAAAAGTATATGCAAGCTTTCAGGTTACATAGGATTCACATTCAGTTCTGCCTGAAGAAGAGTTATGTGTTACTTGGAAGTTTACAGTCCTCTCATCAAGTTGCTTTATGAGACTTCATTCTAGCCTATGACAAGTGTCATCTTCACAGACACTTGTGAAGCCTGGGGGAATTAGCTCAAATGGTAGAGTGCTTGCTTAGCATGAGAGAGGTAGTGAGATTGATGCATGCATTCTCCAGCCCAGTGGTCCAACACATTTTTTAAGGGAGGAGAGCTGGTCTTGTGGTAGCAAGCATGACTTGTCCCCTTAGCTAAGCATGGTCCGCCCTAGTTGCATATGAATGGGAGACTTGAAGTGTGAGCACTGTAAGATATTCCCCTTAAGGGGATGGAGCTGCTCTCGGAAGAGCAGAAGGTTCCAAGTTCCCTTCCTGGAATCTCAAAGATAGGGCTGAGAAAGATTCCTGCCTGCAACCTTGGAGAAGCCACAGCCAGTCTGTGTAGACAATACTGAGCTAGATGGACCAATGGTCTGACTCAGTATATGGCAGCTTCCTATGATCCTATGTATGTTCCTATGTTCCACAAGATGAGAAAAGTGCACAATGTAGGGACTATAAACACAGAGGCTAGAAAAGATTATCTGCAAAAGGAAACACTGACTCTGACCTTACAGG
This sequence comes from Hemicordylus capensis, assembly GCF_027244095.1. Lineage (NCBI taxonomy): Eukaryota > Metazoa > Chordata > Lepidosauria > Squamata > Cordylidae > Hemicordylus > Hemicordylus capensis. The sequence continues at coordinate 140,257,806 of NC_069662.1, read as the reverse complement.
GATATCTGACATTTCATTATAAAGACACAAACAGTGCTTTGTACATGGAGAACAAACTTATGATGTCACCTAGAGAACATGAGCTTGACTGGAGAAGACTTGGCTGAGTACTAGGAATGCTTTAAGGTTCAGTGGGGAAGGCCTTCTTGAAATCTGTAGAAACGCAGCGTTCCTGCATTTTTAAAAGTTGTCAAGTTAAACGTTTGCTGAGATGTTATTTGTTGCTGAGAGTCCAAGGTATTTAGGAAGTAAACTGTATTTTTTTAAAAAGACCAATGAAGAAGGATTATTTTCATTATATATTTGCCAGAAAAGGACTGAGATAGACACAATGGTCAAACAGCTAAGGAAAATTTAATTTAAAAATGCTTTTATTTCAGGCAAAATCAAGATTCCTTGGAATAAATGTAAAATCTTGTTAACCATGACCCAGATTAATTTCACTGTTTTATTTATTGTATTTCCACAATACAAATTGTGGAAACTAATATTAACATTTATTGTTTTCTTTCTATATTTAAGAGTTTAATATCTGCATTTACTTACTTTAAGAAAAACCGTGCTGTTCTAGCTATGGTCTCTTATTTAAGAAGTAGTTTCACTGAAATGAAGATGAGAACATCATGTTTTGAGAATGGCACCTTAATGTAGTGGCAATAAAACAGGTAGAATATGGTGAAGCTAAATCACAGCGTTCAGGTATACTCTTTTGTTTCAAGAAACAAGTTGAGGGAGAAGGCAAAGTTGAGCAGAGGCAAAGTATTGAGCTCTATTTTATTTATTATTTTATTTATTCAATTATTTACATTTTATGCTCTGCTTTTCATTTAAAATAACAAAGCAGCTTACAAAAGAACAAATATACAATATAAATTAACAAGCAAAATGGGATCAAAAATACATACAAAACAATAACTATCTAAAATAAAAGCCCACATAAAATCAGTTATGCACAGGACTATATGCTTTCTGGAACAGAAAGTTGTTCAACTTTTATTTAAAACAAGGGAAAGAGGGATCTAGATTTTCCTTCAAGTTGACTAACCTCGAATTCAAAATTTTGAATAATGAATTTTGCATTATCATAATGATTGATTTTTTTTTTTTAAAGAAAGGATAACATACTTCAAACCCTTCTGTAAAACCCCTGCTAACTGGGCAGAGAGACACCTTGCAAAGTGGTGATTCTATATTATACAGGGGGAGAGCAATTGACCCTATCCAACCCCAAAACAGCATCCCTTCGGTGGCTGATGGTGGTGTCTACCCTGTGTGTTTTTAGATTGTGAGGCCTTTGGAGACCTTTTCTTCTTATTTCCCCCCCTATGTAAACACTTTGCGAACCTTTTTTTTGAAAAGTGCAATATTAATGATAATAATTAATAATACCTACCTCTTCCATGACACCTTTTGTCCAACATCTTCATCCTGTTCCTTACTGCAACAATGGCATATTCTTCCCCTTTTTACCCTACTTCCCCTTCCTCTGCTATCCCCCTTGTGCTGATACCTAAATTGTAAGCCTCTTGGGAGAGGGACCTGTCTTCTCATTCTTTGTAAAGTGTCATGTACATGGATGGTACTAGATATATGAATAACAAAGTTGTGCCTTTCTCTCTTTGTGTATGTGTGTTTGTAGCACTTTAAGTTAAGAAGGAGCTGTTTGAAGCTACACATTCTCTTTGAGTTTGTTTGTTTTGCTTGGTTGAGGTTTTCCTGAGTTACTTTCATTTCTTAGAGTTTTTATTGAGAAGTGTGAGCCCAGTTTGGAGACATTACAGAGCAATATTTTGTTGGGTGCCCCGAACAGCTTGGCTGAGGTGAGTTAAGGAAAGGTTGGCAGTATGTTTTCCTGTGCTTGTAAAATAGACACATTTTGGTAAAGAATACTAGCCCTATTCTGACATTTTGAATGAGTACATGTTTTTGTGTGAATGACTGTACCCATATTCATTTTAAAAGTGAATCTGGGTAAAGGCCCCACAAATGCAGGTACAAATAGGAAGTGTACTGCTGTACATGTGTTCAACATGTGGTCAACATCATGTGTGAATCACTGTGTGTGTGTAAACTGTACACTTGTTGTATAGATGTTCAACATAATGTCTAAACATGATTCAACAGATTCTTTGCATCTGCTTTTATGTGCCTGAGCAGATTGGCAAAGCCAGATATTCCAATATATAAGAGTGTAGTCGATTACAAGCATTTGTCTCAGAGCAAGCCCAAGGTGAGGGGAAGAAAAATGCTGAATCATCCCCTCTATGCTTTCCGAGCAATGAATTCTCCCCAATCTTTCCTGAAATCTTGGTAGGATCTAGGCTGCCACCAACACCCAATAATCAACAGAGCTTAAATCTCCCCCTGGGCTTGGGTGGAAATCCCAGGAAAACTCTCCTGCTTTTACTGGGAAAGTATGCAAAAACCTTCCACATGTAAGCTTACACATGGTGAGAAAACTGGTAGTTGCTGAATGTATGAGATGTGTTGCACCAGAGAAAAAGCCTCCTTTCTCTGAGTTAAAAATCCACTCAGAGAGGCATGCAAAGGGAAAAAAACTTTATTCAAAATACTACAGACAGCTTCCATCTGAGGTGCTCTCAGTTTTTAGTTATAGGTAAAAGGAATACTTGGGAGGTTACAAAAATATTTCAAAAAGCAGAGGTGGCACACTTTAAAAATCATGGTTACCCATTTACAAAGAACATTGATGTAAGAAAAATACAAAAGCACCTTTAAAAGCTTACAGAGTCTTTTGCAACGCTCTAGCTGGATGGGCGCAGGCTTAGCTTAGTTGCATTACAGGTAAACAACAATAGAACAGTTTCAGGGATATGCAAAGCACATAAAAGCAAACGAAAGTCTAATGCACAGTCTGTTTAAACAAACTTTCCCTTAGACTAACTTTGAGAAACCCCAAAGCCCTGGCTTCCTTCTTGAACTCACCCAAACCATGGTAGCAGATTCAAGTTTCCTGCCCTCCTGGCTTTCCCCGGACCTGCAGAGAATTTTTCCTACAGTTCATGGCCACACATTCTCCTCCCTGCACTCCCAGGCAACTTCAACTAACAAAGAAACTTTCTTTTCCTCCTCATGGCTCTCTAGGTCCCACCGACCTGGTATGTTGGTTGGCTGATCTCTGGAGTTCACCAGCCTGTCAGTCAGGACAGGGTTCACTTCCCGTTTACTCTTTAGGGGATAGGAGGGGCTGATCAGAGACTGATCACTACAAAGAGTCAAGTTGATTTTTACTGCTGTTATTGTTTTGGGGGATGGATAATAGATTGTGTGTAGATACACCCATCTACCCCAAGATATTTAGAGAAACCATTTCGCCCATTTGTAGTATGAGGTACAGAACTGTAAGTACTTAAATGTAACTGAATACGTATGAGAGAGAATATTTATAAAGCAGTTACACGATGGTAGGCATGGTGTTTGTTATTGTTATTGAGCTATGTTGCCCACAAAATTGGCAGCAGTTTTGCTTATAACTGATTGCAGAAGAACCCAGCAAACTTTGTGGAGTGTGTGTGTGTGTCTACACTGTGGGAGGGGTCATTGTTCAGTGGCAGACAATGCTTTAATCACAGGAGGGACAGAGAGGCAGACTTAGGTTGGCTAAAACTGGGAGGAATCAGACCAGGGCTTATGGATTTCATTACCCACCTGCCCCCATTAATTTAAGCACTGGTGGTATAGCACCTGCTCTGCATGCAGAAGATGCCCAGACTCAGTCCCTGGCATCTCCAGGTAGAGCTGGGAAAGACCCCAATCTGAATCCCGGGAGTGCCTCTGCTGCCAATCTGTGTAAGTGATACTGAGCTAGTTGGACCAGTCTGACTAGGTATAAGGCGGTTCCTTTTATTTATTATTCCTTAATTCCCTATCACGCATCATATGCTTTGTGGATTCTGATTTCGTTAAAATTCTAAGGTTAAAGGGAGGCCTGTTATTTTAGCTGTTCATTTTCTTGTGCTTCTCTTAAGCCTTCAGTGCATGAAATTGTACCTGGGGCCTCCCCAATGAGGCTGGCTTTGAAGAATGATGGCTTGCAAATCCTGAGCATGAATGTCTCTATCCTGGCCCTCGCCCCATGTCTAACCAAAATGTTATTATTTTAGTCTTTAATCATAATTTCTTCTTTATAACCGTCATGGGCTAAGAATTTGGGACAGAATGTTTTTCTCATTTCTGTTCCTAAAATGAAAAGAGGCAGAGTAGTTAAAGCAATATTATCTTTCATTGGACTAAGGTCCGCTGAAAATGTTGTAATTAGGAATTTAATGTGGAAAGAAGATAAGATTTGCTGCAGTAAAGTTTTATTAATAGACAAACGAGTAGGTCAGTTTTCAGGAAAGAAGGGAGCTGTGCAAGTTACATACCAGCTGGCCAGTTAAAAAGCAGCAGTCAGAAAGTGACTTTTGCAGCCTGTTGGAAATTTTTCATGGAAGAATTTGTAAGGAACGTGGAACAGCAGATTCAGCTGGCTAGTAGGTGTTAATAAAATTCTTAATGATTTCAGCAGTCTCTGATGGAGTGACCGCCACAGCCAGATGGCAATCCTGCAACTTTTACATGGAATGTTGACAACCCATCAGGTTGAAGCTGAAATGCATTTTTTTGGTGCAAACACAAATGATTGTGCTGACATTACATAATCTCCACTTTAAAGAGTTTTGTAGGAGGAATTCTAGACAAAACCTAGGTGCTTAAACATACACAAGCTTTTTTACATAAGTATGTAAAAACAATTATTTTAGTAGTTAGTTCTGACATGAGTGTCAGGACATTCATGAATATTGCTTAGGCACTAGTTAGGATCATCAATATCCCTGTTTGGAGGCATGCATGCGTGTGAGCACATGCACGCACGCACATGCATACACTCATATAATTTGTTCAGAATCAGTTCAGGGCTCTCAAGAAAATGGCAGCCATTTTAACAAGATGGTATCAGAGAACCTCTGTCTGAGCCATAGAGCCAGCTTTTCTGTCTAAGCGAAAAACTGTATATTTATTGAGGGCTTTCCCCTATTATCACTGAGGAAACAATCCAGTTCTCTTAAAATCAATGGGTATATTGTCAATTATTAGAAAAGAGGAAGATAAAACTCTGAATTTCAGCTATACATAAATAATCAACACTGTATTCCTGTAGGAATAATTCTGTGGGTCTACCTGACTTCCTGATTGTTCACATATTAATTATTCTGGAACAAATCCTTACTTTTTCCACATAAGGAAACTTTCCATCCTCCAACTTTACCATGCTCAGGTGACTGAAGGTCTGCTGCTTTTTCAAACCACTCTGCCCCATCCTCCTTCGCTTCCCCTTAAATGACTGCCCTTCCTTCCCTACTGTCCCTTATGGGATTCACTGCCAGAGGATGTGGATCTAGCTTAGGTTTTTTTTTTTTTTTAATGGATTGATCAGTGTCATAGAGATAAGTCTATCAGAAGCTATTAACTATAACAGCCAAATAGAATCTCCATGTTCAGAGGCAGTATACTTCTGAACACCAGCTGTTAATAACTTACAACAGAAAGGGCTGCTGTTTCCTACCCTGATCGTAGCCTTCCTGGGGGCATTTTGTTGGTCACTGTTGGAAACAGGATGGCAAACCCTTAGTCTTTTTGAGCAGTGCTCTTCTTGTATTGCTCACATGAACACAAGGCTGCATTCAGATGAATAAAAATAAAACGTACTTCTGTAGGGATTATTTAGTAGTGCATGTCTTCAGAGGCGCTCTTACCTTTGGACTTCCAGGGCGGTCCAGGGCCTCCACTCGCCCTGGGGGGGCCTCCAAATCCTCTTTAGTCTGTCCTGGGTGGTGTGGTCACCATGCCACCAGCCTGTGCTGCACCAAGTGGCTGAATGTGACCTCTGCTTTAGAGACAGAGGGAGGAGTGGGGAAAGAAATATGTGGGAGGGGAATATGTTAAGTTGTGTATTGAAATGCTTCTGCTAATGCATAGTCATATAAATATACCTTTTAATATTATATTATATTTATATTATATTTATTTATTTATTTGATTTATATACTGCCCTTCCAAAAATGGCTCAGGGCAGTTTATATCAAACGAAAATCAATTAAAATCAATTAACAAACTCAAAACTAAATCAATTAAGCAATTAAAATAATTTAAACATTAAAATCATTAAAAATTTAAAACCTAATTAAAAGACTAGGTGAATAAATGTGTCTTCAATGCCTTTTTTAGTGTTGCCAGAGATGGGGAGGCTCTTATTTAAACAGGGAGAGCATTCCAAAGTCCCAGGGCAGCAGTGGAGAAGGCTCATTCCCGAGTAGCCACCAAACGAGTTGGTGGCAACCGCAGACAAACCTCTCCAGATGATCTTAGTAGGCAGTGGGGCTCATGGTGAAGAAGACATTCACTTTACCATGAGCCCCTCTGCCTACAAGAATAGTCTTACATTCTTGTGAGTTCAGTTGCTATTTGTGCCCTCAAGAACCCACATGATACTGCATGTGTCGTGTGTGTGTGTGTGTGTGTGTGTGTGTGTGTGTAGGGGGATGATGCCTAACTTGCGGGGGGTGGGGGTTGTTCCAAAGGCCTTTAGGTCCAGGCTCCAAAATTACCTAGGTGCATTTCTGCATGTATTATGTCTGTACTAAACAGGAGTGTGTAATGCTAGTTTCCCCTCAAGAAAGAACACATTCAATGAAGTCAACAGGAGATAGCCAACAGGTTTCTGTAGGCCAAGGGTTCGCAAGCCTAGATCCCCAGAAGGTGTTGACTACAAATAGCCACAATGGCACTGGTAGTACAACTACATCTGAAGACCAAGCTTATTAATTTCCCCTCACTGTATCTCAAAAGTTCTTCAAATAGCCAAATAGATTTTTAAAAAAACCCACACACAGAGAAAAAAAAATCCCATGGAAAAACAAAGTATTATATTCTACCCCATATCTCTGGTTAGAAAGAATAACCACTCCCCAAATTAAAAGTAAGCTAGTTTTTCCAAAGCAAGCCCAGGTGCCAGGTGTAGCTTATAGTTAGGACGGAAATCAGGAGCAATCCACTGAAAAACCTAACCAATTTAATATAGGCTGTATTAGTAGAGGAGAGGAGAGCTGGTCTTGTGCTAGCAAGCATGACTTGTCCCCTTAGCTAAGCAGGGTCCACCTTGGTTGCACATGAAAGGGAAACTGTAAGTGTGAGCACTTCAAGATATTCCCCTCAGGATGGAGCCACTCTGGGAAGAGCAAAAGGTTCCAAGTTCCCTTCCTGGAATCTCCTAGATAGGACAAGATTTTTTTTTTTTTAAAGGGACAAGAGTTTTTTAATTGAACCAACAAACTACCAAAGCATACAGTACGTTACTAAAGCACAATTATATACAAAGTGGTTGTTTGTAGATTCCTGCCTGCAACCTTGGAGAAGCCACTGCCAGTCTGTGAAGACAATACTGAGCCAGATAGACCAATGGTCTAACTCAGTATTTGGCAGCTTCCTATGTTCCTAGTATTAAACAAAATATTAGTTATTAATAGATATGTTACCATTAAAGTGGATTGTCTAGCCACGTTTCGTATTTTAAAACAATTTTAAAATACATGCAATTGTTAAAAACCGTTCTCAAAATCATGTCAGTAACTAGCTTAACAAAAAGTTCATAACAATGCAACATTGTAGCTGTTTATTAAACTGCCGAACGGATGTCTGTTGAAAGGTGCAACATAAATTCTAGGTGCTAATAGCATTTACTACCGTTAAATAATGATGATGTCCTGGAAACAAGGTGATTTATTCAATTTATCTCCTGTGCATACGCAAGTGGGTTGATAAATATGGTAATGAAGAATGGATCCCTTTCAAATCCTTCTGGGATTTGGGTCAATCATCAAGCGCCGTAGGACAGTAACCCCACTTCTTCGCTATTGAGCCACAAAGATGTCATGACATTAATACTTGCTCTGAGCGGGCATATCTCCAAAACCAGCACTGAGCATATGTCTTAACCAGCCTGACAGACCCTAGTTTCTATGCGTTCCTTCCAAGGTACCGTCCTGATTCTTTCTAAACCGTCTCAACAGAGAACCAATTGACACCTTTCATTTCCGGTCTTCTTATTAGTTTCCTTGCCTTCTCTTTCATTCCATTTCTTCCCCCCATACAGTTTTTCTGGTGAGGTCAGGTGATTGAAGCATCCCCTGCTGTTCCTGCCCGTTTTCACTGCCTGTGAATTAGCTCTTGTGAAGGCAGCATTTCCTGTCAGTGAGTGACAAGAGGCGCTATATCTGACAAGATGAATTCATTCTCTCTTTCTCAATCCCTCTCTCCTTTCTTCTCCTTCTTTCTCTGCCCGCGTCTCTCTACCTCTCCTTTGTCTTTAATTGCTTTGGTTCTCTCTCCCTCTTTTCTCCCTATAATCTCTCTTCATTTCTTTTCTCCCCCCCACACCCCATTCTATTATCTCTCCTGTCTTCCTTTGTATTCTTTCATTCCCAGCAGGGCTCATGCATACAAATTGACCCCCTCCCAGCCAGTAATGTGACCGAAGCTCTTTGTGGCTCCTACAATCTCTATGGTAACTGTCAAGGGGGTGGGGGGTGTCTCAAGAGTGGCTGTAGACCTAGCACTTAGGCCCGGAGATTGTTGTTCTTGCTGACGGTGAAGTCCATATGTGTCACCTGACTGCTCTGTAAAAACCCTTTTTTCCCCTTTTGCTGTTTGTGTAAATAGCTTTCACACTAAAGGTAAAACCCCAAGACTTAAGTGTGCAAATGTTTTGGAGAAGGATAGAGAAGTGTGAAGGTTTCCCCCCAAATGCCTGACAGAAGATGCATCGTCTTCAAAACTATGTTTTCCTGGGCAGCACTTATAAAAATCATTATATTGAATAGTACCGTCCATCTATTGATGTTCACCACCACTCTAGAGAGGCTGGCAACACTAGAAAAACAACATGTGTTCATATTTCTGCAACAAGCTACAAGAGCGATCCTAAACCACTAGTGCAGATTAATGCTTAGAGAGTTGCATGTAGTACACCGCTCTGGGCTCCTTGGAGGAAGAGCGCAATATAAAATGTAGATGATGATGATGATGATTGATTGGATTTATATACCGCCTAGTATAAAAATCTCAAGGTGGTGTTATGTATATGTCAGTTAGATTTCACTGGAACTTTCATTTCCACAACAAATATTTTGGTTTCAGATGGCACCATGTGTATTTGTGAAAACCTTTAAGGTTGGACTTTGCTCCAAATATTTTTCATCTCTGGATTTTGAGAGATAAAATTGTGCTCCAGGAGTTCAGGCTTCACTATAAGTGAATGGATTGTGCCCATTCTGTATAACATCTGTTCAAAACTTTGGTAAATCAATTTGTAGTTTAACTATGGATAGATTCTACTATTGCTTCCTTTTGTATGTTTTCTTTTATTCATCCCAGGTTGGCTCTTACAGTTTAATACCAGATATCACTGTAAGAAACATAATATTTATTAGGCAATTAAATTTTATTACCTCCACCACTGCTGGGCAGGGGGGTGGGGGTGGAACCTATTAGTAAATCCACAAAATCATTCATTGCCCTGTCAGATACCACAAACCACATGGTGCTCAGCATTTTGTGGTTTTTAACCTGATCTTTAATTAAGGGCATTAATAAAATACAAGTACTCCTAAAATAATCTATAGGTAACAGGAATGTTTAATTTGCAGCCTTGTCCTTACTTGCAGACTATTTCTGGCACAAGAGTCAGCAGTGAAATGGTTAATGTTGTGGGCATTTAAGTGGTCATAATTAACAACCTATTAACGTGAATAGGGCAAGTTCTCACTTTGCATTGCTATTGTTTCACTCCCACTGTTTACAGACTCTACTAGGCAGCAATCTATAGCTTTGCATTGTGGGCTTTTGTCTTGTTTTGTTTTTTAACTAGAGAGGCTAGATGTTTCATCTTCAAATAAATAAATAAAACAATCTCACAAGCCTACAGGAAAACCTGAGCTTTGCTTGTTCCAAGAAACAGGAACCCCCCAACTGCCTGTGTGCTGTGAGAAATTAAATAGTTACGGCTCCCATTAGCACAAAAGATCTACTCTCTGTGTGGTGAAGTGGTTAAAGTGTCAGACTAGCAACAGAGAGACCTGGGTTCAAATCTCCACCCAGCCATGAAGCTCACTGAGCCAGTCACTCTCTATCAACCTAACCTACCTCACAGGGTTGTTGTGAAGATAAAATGGGGAGGAGGAAGCCTTGTACGCTGCCCTAAGCTCTGGAGAATGGATGAAATAGAAATGTAAATAATAGTAATGATGGTTCCCTCCTCCTAACTGGTCTCTGCTGGCAACAAGTAATTTTGTCACATCTCTGCATCAGAAGTGTTTGAATAAACCCATCAGAATGCCTGTTGTGTGCACTTGCAGCAAGGGAAAGCTTTGGAGGTGGCTACAAGGAAAAAGGCACACACAAGAGCCCAGTTCAGTCTTACTCCAACTGACCTTGGGACGTGACTCTGAAAGAGGCGGCTACAGAGTTCTCCACTACCAGCTCTCTCAGGACCAGTGACCCTTCCACTTTTTGCCTACTTATGCAGAGGGAAGGTAGGATCAGGCCTCTTATTTGTGGACGAAGTGTTTATGGCAGGAGTTCTCAAACTTGAGTCCCCAGTTGTGGGACTACAACTCCCATCATCCCAGTCACATTGACCATTGTGGCTATAGGTGAAGGGAGTTGTAATACAACAACAGCAACAGAAACTGGGGACCCAAGTTTGAAAACCCTGGTTTATGGAGATGCTTTCTTCCAATCAGGACATGCCTTTCGCCATTTAAACCACTTTGAACACTTTTTGTTGAAAAGCGGTATATAAATATCTTTAATGATGATGATAATGGTAATAACACCTAGTACAGTGATTCACACAGAAACACAGAGGGTAGGTTCCTCTAAGGGTGGGTCTACAGAAGAATCCATTTTCATGACCTTCGCCACCACCTTGATGCCTCCACTAAAGGTACAGAGACCCCTTTCTCTCTCTGCCACCCCCGGCACCTTTATGATAGGGATTAGGGATGCCCTCTTTACTTGTAAAGGGGAATTCTCAAGGATTCCCCTTTACAAATATCCCCCAAACCAGCCCTCAAACCGGTTTGGCCCAGTTTGATGGCTGGACCGGACCAGGCCTAGTTGGTTTGAATCCGGCCCAGATTTGAACTGAACCAGCTCAGACATCCCCCCACCACACACACACGGTTGTAGCTCAGTGTATAGCATCTGCTTTGCATGCAGAAGGTCCCAGGTTCAATCGCTGGAATCTCCAGGTAGGCCTAGGAAAGACTCCTTTCTGAATCTTGGAGAGCTACTGCCAGTTAGTGTAGACCAGGCTTCCCCAAACTGCAGCCCTCCAGATGTTGCTGAACTACAACTCCCAGCATTCCTAGACACAATTTTATGTGGCTGGGTATGCTGGGAGTTGTAGTTCAGCAACATCTGGAGGGCCACAGTTTGAGGAAGCCTGGTGTAGACAATACTCAGCTAGATGGACCAGTGGTCTGACTTGGTATAAGAAAGCTTCCTATGTTCATGTGTGTGTGTGTATGTGTGTGTGTGCGCACTACTTTATATGATGGAATACATATGAATTAGAATAGTTGAAAAAGCCAGGTATGTCATGGAAATCATTAATAGCAATGCTATTAACGTATATATTTACTTTTCTCTTCTTGGAGTTGGGGCAGGGGGCAAACAAATTCATTCACAAGTGGTTAAACGTAAATTTCCAGGCCAGGATCCAAAGAACTTCTTTAGGTGCATCCAAGGGCTTTGGTGCGCTGATGGCATTTTTGTTTACTTTTCCTTTGAACAGTAGTTTCAAAAAAGATTTGTCATGGTGAGAGGACTGCTGATCAAGCAATGCAACCCCAACGTTCCTTTCAGTGTAGGAAACTAGTTGCGTAGTTCTTTGGATTCCAGCCCAAGTTTTCCTTTGCTTTCAAATTGACATCATTTGTACAGGGTTGTGGGTTGTTGTTTTTTTGGTTTTTTTTAAACAATTTTAATTAGGTATTCAAAAGCTGCACCTGCTGAAATTTCCTCTTCTACACAGGTCTTAAGAATATAAGAGCTCTGCTCAGACATTTGATGCTCTATCAAGAGGGAAAGGGACAAATCAGATAAATAATTAGTATGAGTACTGGGATTTATTCATCCATTTTTTAATGTTTGATTTAATCAAAATATAAACTGAAAATATTAATGTTCTAGATGAGAAACTGGAAAGCTCACATTGAATATAGAGAACTGTATTGTAATGTATTTCATTCTTTGTAATATGAATAATACAGAGTTATTGTGTGACAAATATAAGGTGATTGAATGTTAATGGATTTCCTGTTCTTTTATTGGTTTGAATTATATGTAATTTAAACAACAAAATACAATGACTAAAACCACAAAAGAAGTTTAGAAGGTCTGGTCTAGGAACCAGAGAACTCTCAAAGATTGCCTGACTGAATTTTGTTGAGGACCTTCATGTGTTATTGGACTTCAACAACATTGTAAGCTTTGATCTAAACATTTAACCCTGGATTTGTGCCATTAAACTAGAAGGGCTTTGACTACTGGTACTTACATAGAAAAGCTAGTGTGGATTATACTTAATTTGTTTTGTAATGATTTTTTGGTTAGAAACAGAAGACAATCAATGGCTTCCTGGCTTTGTTTCTAACTACACTTACTCATGAGTAGGTAGTGTATTTATGATTACTGCTTTCAGCATGCAAATAGAAGAAACAGATAATAGCCCATATGTAAAACCCCATAATGAGAAGCTGTGGCAATTCTCAAAGAGTTGTTTGTTTAGCCAGCATATTTGTCTTAGATCTTTAGACACAGCCACAATCCCCAGTTAACAGGTTTACATTAGTTTTCTGGTTTTATCATTATTGCCACGATGATGATTATTAGATCATCAACTTGCTATTTTAAAAAATCCATAATGAAGGCAACCCATGGTAATAAGAAATACAGAATTTTAAAAAATACAGATACAGAATTTTAAAAAACCAGCAGAATAAAAAAGCAAAATGAGCACCAGATTTTAAAAGTATCTTACGTTATATATTATTGTGTCATATACCCAGTCCATGAACCAATTTAAGGGGGTGGATATTTCATTTTAATTATTTCACAAAGCCAAAAGATTCAAACTCTGTGCTAGGAAACATGGAATATTGCTTAGATATACTCTTTGGTCCTCATGCAACCTGATCCTATGCATGAATTCTATGCGATTTATTCCCATGTAACAGTGTATAAGAGTATGGAGGAAGGGAGGAGAGCTGGTCTTGTGGTAGCAAGCATGACTTGTCCCCATAGCTAAGCAGGGTCTGCCCTGGTTGCATATGAATGGGAGACTTGATGTGTGAGCACTGCAAGATCTTCCCCCCAGGGGATGGAGCTGCTCTGGGAAGGTTTCAAGTTCTCAAGTTCCCTCTCTGGCTTCCCCAAGATAGGACAAGATTATTATTTTTTATAGGACAAGATTTTTTTAATTGAACCAACAAACCACCAAAGCATACAGTACGCTGAGAGAGATTCCTGCCTGCAACCTTGGAGAAGCCGCTGCCAGTCTGTGAAGACAATACTGAGCTAGATAGACCAATGGTCTGACTCAGTATATGGCAGTTTCCTATGTTCCTATGTTCCTAAGAGCGGGATAGAAATGTAATAGATAGATAGATAGATAGATCTAGCACACAACCCTTGCTAATTGCACAAAGAGACACATTTTAAAGTGATGGCTCTCTTATATTAAGCAGGGGAAGAGCAACTATCATTCAGATCTAGTATATCATCCCTCCAGTGGCTGTTGCTGGTGTCTAGCATCGTTTATTTTTAGATTGTGAACCTGGGAGAGGAAGCCATTTGCTCATTCTCTTTGCTGTGTAGACCATCTTGTGACTTTTTGTTGAAGAATGGAATGTAAATATTCATCATCATCATCACAGCAAATATATTATGCTTAGATATAGGCCCTGAATTCTTGGTCTGCTGGCTGTTACTCTTTTAAGCAGGGCTCAACAGGTATTTTGTCATTTTGACATTATAATAAGAATTGGACTCCTCTCCCTTAGTTGTAAAGAAACAATAGCCATCAAAACTATACTGAAATTCACAAGAGCATGTCTAAAACCTACATACTGTTGTTTAAATAAACTGACTTTTCTTCCATCGTGGATATGAACTTTTAATTTCATTTTTTAACTTTTTCTGGCTCCAGAATTATGATGGTGTACTAAATAAGCACAGAAGATCTTTCTTCTCATTCAGGATGATGCCACATGCTGAAAAAGCACAATATGGCAGGGAGAAATCATAATAGTTATTGTTGAAGCATCTGAATTATATGCCTATTATTAACTGAATTTCTCCTCAAAGTACCCAAAGTGGTATGCAATATAAAAAGTAGAATATTTATTTATTTATTTATTTATTATTTTTACATCTTATGTCCCACTCTTCCTCCAAGGAGCCCAGAGTGGTGTACTACATACTTAAGTTTCTCCTCACAACAACCTGTGAAGTAGGTTAGGCTGAGAGAGAAGTGACTGGCCCAGAGTCACCCAGCAAGTATCATGGCTGAATGGGAATTTGAACTAGGGTCTTCCCATTCCTAGTCCAGCACTCTAATCAGTACACCGCGCTGGCTTTAAATTAAAATTTAAACAATACCAAAATAAAATGTTGATCTAGAAAAGCACATTAAAACACAATTGCCATCTCACTGCAAGCTGCAATAAGATTGCAAACAAATACACTCTAGCTGTTATGAGGGCACTGCTGAGAGACATGCCCATAAGGCTCATGATCTAAAAGGACTTTCGATGCTGCTTGTTCTTGGATGTAGTTGTACTGTCCCAATTGTTGAGGGCACAGAATCTGCCTGGGTGACATGTCATCAGAGCAAGGGTCTTGCCCTCTACGTAACCTGGCCCTCAGTCAAGGGAGCTCCTTAGGAAGGAAAACAAGAAAAGGAATGGAAAAGGAATGGAAAACAATACAGAAAAGCAATGGGGCATGTAGGCTTTCCCCACTGTAAGTGGTTTTGTTGAGATCTTCTCAAAGCAATTAGTTCTTTTTTGAAGGAAATAAATCCTGTCCACAAGGAGGGCATTCCATACTCTGGATTATTTATATTGCTTTTTCATGAGACTTTCCCACTCGTTTTACATATTTTCTACAGGGAACAGATAATGCCCTTGATCTGGGTGGCATAGATTACCTCAATTATTCTGGATAAGGTTGTCCCTTGTTAAGTCTATACAGAATGTATGTATTCATAATGTCTCCCTAGCCAACAGTGCTCACTAGCAGCTACATAAAGAATGTAATTCAACAGGAGCAGCTTTCACAAACATGAAGGTGTGCAGTGGTAGTAGAAGTTGCAGCTGCTGGATATTTGCCTGGCATGGAGCTGTTGAAAGGATAGGAGCTGTGATTGGGGGGGGGGAGGGGAGTATTCCACTGAAAAGCAAAGCAGACATACAACAGATCACAAGATGTACACTTTTTAAAGCTACAGTGACAACTGTAGGAGCCAGTGTGGTGTAGTGGTTAGAGTGCTGGACTAGGACTGGGGAGACCCAAGTTCAAATCCCCATTCAGCCATGAGACTTGCTGGGTGACTCTGGGCCAGTCACTTCTCTCTCAGCCTAACCTACTTCACAGGGTTGTTGTGAGGAGAAACTCAAGTATGTAGTACACTGCTCTGGGCTCCTTGGAGGAAGAGTGGGATATAAATGTAAAAATAAATAAATAACTGTAGCCTAGTTTTGCAAACTGTTTTTAGGAAACCTGGCTTCAATGTTTAATTTTTACTGAGTCAAAAATTCTGTTTTGGATATTTTTTAATATTTTTGCCTGTGAGCATGTGCATCTTTACAAAGCAATTACAGAGCAATTATTGTCTATTAGTGACTGTTTTTTGGGGGGAAAGTGGTGGCGGAAGCAATGAGAATACAGATCTACCATATGTTATTAATGAAGACACATTCTCTTAGCAGCCCCTTTGTAGGATGTTGTGCATATGATTCAGTGCATCAAAGAGAAATCCATCAGGGGCACCTGCAGCAACAAGTGTGGATGCTGCACTTTGCTGAATTTCAGTTTGGACATTTACTATAATACTAGATGGCTTTTTGCAGAAACACTGTGCTTTACAGAGAAGAAGCAGCCAAAAATTAATCAGGTGCAGCTTTAGCATGTGACTGGGGAATTTGCGTCTGGATAGATGTTAGTCCAACATCAAGCCGAAAGTCCAAGGCAAAATGTGGGTGCATAGAGCTAATTTGTAAATCCAGCATAATATCTTGACTACTTACATCTTGCAGAAGTTAAGGTGACTACCTTAACTTGCAATTTTCATGCTTTTTAGAGCACAAGTGAAAATTGGAAGCACCTTTACTCTTATCTCAAATCAAAGGGTTGGGTTTTTTATTTTTGTCTTTTAATATATATTTTATAGAAATAGAAATTCTGGGTTAACAATTAAAGTACATATGATCCCCACCTATACTTAACCCCTTTCCCCAAAATCAGCTCAAATGGATAAAGTTTTACAATGCTTCCTAAAGCTGCTCAGCCTCAGATTTATAACATTATTACTGTAAACATTATAAAGTACCTCACATTTTCTAGGAACTGTTTCCAGTCTAAAACCAACAACATATGTCTTACCTATTGGCTCACAATCTAATGCATACAACATAAAAGGGGGAAAGGAGTGGAGAAGGAAGAGGGAAACAAGCAAATTCATGTACCAATTTTTACATAAAGTGACATAATAGTTGTTATAGTGACTGGCTTTGTGGAATGGCTGGGTTTGGAATAGTCTTCAAGTGGGAGGAATGAGGAATCTATAGGTGGGAGGCACTAAGACAGGCTCTGAGGATGCCCCTCAAGGCCAGATTCAGACAGCCATGGCATGCATAAATGGGATTGTCAAAAGTGTACATCGTTTGATCTATGTTGTACATCTGCTTTGCTTTTCAGTGGAATACTCATATGCCAAGACATTTGGGGGAAAGGGTTTGTTGCACAAATAACTGATTAATGTGTATTTTGGCATTTCTTATGTGAACCGTGTGTTGATGTACATGTATCCGTTACATTAATATGAAGTGCTTTCTTGCTCTTGAGATTCTGCAGGATCATTAACTCGACGCCCGTGAAATGCATTTGCCTGTTCCTGGGTATAGGTTAATGTTTTATAGCAGAATGAAAAGAGCTTTTGACCTCTTCATTTAGTTGAGATGAGGGTGTGCAGGCAGCCATCATTCATGGAATTGGCAACTCATGATGTGGGATTTATTAGAATTGCTGTAGCATTTGCAATGTGCTTGAGACATGCCAGTAATACGCTAGTTTCCTTCTGTAGTACAAATGGATTCTTCCAGTGCTGATGTGTCACACAGAAAGACATCTGCAATTTGTCACTGTGTTATGAAGCTCTTGAAAGACAGAACTGGGGTTTCCAACTCAAAGTGAGGAGAAGTGAATGTTACTTGTGCGGTGGGAAATTTATGTTATCTATGTTTTTCAAACATTTACATCTCACCTTTCCATCATTCAGTGCCCCAGGTGACTTACCTGTGATAATAAAATCACAAAAATGTCACCTAGTACAAAAATATAAAAATCAGAAGCAAACATTACAGCTCAGTGCATCTAAACCTAGAGAACCAGAGCGACTAATAGAAAACAACCATCAGAAAAAATGCTCATGAGAAAAGAAACACTTTTGCTTGCCATCTAAAAGACAGGAGAGAAGTTATTTCTGGGGAGGGCATCCAGAGGCAGGATAGATGACATATAAGGCCCTGCCTCCCATTGAAGGAGAAAATGATCACAAAAATGCTACTGCTACGACTTTGCATATTATATACCGTTTTCCTACAAAAACAAAGCAGTTTACATAGAAAATAATAAATAAATTAATAAACAAATAAGACGGTTCCCTGTCCCTAAAGGGCTCACAATCTAAAAACAAACGTAAGGTAGACCCCAGCAACTGATGGCATGCTATGCTGGGACTGAATAGGGACAGTTTCTTTCCACCGGATAAATATAAGAGAGTCTCCACTTGAAAAGGTGCATCTTTGTTTCGTTAGCAGGGAAAATAAAACCCTAATGTTCATGATTTGGTTAGAGAGATTTTATATTATTAGTAAAATGTTGGCCATGTGTAAAGATGTCTTCTTGAGTCAAGTCTGGATCTTGGTCAACAGCCAGATTCTGGTCTTGTCTATATGTTGTCTCTGTAGACTCTATGCTGTCTAAGAAACTCAGTCTCTAGTCTCCCTGCCTGCCTGCCTGCAGTTTGCTAGCTTTCTAGATTCCTTATATATCCGCCCGCTGCTTCCCTACCTCTTTTTTCCAGTTTCTCTTCTATAGGACTCCTTTGACTGCAATCAAGATTTTTTCTGTATTGACCACCTGTGCTGCCTAGATTCAGATTTGGGACTGGGATGAGGGCTGTAGCTAAGTGGTCAAGCATCTGTTTTGCATTCAGAATGTCCCAGGTTTGATCCTTGGCATCTCCAGGTAGGGCTAGGAGACACTGAAACCTTGGAAAGCTGCTGCCAGTCAGAGTAAACAAGACTGAGCAAGATGGATCAGTGGTCTGAATTGGTAGAAGGCAGTTTCTGATTTATAATATCCACAATAATGTGATTTATTCACAATAATGCTGCACACTATTATTTGACAACCAAAATAGTTTTAGTTCTGTTTCTGGAAATTCTACAAGATTAAATTATACCTCTGATTTTCGTGATGAATATGGGTGACATGTTTTGCTGGTACTTTGTTGCTGTTCGTTCCTGACTATTTTCCCTTCTGCTGTTATTCCAGGCTTACAGCAGGGAAACTGAAGCTTAGAGAGAGTAAATTGCCTCACAATTAGTCCATGGCAGAGGTGGGACTTGAACACAGATGTCTATACACTGGCCTTTTCTATTGTGAAAACCAACGTTCTGATCTTTTGAATTAATTTCAGGACATGCTAAATGGTCAGCTATGCAGGTGTGATGACGGGACCATAGGAGAGTGATATCTTATATCTATTTCCAAAAGAGTTGGAAATGTTATGATCCTATGGTTGCGTAACCAGAACACCTGTGAGTGAGAGGGAAGTACTGGCGGGGTAACTTGCAGATATGTCAGTTTCACAAAAATCTGGAGAGGGGAAATCTAAGGGGCCAACCCCCACATCTGATCCAATGTAATTCAATGGAGTGGAATGTTTGCAGAGTCAGAGGCCACTTAACAGACAACCAGGTGGGTGGCGCTAATGAACACTCAGTGGTAAGGAGGCGGGGAAGGAGGATTGTGGGAAGGAGAGCAGGAGGTTTCTTAGCTTGAAGAATACTCCCTCAGTACAGTCATAACAGGATGAAAAAGTGCTGAGAATCAGCACCAGTATTGCCCCTGCACAAAAACAACTAAACCCCAGGGGAAAAAATTAATTAAAAAGTCTATGAACTAATACCCAAGTTAGTGCAGGGACTTCTGTCCTTGTATCCCCTTATTTAAATTTGCCTTCATGTCTGCCTTTCCCGCTCCCTAGCTGATGCTCAAAAATTAGCACAGAGTACTGCTGTCCACCCTCGCTCTTTGCCCTCTTCCAGCTGGTCTGTATGGAAGCTGCCTTAGACCAAGTCAGATAATTTGATCCCTCTACCTCAGTCTTGCTTAATCTGACTGGCAGTGGCTCTCCAGGGTTTCAGGCAGGAGTCTTCTCCCAGCCTTGCCTGGAGATGCCAGGGGTTGATCCTGAGGCTTTCTGCATGCAGACAGGATACTCTACCACTGAGCTACAGCCCCATCTAAATCACAGAGTGTTGCCAGAAAGCTTGATTTTGGGGAGCACAGAGCACCCCCCATGCAGTTGGAACTGGGGGCACACAGCCTCCATTTTGGATACTTCATGGGATCATGAACTTTTCACCTGTCCATATTTGGCAAAAGCTCACAGCTGCTCTCTTGGCATGATCAAAGCATGGGGCAATGCACCCAAGGTCATAACAGCTAAGACTGCAAGGGGGCATGCCCAAACATCTCTCTTGTTATCTCAAGAGAAGACAGTTAGCAGCAAGTAGACCTAATTCAAAGGATATACCTCAAGGGAAGAAAATACTCCCTTTTCGCAAGAGAGATAGCATTGCATCTCTGCCACAACTCAGATAAGAAGCAACATTTTCCAGCCCAATGTTAATAACCCATTTAGTTGGAAACAACCAGAGCGGAGGCGGCTCATCAACATCTAAATATATATAGCTTTGCATCTGGAGTGGCATCTCCATTTCCAGGTAAGCCTTAAGTCCACCAGCTATTCAGAACTACACACACACTTCCACAAGCCATTCTTGCCTTTTGTTTAGCAAGTTACATCCAAGACTGACCAGTTCATGCAACTTCATTGTTTTACCTGAGTTTCTGCCCTTCCAGGGAGGGAGCTTGACTTATGAATTGCCTCCGGGCATGTTTTGCAGTATAAGTACTCCTGGCCGAGCCACATGGCCTTGGAATCTGTATAGGAGCCTATTTGGACCTTCATCGTAGAGGTTCTCAAGTATGCGAATGGTAGCCCTATGCTACTTGCCCTTTCTTCATCCTGCTTTTCTGCCCTTTTTCCTGAGAGGAGATCTGCCTGTGTACCCATCTACAAGTGCAACAAATGCACCAACGGACCAAGGATATGTAAGGCTAACCTTCTGCCTCTTTGAGTCTCCTCACCCGCATTCTCTTCTCTCCATTCCTGCCTGCAAGCCCTTTCTATGGCAAGCCTTAACGTGCAATTTGGACCCTAAGCTAAAATTGTCTCCAGTGAGACTACCAGTTAAGATTTTATTGCCTAAAGAACGTTTGCCTTCTTGTACCCCCAATTTATCCTTAATAAAACGTTTTAACTGCATTTCTTCCTCCTCATTTTCCAAAAGGCAAAACTTGCTCAAATTGATACTGTAGCAGAACTGCTCCCTCAAGCCAAGCTAATTCCCCATGAGCCAAGCTAATTTTTTGAGCCAAAAGCACAATTGGCGTATCTAGCCAGCACTCTGGAGCAATTCTAGTAACAAGAGTCAACTCTTTCCTCCCCACCTCCTGCAGCTAAATCCTGGAATTCTTCTAGTATTAGAAGAATTGAGAGAGTATCTATGTCATGAACCCCATCATCTATTGAGATAATCAGGAGAGATCTGTTTATTACTGCCTTTGCTACACCTCGTCTTGTGACCACCCAGAATCAGACCTTTTCTGTAGCCACCATAGGACTTGGGACTGTGCTCCCTGTCAGAATAAGAGCTTCCCTATCTTTAAAGTTTTAAAGTTGTGCTGTCGAGAGTGTCGACTCCTGGTGACCACAGAGCCCTGTGGTTGTCTTTGGTAGAATACAGGAGGGGTTTACCATTGCCATCTCCCTTGCAGTATGAGGTGATGCCTTTTAGCATCTTCCTATATTGCTGCTGCCCGATATAGGTGTTTCCCATACCAGCAGGGATTTGAACTGGCAACCTCTTGCTTGCTAAGCAAGTTGCTTCCCTGCTGCGTCATTAGGTGGCTTTTCCCTATCTTTAGCTCTCTCTTTTTTTAAGCTTCCTAAGACATTCCTGTTCTTTCAGGCTTTTCGTTAAATTTTAAATGGTTTAATTGTGTATGTTTTTAGCTGCTAGTTCTGTTTTTAAATTTTATGTAAAATACCCCAGCACAGCATCCCTCCAGTATGTTTATTATGTTTATTTCCTTTATTATGTTTCTTTTTTGATTGTGAGCTGTTAGGGGACAGGGAGCAATTTAATTAATTTATTAATTTATTTTTGTATGTAAACCGCTTTGCAAACTTTGGTTGAAAAGCGGTATATAAATATTTGTTGTATTGTATGCCTAGAGATGTAGGCAATATACAAATGTGATAGATAAATAAATAGTATAGATAAAAGCATTCTAATATAAAAACAGATTCTGTTGTGCTGCAGAACCCATCAGGCAAATCTGAGAAATACTTATTTAATACATGTATTAATTTATTTTGGGTATAGTACTTGGGAAGAAAACTTAAATAATAGTCAGATATATACATTTACACAAGAAGGCCAATAACCACCATATGAATGAGCTTATGTCACAACTGGGCTTTTTTCTTTTTCTTTTTAGACCCTGGAAGGCAGTTTGGCAAGCCCTTCTCTTCTCTCATTAATGGATTATGGTCATTGTTTTGCATCCAGTGGGTGGTTCACCTAGCAGAAATCTGTCTCTAATTAACTACAAAATTGGTTCATAGGTTAAAAAAAAAACTTTTAAAATTTATTCTGCATAAAATTGCTTTGCTTTTTTTTGGAACATAGAGCAACATGGCATAATCCCCTGGGGAATGGATGACTGACAGGAGCCATACTGTTGGGTTTGTGGATAATGCCAGTTACAGTATGGGCAAGATGGCTGTCTTCAGGAAGTGGCTGTGAGTGAAAGCGCTGTGTCTGCTGCCTGTCTGGTTTCTTACAAAAGTCTAGTGTGGTTTCAATGCAGTAATGTGTTTTAACTCTTCTGTGCTGCTTTTTACACACCGATGGAGTAATTCCCTAGAGAATAATTTCTTATCCACTGGGTAATACTGGCCCAGACATTATTCTCCAATAATAGACCAGTGTGCCCTCCAATGCAAACGTTAAACATTTGCTTGCTCCTTTTAGTCACTACAAAAATCAAGAGATGGGAGATTATGAAAACTGAGCTTTTAATGCATCTCATGCTTCATTTTCTCATTCTATTTAAGTCAATTGATCATACAAATTTGGAAACTTGCAAACACAATCTCAACCGAATATATTCTTCCCCAGTTATACATAATGGAGACACTGAATTAGGTCTTATACCTGGAGCCTATGCATGTTTACTCAGAAGTAACCTCCACGGAGTTCAATGGGATTTACTCTGGGGTGGCCCAAGGTATTGCAGCACCTGAGGTGTGGCACTAAATGCTACCTTGCCCCATGTCCATGGTGGGGGGCCAGCCCCTTTTCAAAACCATGCTTTGTAAGCTTTGAAAGTGGCACGAGGTGGGGGGATGGGGAAGAGGGAAGGAAGGTTGCCAGCAGCAGTCTCTCTTACTTTTGCTTCTTGCCTACTTTGCAAAGAGTGTGAGGAGAGGTGCTCCGTGCAAAACTTGCAAGGGTCAGATCAATCCCAAACAGCTGCCCCAGTGGGGGTGGAAGGGGATGGAATCTTGCTGTCTTGCTGGTGGTGGCCAATACTTTGCTGTCTGAGACAACTGCATCACTTTGCTTCATGAAAGGCTTGCCCTGGATGTACTCCGAGGTAAGTGTGCACAGGATTGCAGCCAGGGTTCAATCCTGTGCCTGCTTCCTTGGCAGTAAGCCCCACTGATCACAGTGAAGTAAACCTGCACAGGATTGGGTTGCATGCACTGTCACTCTCAAAGTCATATCTACTAGATTTTAGGAGGTCTGGTATTTCACTGAGAGTACACCTTCTAGAAAACTACAGCCAGTTTCAGTTGTCCAGGACATGGATATGCAGCGTGTGACCATCACACAAAATGTGAATCACATGTGGCTTGCATGCTTCCCCTCCCACGTTGAAGTGCTTTCTGTGTGGGGAGACTTAATAACATTTGACGAGGCCCTTGCTCTTCGACGCTCTAGAGAGGTTTTTTTTATTGGGTACACAAATGTTCTTGAATGGAGGTGGAGCAATTGTTCTGCCTGCCAAGGGTCCATCCCCTTGATCTCATAGATAATGAAGCAGAGTGAATAATCTGGAAATCATTTATGTCAATAGCCTGCTTCTCTGCCTGTGAAGTGTTTGTCATTACCACACAGTTTCCACAGATTTATTCATCCCCTCCCCCCCATTGTCTTTGAATTTATTGGACTTCAGGGCTGTTAATATTTCAGATGGATGCTGTCTGATTTAGAGTCCAATCCAAGCCAGTGGGGCTACAATTGGCTAAAATCCAAGTTCTCTGGCTTAATTGGGTTGTGAATTGGACAGCCCACTATATTAATTGGACAGGTTTGGCAATTGGCGCCCCCCCTGTTTCTGGATTGCATGGACATGTAAGCAGTTCAACTCCATCTTAGCTTAGTTTTGTTTTGAGATAATTTAATTTTTTACCTCCAAATACGTGCTTTTTTGTTCCTTTTCCCTCCATCCTTCTCCACCCTGCAGGTCTGCTGAGAATGAGAATAGCTGTCGAGTTTCACTTGGTATTTAAATCAATGAGTTTATCTCTGCAGACTTGATGAACGGTTTTTCTTGTTTATTTCCACTGGCGACAAATTGATGTCACAGCTGGTCTTGCTTATTTGAAAACCCCTTGGTACTGAGAGCTGCCGAAGCAATTTTCCCTATTGTTAGAGCATGTCAGGGAATTCAATACTTGTAGCCCTGATGATTTCCAAGTGGCTACCATGTTTGTCTGCAAAAGTGATGATATCACTTTATAAAGCTGCCATTTTACACTGAACCCTTAAGCCTGCCTTCTTCTGAAAAGGTGATATGTTAGCTGTGGAGAAGGAAATTTCCCTGCCTTATGCAGGAGTCATGTCACTTCATGGGTGATGAAATGTGTCAGCTTTAGGGCTCGTGAAGCCTTCTCAGCATCAGAGGAAATGAGAGAACTTTGGTACAGGCTCCTCTGGAGTGGAGCTAGATTATGGGATGCTTCAGATGCAATGCCAAAACAGTTTATTGTGGCATCCAAACCACAATTTGTGAGCAGTCAGCAAACCAAGATCTGAAACTACAGTTTGGGGAAATTGTGGTTTGGCATTACATCTGAACTCACAAAATTGGATGGTCTGTATAGGACATATCGGGGCAGATAAAGTTTCTCCACCCTCCCCACACACACCTTCTTAAAAGTTTAAGGGATGCCCCAGATTCTCAAGTAGTGTCCATGGGCCCACACCCCATTTATATAATTTCATAAGGCTCTAGTAAAAATTAGAGAGGGAAATGGTATTCAAGATAGATATTTTCAATTATTTTATTCTGGCTCAACAGGAAGTAAATGAAATTTAGTGCAGCAAAGACTTTCCACAGCCCACTTAGGTTGAGAACCCCTGTTCTAAAGTCTAGAAGATATGAACTATGAGAACAGCAAGTAGACTTTGCCACATGGGCCATAAGGACCAGCATGCCCTGTTTGCTGTGGCCATTCTGCTATTATTATGCCCAGAGACTTAAGTTTTGGGCGGTATAGAAATACATTAAATAAATACATACATAAATTATTAAAGAAGTCAATGGCTCAGTCTTATGGATCTCTTCCATTATCAGCTTTACATTCCCTAGATTGAACCACACATACATTTATAGTGTATCAGTTACCAAAGCTAGGTGCCCTGCACAGTGTTAGAGTTCCTGGGGATTTCTGCAGCCTTTGTATCAGCATGGATTTGGTTTTAGCAGGCTATTTTGAATTCAGTGTTGGCCTTTAGCACAAGCCTGTACTGATACCACGACAAATATTTATATACTGCTTTTCAACTAAAGTTCTCCAAGTCGTTTACATAGATATAAATAAATAAAATGGCTCTCTGTCTCCAAAGGGCTCACAATCTTAAAAAAAAGAAAGAAACATAAGATAGACACCAGCAGCAACAGCCACTGGAGGGATGCTTTGCTGGGGATGGATAGAACCAGTTGCTCTGTCTCCTCCTGCTAATTAAAGAGAATCACCACTTTTAAAAAGTGCCTATTTGCTCAGTTAGCAGGGGACATATGCATGCAGTACTGATGGTAGTACCTTGCTTTGCTAACTCCAAGTTGACCTGCCTTGAGAAGTTGGTGGTCTCATGCCTAACTCTCCTTCCTTTGTCTCTGTCATGGAGAGGACAAGACTGTCACATTTTCTGCACACTGCCTAGGCCACAATTCAGCTGGCAAGAACCCATACTGTCCCCTGCTTGGCAAGGGTAGGAAAAAGGTCCTTGTGCATGTTTGCTCTGCAACAAGTTGCCCATGTGCAGATTCTACCACATCATGGAAGGTGAACTGTTGTTTTTGATACTGGAGGTAAACTTTGGTCAAAATATTCAGGCAGTGTTTCTCACAAGTTAGCTACTTTCGTGTAGCAGTCTAGGGAGCAAGAGGTTGCTGGTTTGAATCCCTGCTGGTACGTTTCCCAGACTATGGGAAACACCTATATCGGGCAGCAGCGATATAGGAAGATGCTGAAAGTCATCATCTCATACTGCACACAAGGAGGCTATGCTAAACCCCTCCTGTATTCTACCAAAGACAACCACAGGGCTCTCTGGTCGCCAGGAGTCGACACCGACTTGGCACAACTTTACCTTTACTCCTTCTATCACAAACTTTCAACACAGTTACCCCTTTGAAATTGTGTGTGTGTGTGTGTGCATGCGCACACCTCATTGGGGCAGGAAACCGTCTTCTCATTCCTTTCCTTATGTGAACTGCTTTGAGAACTTCTTTGTTGAAAAGCATTTCATAAACGTTCTAAATCATGATAAACAATTGGCCATGGCCACCTTCCAGCATTCTGGCCAAAGAGGGCAGTCATTAGGATGCTGACAAGCACCTGGCACTTAATATTTTGCAACAAAAATGTTTTTAAATTGGTTAATGGTAAAATTAAATAACTTTAAACATTAGTCTAGTTGTGTTTAGGATTTTGCTGTCTTGTCATTAGTCTAGTTGTGTTCGGGATTATGCTTTCAGTGCCCTGAGGCCCTCTCCTCAAGGGAAAAGACAGATGATATTAAAACAAAACTTATAGTAAATTCTTTAGCCACAATGCAAGCCTAGTTTCCTCTTGTTTTTGCAGTTTGCATGACTGTGAGGCGAGTCTCACGATCAGTGAGACTCGCCGAGAGTGGGTCAGCAGCAAAAGTGGGCTTAGCCCGCTCTCCCTGCAGACGATCATTCAGGCAGCCCTGGGCAGCCAGATCGGCCGCCCACATGACTGCCAGCTCCGTCATGGAGCCGGCAGGGGCTGCAGGGATCAGGGGCCATGCGGCCCCCGGAAGTTCCAGGATGCCCCTCACGAGTGCATGGGGCATGCTGGAGAGACCCCTGAGCCCGGGAGACTGCTTCTAGCCTCCCATCCGGGGGTATCCTCATGTGTTTCCACGGCGTGGCAATACATGACCAAAACAACAACAACAACAAAACCAACGGGTTAGTGGAGTGCTCGCTCCGCTAACCTGGGCTAAGGGGAGGGGTAGTTAAGCTGGTGACCCACTTGTGGGGAAACGGGCTCGCCTGCGAGCCCGGTGGTTCCCACAATCAGTGGAAAGCACGCTAAGCTCCCTTAGCCCGCTTTCCACTGATTGCGAGAATACCCTCTGTATGTAGCAAACTCTGGTTCAGCAGTCCCCATCCCATCCTATCCCCCTTCCCCCCACCACCACACAACATTTTATAAGAGGGCTGTCAGCCTTTTATCAATCTATGTGTTGTTGTTGTTGTTTTTCTTTTTAATTTATTTTAAAAGTGCAAAACAGCTCCAGGGATTGGAAAGAGATGTATTGGTGACCTCACAGGTGCTAGTCAATCAACATCATGCATTGTTATCCTCTGCTGCAACTTTGCAGGAACATTTTTAAAAAGCAAACAAACCAAAACACACTTAATCCGAGAAGAATTGAAACATTTGTGCTGTATACACTAAAGCAGGCATCCCCAAACTGCGGCCCTCCAGATGTTGCTGAACTACAACTCCCAGCATCCCTAGACACAATTTTTTGGGGATGCCTGCACTAAAGTCTCTTCCAACCTGGCCACACTACATGCATATTGCATTTGTCTTCTTCCAACATTTCTGGGTATGAACTGCCTTTGATGTGGCACTAGAATTCTCACATTTGATTCCATACATGGCACCACTAACTCATAGGGGTCAGTGATCAGTAGTCTCTTCTTCCAGAACAAGGATCATTACTGGGCAGTGAGCCACTAATCTAAGCATCAGGCATGCTTGCTGCTTCTGAGCCCCTTTAAACCCTGCTGCTGTGGCTTGCGAAGGCAGGGAGGCCCCATGGCTACTAAGAAGTATGTGATTGCACCCACCCTGCTACTGTCATTGGGAATAATGAAAGTAACAGCAGAAATGAAATCACACACTCCATAGTAGCCATAGAACCTCCCTGCCTTCTCAAGCTCTGTTGAAGGGAGGAGAAGGGAGGAGAGCTGGTCTTGTGGTAGCAAGCATGACTTGTCCCCTTAGCTAAGCAGGGTCTGCCCTGATTGCATATGAATGGGAGACTTGATGTGTGAGCACATTCCCCTCAGGGGATGAAGCCGCTCTGGGAAGAGCAGAAGGTTTCAAGTCTGAAAGAGACTCCTGCCTGCAACCTTGGAGAAGCCGCTGCCAGTCTGTGAAGACAATACTGGGCTAGATAGACCAATGGTCTGACTCAGTATATGGCAGCTTCCTATGTTCCTATGATATGTAAGGTTTAAAAGGATTTGGAAGCAGTGAACATGCCTGTTGCTTAGTTTGGTGACTCACTGTACAATATGTGAGCCAATGTGTTTTGGGTCGGAGTGCAAGAAACACCTACTTTGATCTTAAAGCTTTGGTAGCTTCTTGTAGGCATTTTTACTGTAATATTTAATACACTAGTTAAGTAGAAGCAGCCACCTAATGGCATAGCAGCGAAATGACTTGCCTAGCAAGCAAGAGGTTGCTGGTTCGAATCCCTGCTGGTATGTTTCCTAGACTATTGGAAACTCCTATATCAGGTAGCAGCAATACAGGAAGATGCTGAAAGGCATAATCGCATACTGCATGGGAGGAAGCAATGGTAAACCCCTCCTGTATTCTACCAAAGAAAACCACAGGGCTCAGTGGTTTCCAGGAGTCGACACTGACTCAACGACAGAACTAGTTAAGCAGAATGAATTCTATACCGTTACGAATATACATCAAAAGTCTAATTTTATTGGGCTCAACAAAACAGGGACATTAACTGGACATATCATGAACAGCTAAAACTTAATTTAAGTGAAAAGCAGTTAATTAGTTCTCCTTCTTCAAGGAGGAACATTACAGTTTAATGAGAATTAATAATTTCACAATGCCTCAAGCAAAGTATGCTGTAAGCACAGCATTACAAATAGCTATTTAAAATTAATGTTCCGAGTTATTACATATTGCCAAATTACCTATAATGATTTTATGTTGTACTTCTAGGTAACATGTATACTGAGGTCACAGTGGACATTAAGACACTTTTTTAAAGACACAGATACTTGGATCTTAAATACACGAATAGAAAGCCCCACTGAAATCAGTGGGACTTCGTTACAAGCAATGTGACTGGGTCTGAGCTTCCTGATGGCAATCTACAAAGCACATTAAGTCAGAATACTTTGATTTCTGCCTGTTTAGTTCCACTGAATGCCTGGCTCTTTAGATCTGGGGTTGCTTCACAAACTAAATCACATAAATGTCACTGTGCCCTGTACTCAAGCCCCCAAACCACTGGAGATGCCAACAGGAAGAGGAAATGTTGAGTTGCTCAAGGTATTATAATCTCTGCCTCAAAATTGTCTCGTGGCTGGATTAGGAGACTGCTATCTAAAGGTTATTCTAGGCTGACTTTGGGGAGGAGAGCTGTAACATTTTCACACCCAGCTTTTAGTTCACACCTTCTCCAGAATGGAGGCGTGCATGTTCACATATCTGCCAAATTTACTCCGAAGTCCCTGTGAGTTGTCGGGGCACTTCACAAACAATTCTGACTTTTCATCGCATGTTATCGTGTAGCCCGATTTATAACCAGAGTAAAAAAATCCACTTTTTGTGTCTGGGTTTGTTTTTGGGTTTGTTTTTTTGTTTTGTTTTTTGGCAACTTCGAACTCATAGAAAAGCCTTGCAGAAAACCCATGGTAAAGCTTGCTGTCTGGGAAAGTTCCAGGTCTTGTAGCAAGCATTCATTTTCCCCCTTTGCTAAGCAAGGTCTGCCTTGGTTTGCATTTGGATGGATGACTACAAGGGAACATTGTAAGATATTCCCCTTAGGGGATCTCCTTTTCCAATTCTTAGGTTCACTCTCTAGCATCTCCAGGGCTGGAAGAGACCACTCCCAGTCAGTGTAGATAGTACTAAGCTAGATGGAACAATAGCCTGACTTGGTAAAAGGCAGCTTCTTACGTTCCTATGAAACTGTTCCAGGACTTCTGGTCCCTGCAAGGGCATTTAAAAAAATGTTGGGTGAGTGGTCAGGGGTGCACCTAGATGATTTTGGCACCCAGACCAGCCCTTCTGTGAGGCCTCCCCCCCCCCCCCACCAGGCACTCCCCCCACCGCGAGGCCCCTAAAACCTACTTTTAGCCATGGCTAACCTACATGCCATTTTTGTTTTTGTTTTTAAACAAAGCCGCCATGGCTGTGGGGGGGGCAGCTGAGTAGTTGACCTCCTCCTCTGCCCCCACCCCCTCCTACCCCACCCAGCAGTGGCGGCAGCAATGGGGGGGAACTACCACTGCGAGGCGCGCTTGCGCTGTTCAGAAAAAGATTGTCGCAAGCCTGTGATGTCACCGGCTTACGATGATCTTTTTCTGAACTGCACAGGGATGCCTCGCAGTTCAGAGCAACCGCTGGGCAGAGAGGACGTGCCCAGCGTTCACTCCCCCCATCGCTGCTGCTGCTGGGTGGGGTAGAAGGTCGACTATTCGGCTTGCTCCCCCCCCCCCAACCACCCCTCAGCTGCATGGAAGCTTTTTTGGGTTTTTTTAATGGCACATAGGCACAGGGTGGCTGTAGAAGGCCCCCTGGCCATTTGGAGCCTCCCCCTGGACCTTGGAGGCCACAGACCGAGGCTCCAAGGTCCGGGGGTTAGAGCGCCTCTGCCAGTGGTTCATGCAGGCTTTGCCAGTTCTCACAATTGTTCAGTTACCCAACATTGTGTGGCAGAGGTGCGTGTGTTCCTGAAAATTGTGGCTGGAGCGATAATAAAAACAGTGCGCCTCTTGGCTTGATGTGATGCCAAACCAACATTAACCATATGAATCTTAGATCTGATCAGCAGTGGTTGTTATTAATTATTATTATTATTATTTCAATTTCTATACCACCCTTCCAAATATAGCTCAGGGCGGTTTACACAGAGAAATAATAAATAAATAAGATGGTTAAGTGTCAGTTTGGCACTGCACTTTTAAGCAGCACACAATTGGGAATGTGTGTGCCTCTATTACCTGAATTTCAGTGGCAGAACAATTGTGAGAACCGTGCCATGCTATACAGTGAATGATATTAATCTGCCTGGTTCAATAAGCTCAAATCTGGGTGCCCACACCCTCTGAGGCAAAGTGATAGCTATAGGACTTTCTCATCAATGGCACCTCAGTTCACTTGGTGCCTAAAAGTTATTTTGTCTTCCTGAAAATCAATTACTTTTAAATAGATTTTTATGCTCTGATTGTTATAAACTGTGATGTTTGGCTATTGATCATCATCTTGTGTGTTGTTGTTTTAAAATGATTAATTATAAAATTAATATTGTTTGTTAAAATTGCTGTATACCTCTTGGAAAATGTCTAAATAATTGAATATATTTTAAATAAATTTCTTAAACAAAAATATTTATACCCCCCTACCTTTCTATATCATATGTTCAGGGTGGCTCAGTATTAAACAAAGAACTACTGATCCAAAAGATAAGCCCTAAAAAACAGAGAAGGAACCCATTAAGCAAATACAGATATCTCCCATAAGTCGTGGCATACGTTCATAACACAAGGGACTAAGGGAGCAACGGAGAAGTAACATACATCATGGCAGGTCAAGTGCCTATTGGAAATGGAAAGTCTTTGCCACAAGGTGGATGTCCATCAAAGAGAGAGCAGAGCTGGTCTTGTGGTAGCAAGCATGTCATGTCCCCTTAGCTAAGCAGAGTCTGCCCTATTTGCATATGAATGGGAGGCATATGAAGTGTGAGCACTGTAAGCTATTCCCCTCAGGATGGAGCCACTCTGGGAAGAGCAGAAGGTTTCAAGTTCCCTCCCTGGGTTCTCTAATTTAGCGCTGAGAGAGATTCCTGCCTGCAGCCCTGGAGAAGCCACTGGCAGTCTGTGAAGACAATACTGAGCTAGATAGATCAATGGTCTGACTCAGTATATGGCAGCTTCTTATGTTCTTATATTCCTAAAGAGAATGTGCAGGGCTGGCTTCCCAGAGAGAGCAAGGGGTACCTGTTGTGTCCTAAACCACTTAGGGACATCTAAAGTAATAAATATACCAGGTTAATCTAACTGGGTAGATTAACTCTCAGCCCCAGAATTTGCTACACCTGAGGAGAATCTGAGGAAGCAATGGTGAACCTGGAAGCTCAAGCCTTTCAGAGAAGGAGTCTGAATTTGCTCACCCACTGAGAGGAGAGGAGAGGAGATCTTGTGGTAGCAAGCATGACTTGTCCCCTTAGCTAAGCAGTGTCTGCCCTGGTTGCATATGAATGGGAGACTAGAAGAGTGAGCACTGTAAGATATTCCCCTTAGGGGATGGAGCTGCTCTGGGAAGAGCAGAAGGTTCCAAGTTCCCTCCCTGGCATCTCCAAGATAGGGCTGAGAGAGATTCCTGCCTGCAACCTTGGAGAAGCCCCTGACAGTCTGTGTAGACAATACTGAGCTAGATGGACCTATGGTCTGACTCAGTATATGGCAGCTTCCTATGTTCCTACACAAGGGTGTTTGCTCTCCTGGGGGTTCCTGTTGGAGAAGGCTGAGGCAATTAAACACTGTGATGGTGCTGTCTGTATCCAGCTCTAGCAAGGCAGCTGGAGGCACAAACTCACAAAGGGAGCTGTTGAGGTTGGTGCCAACTGAAGGTGTTCTATAGCCAGCAGGTTGGAGTCTGGGTGGATCCTGAAAGGTGCACAGCTCCAAGCAAAGTTGCTGCCTTTCCCACTACAGACGTTAACTAACATGTCAGAGCTCGAATGATTGTATGATCACCAGTTTCTGTGGTTGTCAGTTGTCATGGTGCTTAACTTATCCAGTTGGACCTCATTATCTGTGCTGGTTCCGTTCCTGCAGATTACCATGGGTAACGAAACCATGGATAATGATATTGGGTAATTCATGGGTAATGAAACCATGGAAATTGAAATCGGGTGTCAATTAGACACCCGTGAATACGTGAAACCACAGATATAGAATCTGTGTATAATGAGGTTCTCCTGCATACATTTGTTTACATAAAATTGTCGCAGATTACATTTTATAGCCATTTGACCCCACTGTTTACCATTTTCCCCCTTTATACGTGTGTGTGTGTGTGTGTGTGTGTGTGTGTGTGTGTGACCACAACATGTGTGACCACAAAATGTTGCAGTATAGGGATCATGGAATAGGTTATATCTAATGCTGAATGTTGCTAGTTTATTGTGTGACATGTACAGTGATCAGCATATTAATTGATTCAGTGTGCAACTTCCCCTCGGTTCCTCGAGAGCGTTCACATATATGCAGTTGTGTGTTTTTTTATTCGGGGTGGGGTTAACACCACACACAAAATGTGTCAGATCTTTCTCCCTCATAAACACAAAGGTGTGAAATGGCTGGTGAGAAAACTAAAGAGTTTTATATACCTTTCCTCTCAGAAGCAAAAGGGATTTTGACTGTCTTGAGGTACTATTTTTCAAGCTGAGAAATGTCTCTCTTTTTTTGTCCAAGCCCTCCTTCTCCCCCCCCCCACCAGTGGATTCCATTAGATCTACCCATCTGCTTGTGTGTGAAATGCACTCTGAGCCTATGAACATTCCATCGCATTGACTTTCTTGGGCTCATTTCTGGGAAGTGTTGACCCCCTTAGGGGAACTCTCCCTTCCTCGCCCCCACCCTCTCCATCAATATTTGTCAAACCTGTGCTACTACTTCCAGTCAGTGACTAACCACTTCACCCAACCCTATAATTCATATAATTCATCTCTCTCCTCCTTGTGCTGGGCAGCCTATTGGCATTTGGATATTAATACAAAATGCCAGTTATTACCTTTAAAGCCCTGAACAGTTTAGGTCCGAGCTATCTTAGAGAGTGCCTTCTTCTGCATGACCCCCCACTGCATGTTAAGGTCATCTGAGGAGGTCCATCTTTAGTTACCACCAGCACATCTGATGGCGACTCAGAGGCGGGCCTTCTCTGTAGCTGCTCCTGGGCTGTGTAATGCACTCCTGGCAAAAATCTATAATCTGAGTTCATTATTGGCCTCCAGGAGAGCCCTTAAAACCTATCTGTTTGGCCTGGCCTTCCAGGGTTTTTAAACTGTTTTAAATGTTTTAGTTGTTAATGGTTTTATACTGTTTATCAATTGTTTTGTAATGATTGTAATGACCCCTGATTCACGGGTTTTATTTTTGCTGCTGCACACAGCCCAGAGTTGTTTGGATAGGACAGTATATAAATGTAATAAAAAAACAAACACCAGTACCGATGCTGCAGGGGATGGGTTAACAACTTTTGGAAGCCCTGTCTTATTTCTGCAAGACAGATGTCAGAGCTGAAGCACCTCTGGAATCTGTTCCTTCTGATTCCAAAGGCTTTTCCAGAGAGTGAGACAAAGTACATCCCTGCTGCATTTTTAGCCTTTGGAGGAAAGTCCTGGTTCTGATCCAAAGGGAATTGTGCAATATTGAGGCCACACATGATTAGAAGAGGGGGGTAGTCTTGCTGTGCAGCAGAGAGGAGAGAAGAAAGCCACAATACTGTTTGCTCTGTTCAAGTTTGGGTAATGTGTGCTCCAGTGACCTAAGACTGGTGGCCATGAATCGAGGCTGAAACTGACTGGTTTCAAAGCCAGAATTAGAGAAGGCCCTTGTTAGTTTCAGATTAGCAGGAATTCCTGCTAAGGCCTCAGTGCAAAGGCTGAATGGAGTGCTCCTTCTCTCTCTCTCTCTCTCTCACAGAGAAAGCGAGTCTGTCCACATTCACCCCTCCCCCCACTCTCCCATCTGCATTCGGACATACTGGAGAGCGTCCTTTCTGCAGTCAGCGAGACTGCAAAGAGGCGGGAGAGAGCGAGCTGTGCAGGCTTCCTTCTTGATTGAAGAGCAGCCCTCACAGCCAATCAGAGAGGGAGAGAGGGTGGAGCTACCTACCTCAACTCCAGTCTGACTGAATGCAGCCTCCAGTGCTGCATTTGGACAGAATGGAGGCTCCCTGGACCCTCAGTTTGGGGCAGCAAAACTCACTACAAACTGAGGGTTCAATTTGGAGTCTCCTCCATGCAATCTCGGGCCACGCTACGGATGGGACTGGAGTTGCACACATTTGGACATAACGGTAAAGAAACCGCAGGTCCCTGCAACCCAGGTCCGCTGTTACAAGTGAATGCAGCCTCTGACTATGTTTCCCCACACTTTCCTTTTTGACTGATTAGTTTCAGTTTCCAGGTGAGTTCCCTCTTTGCAGACTGAATGCTGTGGCTTTAGGCAGGGGAGATATGTCACATCCTCAGGGAGATCACGAGTCTTATCCAATAGGGGCTCACAAGACTCCCACAACCGCACTCCAAACAGCACTCTGAATCCAAATGAAAACTAATGGCACTGTAAGAGAGCCTTCTGCTTCATGAACCCTGACGCCTATTAAGATCATCAAGGGAGGTCAGCTTGTGGTTGCCACCCATGTGCTTGGTGGTGACCCCAAACAAGGCATTTTCTAGGGTTGCCTCAAGGCTCTGGAACACACTCGCACATGAAATCAGAATCTCCCCATCTCTAGATGTTTTAAAATGACTTTTGAAAACACACTTGTTTTATAAGGCTTTTAGTTTATGATGTTTTAAAGTTTTATTTATGGTAATTTTAATCTGTTTATATGATTTTTAGGTTTTGGTTGGGTTGTAAACTGCCCTGAGATTTTATATAAGGCGGTATAGAAATGCAACAAATAAATAATGAATAGAATATGCACATAAACTGCATATTCAAATTGCAGCAATCATGTGTATATTTATTGCTTTTTGTTGATGTTGTCACCAGCTTTGGAAACTAAAACTCTAAATAAACAAACAACAACTTTTTCTAATCTGCTCAGACAGTCAGCTGGGATGTTCCACTGACAGAAGTGCAGATTGAAGGAAGCCTGTCCTACTGGGTCTGATGTGGCAAGAAAGATTCTCTGTAGGCCATGGCCTGCCCTGGTCTTTCTTCCCATTTTCATGGTTAATATCTTGGTCCCTCCTGTGGAAAATGCAACCACAATGAGCTGTGGTAGCTCACTGCTCTCATGACAATAGTGAGCCAGGGCAGTGGAGTAGTTATTGCATGGGACTTGAACCAGGAGGACTTTTGTTCAAATCCATGCTCAGCTATGAAGCTCACAGTGTATCCTGGGGTATCACTTTCTCAAAGCCTAACCATAGGAGGAGATCAATGCGCTGTATACCACCCTGAATTCCTTGGAGAAGGGGTAAGATGAACCTATGGGCTGACATCCAGAGCAACAAGCCACTTGCAGAAGGCTACACGCTAGTGCAAAAATGTTGTGCTAACTGGTAGCGCTAAGTCTGGAGCTTGTATTCCAGATGAGTGTTGTGCATCTTGTGCAACAGTTGTCCAACTGCAGTGTGCTCCATTTATTGTAATGGGACCTTTTACACAATAATGCTCTTGAGCAACTTCTGATTTTAGTGCAACTGAGCCATTCTCTTATGCTCGTATAATAGTGTGAATTCCTTATGCCATTCCTTGCTCTAGATGTTGGCCATGATAAATAACCTATAGTGACTCAATAGATAGATTACACATTCTCCACTATGCTGGGAGACGCTCGCTCCCTAATGCTATATAGACTGCTTAGCATAATTGGTTAATCCAGGACTGTCCTTCAATGTTTCCTTTTTCTGTCCTCGTGGTACCATGAATAAAGAAGAAGGGTCAGCTAGTGTTAAATGTTGTTTTTCCCTTTGGTTTAAACCAGGTCCTTAACTTTAGTTTAATGTTGGTTCAGGATTTAATTAGAGCACACTGGGCATCAGCAGTTGTACACTAAATCATCTTATCACCATCTAGCTACTTAATCTTATAAGATGATTAGCATCTTATTACAGTTCTTTATTAAATATTGATGCCAAAGGTTTTCCATTCAGCATTTGCAAATCCTTTTAGTCAATTAACAGTGGAACAAAAAGCATTCCATTACGGGTGAGAGCTACTGTAATTATGTTTATTTTGTACATTAGTCTGGTATGTTTAATATATGTATGGTGTGTGTGTGTGTGTGTGTGTGTATACATCTTTAACTATATAGCTGCTATAAGTGTAGTTCAGTTATTTTATTCATTTGCAAATACAATTTCTTACAAATCACTTTTATCTTATATTTAGCTTATTGTGGTTTTTACATTGTTTGCTAAAAGGAGTTTTGAATATCCCATCAATTTGGTTTTCAGCCTCAAGCTCAGTATGATGAGAAAAAGATAGAAGAAGCTAGAAACCAGTCATAAAATGATCACTATCTAATATAGAGCTGATGTAGGCTATTCGGGAGCTGGTTTCTGGCCCAGCTATTTACATTTTTGTGTGTGTGTGTGTGTTTGTGTGTGTATGATGGTGTCAACTGAAGATAATTATTCCTGCTGCTAATGGAATGGACTTAAGTCCATGAAAGCTTATGCCTCCATACGCTTTTGTCTGAAAATATCTCTTTTGTTTTTACAGCCACAGGAAATGCCCAAGATGGCTCAGAAAGAAAATAACAATCTTTTTTTAAAAAATTAAAAACACCAATCTACAAACCATAGAAGCAGAGGAGCAACAATATGCACAAAAACCAAAGGCCACTATTTAAAAGAAATACAATCATGCAAAAAGGTCTTCAGATTTTGATAAAAAGATGCCATCATGGAGGGGGCCTCTGGCAGGGGTGACCCAAGGTATTGTGGTGCCTGACGTGAGGCACCAATTTTTTTCCATGCCCTACACCCCTGGTGGGAGCCACTCCGCTTTCAAAAGTGTGAGGCTGTTTTCACGGGCAGGCAAGACTGGGCTAACAGAGCCAAGCCCGGTCTTGCCCATGTATGAGACCCTGCGGGATGGCACCCAATCCCGGTGGGGCCTCGGCGACAAACCAGCCAAGCCAGCAACCCTCTTAAATGGAGGTTAAGGGAGCTAGTGCTCCCTTAGCTCCGTTTTTAAAAATCATCTGCCAGCCCAGGCTGCTTGCAGCTGGGACTAGGAAACTGCAGGTCTCCTGGCTGGAATTGGAGGAATCACCATAATGCACCGTGCACTCACGCAGTGCATAATGGGAGTTCTGGGGGCCGGTGAAATGCGTTCCAGCCCACGACCCTCCACGCTGCCCGAGGAGGCTACTGCAGGTTTGGGCGCGCGATCTCTGCACCCAGATCAACAGCGAGAATCGTCTGCAGGGGTGGTAAGCTTTTTGAGACTTCCTCCCCTTCAAGCCCTTTCTCATGGATCAGGAGAAAGGGCTCAGACTCTTGCAAGTTTTGAAAGTGGGTGGGGAGGAGGGGAGGTTGCTGGCAGTCCCCTCGTCTCTTCTTATGCTTCTTGCAAGCTTTGCACAAAGTGTGAGGAGAAGCACTCCTTGAAAAGTTTGCAAGGGTCATATCAGTCCAGAGGACCTGCTCCAATGGCAGTGACGGGGGGTGGGGGCACCTTGCTGGTGTCTCAGTCATCTGCTGCCTAAGGTGACTGCTGCATCTTGCTTTATACAAGGAGGTGAGTCTCACAATCAGTGAGACGCGCCAGAAGGGGGTTTGCAGGGAAAGCGGGCTTAGCAATTTGCAGGGAAAGCGGGTTTTGCAGATGATCTGAAGGCAGCCCTGGGCGGCCAGATCGGCTGCCCACACGACGGCTGGCTCCATCACGGAACCGGCGGGGGCTGCGGGGATTGGGGGCTGTGCGGCCCCCGGAAGTTCCAG
Source organism: Hemicordylus capensis (assembly GCF_027244095.1). NCBI lineage: Eukaryota > Metazoa > Chordata > Lepidosauria > Squamata > Cordylidae > Hemicordylus > Hemicordylus capensis. Next base: position 140,218,879 of record NC_069662.1, on the reverse strand, counting down.
GATGCCCCACACGAGGGTGCGGGGCATCCTGGATAGACACCCCGAGCCCAGGAGGCTGCTTGCAGCCTCCCGGTCAGGGGTCTACTCGTGTGTCGCCATGCGCCGCGGCAACAAACGAGCAAAAAGATGTGGTTAAGGGAGCGCTCGCTCTGTTAACCCCGTCTTCAGAAAGGGGTATTTTTGAGGGCTAGCTGCTGGAAGCCACATGACTCCCATTGCAGCACACAGCCGCCCAAAAGCAGGCTAGGCGCCGTGATTGCCCAAAAGCCTTGGGGGCCCCCCAGACCCTTGGGGCTTGGGGACAATTGCTCAGTGGTCACTACACCCTTGCCTCATGTGCTGCATTATCTTGGCTGCCCCTGGATGTTCCAAATCACAGACTATTAATTCTTGCAATGTAGGAGTGCCTCCCAAATATCTGTTTATAGTTCTTTTTGAGACATCTTTTAACAGATGTCTCTATTTCATGGAATCAGAACTGAAGCAATGATAAGCAAAATTATTTTCCTGGGCCCACACAAGGTTTCTGTGGCTGAGCTGAAAAACTCCAGGCTTTTGGATCTCAGAATGATGCCTAAGGCATGAGACCATCATCCTTTCTAGGAGATTCCTCCCCTCCCCACTCCAATGCCTGTTTCTGGAGAGATAGGCCCAGCTGTTTGTTCTTTTTATCCCTGGTGACTGTTTTACATCTCCAGGGCTTTCCTCAAATGAGAGTTAAATGCACTTTTGTTAACTTGAAAATGAAGAATCTGCTTTATATTTCTTATCCAATTGGTTGCAAGGGCCACAAGGCCAGCTTCTGATCTGAACTTCACAGCTGCCTCTTCTCACCCATAAAGGGATGACCCTCAGCTCTTGATTCTAAAATTTTTGGGAAGGGTTAGGGCTTGATGCAGAACTCTGTTTTGCAGCAGAGGGCCATGACAGCAGAGAGGAAGCTCAGAGACTCCAACTGTCCTTATTTATCCGGGACAGTCCCTATTTCCTGGAGTCTGCCCCTGGTAAATCATTGACCCTACTTTGCCTCTGTTTCTACCTTTTGGGGATGCCATTCACCCCCCACCCCCAGGGCTCCCTGGCATTGTCATTCCTCAGGATTTAGCTCCCTCTCCAGTTCCTCTAGAAATTACTGTAAATCCAAGGAGGTGGATGGATGCATAGTATCTGTAGTGCACTTGCATATAGGTGGATGCACACGAAGGCACTATGCAGTGCAGCACATATAGCAGGTGGAATCCAGTTTTCAGCAATATGCGCAATGTGCGTGCTTGAGCAGCAATGTGCAGGCTTGGGCGGTAATCCTGCATAGGAGAATTGGTTCTGACAACAAGTGTATGCCCGTGTTCATCTGTGAAATGTTGGCAGGCTTGGGCTTGTCTCATCTGCTTTAGTAATCTGGAGTAATGTGCTCTGCATGCATTTTATTATCTGCTTTTCTTTTGCAGCATGCTTGTAGTCAGAAATGTATTTTGCGCCTCCCGCATTGCTTAACCAGCCCCTCCCCCCATGACAAATTAACAGGATTTCCCCTATTTTCATGGGTGAAAAATTGGAAGGGTAGGAAAGCATCATACCAACATACAAGCTGACCTCCATGTGACTTGCCTCATTTATAGATGGTAGGTTTGCTTCCTGGGAACATAAAAACATAAGAACAGCCCTGCTAGATCTGGCCCAAGGCCCATCTAGTCCAGCATCCTGTTTCTCACAGTGGCCCACCAGATGCCGCTGGAAACCTACAGGCAGTTGTTGAGGGCATGCCCTCTCTCCTGCTGTTACTCCCCTGCAACTGGTACTTAGAGGCATCCTGCCTTGGAGGCTGGAGGTGGCCTTTAGCCACACGTGTCATTTCTCTCAAATGCATGAAGGCAGCCGAATGACTAAAAACAGGTACTGTACAGTACTTGGACATAAATACCATTGTGTTCAATGGAGCTTAATGCAAAGTAAGCATGCATAGAGTTGCAGCCCAGGTAAGCAGAAGGGGCCACCCACAGGATAAGATAAGGCACTTGGTTTATAGCACAGTTCTGGGTGAAGGTGGCCCAAGTTACTGCAGTGCCTGAAGCGAGGCTCCAAAGGCTGCCTTGCCCCACACTGCTGGTGGGGGCCACCCCCCTTTCAAAACTGATCCTTGCAAGCTTTGAAAGTGGCACATGGGGCCGGGAGAAAGGAAGTTTGCCAGCAGTCTCCTCTTGTGTTTCTTGCAAGCTCTGCAAGGCGTGAAGACCATCCTGAAGAGCTGCTCCCATCGCAGCAGCAAGGGCCATCATGCCACCCTGCTCTGATGCCCCAATCATTTATTTATTCAGTACATTTACATACTGCCCCCTACAAAAAAGTTCTTGAGTGGCTCACAATATAAAACCATTAGAACATTAACATAATAATTAAAAGAATTTAAAATACAATAAAGACTCTAAAACCAAAGCTTTAAAACGATAAAGCCTGACTAAACAGGTATGTTTTTAGGTCCTTATTAAAAACACTCAGAGAAGGGGAAGCTCTAATTTCATTAGGAAGCGCGTCCCAGAGTCCCGGGGCAACTCTAGAAAAGGCTTGGACTCTAGTTGCCACCCACTGAGCTGGTGGCAACCACAACTGGACCCTCCCCAGATGATCTTAACAGGCAGTGGAGTTGATGAAGAAGAAGGCGCTCTCTTAAATACCTCGGACCCAAGCCGTTTTGCGCTTTATAGGTAATAACCAGCACTTTGTATTTTGCCTGGAAATTTATTGGCAGCCAGTGTAGTTCTTTTTAAATGGATGTAATAAGATCTCTTCGGCTGCTACATTCTGTACCAACTGCAGTTTCCGAACTACGTGCAAAGGCAGCCCAATGTAGAGCACATTGCAGTAGTCAAGCCTGGATGTTGCTAATCCTCTGCCTGATGTGTCCTTGCCTCATAAAAGGGCTGCCCCTGATTCTATGCATATTTACTCAGAAGAGTGTTTCAGTAAGGCTTGCTTACTTACCCCCAGGTAAGTATGTATAGGACTGCAGCCTTAAATGATGGGGTGATGTTTGTTGGGTTTTTGGCCGGTGTTTTAAAATGACTGTGTCTGCAGAAGGAAGGCATGCATGGCAATATTTGTGTCAATTTTAATAGGATGCCTGATCAGATCACGTTTCTTGCCAGCCTGGTGGGTGTTTAAATGCCTTTTAAAGAGCGACCAATAACCATGAGTGGGTAAAAGTATGTCAGCTTTAGTGGAGGTAGACTGGTTTACGCACTTATGGAGCTATCCTCTCAAGTACTTCTTTTGCATAGTCATTTCCTTTGTTCTCTATTGCCTTGCTCTTATTGAGAATTTCAAATGCTTCCCTGTAAACAATTTTCTTTCTTTCTTTAAATCCACTTATGGTGTTTTTGGCATCCGCGTCTGACAAGAGAATGAGTGTTTATCTCCCTCAGAGGTGAAATACACCGAGCTTCCCAAAAGTCATCTATGATCAAGATGAACCTGAGTGTGGAAAGCATATAAACATTTAGGTTTAACCTTTCTTAACCTCCTACATGGGTTTGTAAAAGGAACAATGAACTTGACCCAGTGCATTTCCTATGGGTATAATGTGACCTGCAAGGGTTAATGGCTTGTGGGCTTGCCTTGGGCTATCATCTCCCCCAGCCAGTCATTAATCCTGAGCCCCATCATTATCCCTTAAATGGAGCCTTTGAATTGAAAATGATTTTGGAATGGAATTTGCTGCTACACTGAGCTTCATTCATCACTAGGAACTTGCCTCCTCCCTTGGAGTTAGGTGCATTTACTTTGCTGAGGATAACTGGTTGGAACGCCTCTGCTAATTACCTTAAGAAGAGTAAATAAAAAGAGTGGTTTTTAAGACTACAATCCTATGCACATTTTCCTAGGAGTAAACCTCTCTAAACACTGCGGGACATACTTCTGAGTAAACATGCATAGCTTTGCACTCTGTAAAGGACAGGAGAAGTGGAGTGCAACCAGCTCTGAGATGAAATGGCTTTTGTTTAGGTCTTGTGTACATTTGGGCTGTACTAGTAGTTTCCAACATTTGCTAGAAGGAAAGAGTGCACATGACCTATACTATTTAAGAGTGCACCTCATCCTAGTAAAGATAAAGTGTGCCGTCAAGTTGGTGTCGACTCCTGATGACCACAGAGCCCTGTGGTTGTCTTCAGTAGAATAAAGGAGAGGCCACCTAATGGCACAATGGGGAAATGACTTGATTCGCATGCCAGAGGTTGCCGGTTCAAATCCCTGCTGGTATGTTTCCCAGACTATGGGAATCACCTATATCAGGCAGCAGCGATATAGGAAGATGCTGAAAGGCATCATCTCATACTGTGCAGGAGAAGGCAATGGTAAAACCCTCCTGTATTTTATCAAAGACAACCACAGGGCTCTGTGGGCACCAGGAGTCGACACTGACTCGGCAGCATGAAGCAGTGCAGAGTCCTTCACTTCCAACAAGAACTTGGTTGTTCTTCTGCTATAACAAGGCCCCTTCATATGTCACACTAAATTTAACCCTATTAAGACACAAGCTGTTCTCACACGCAGGTAAAACCGGGCTAACAAAGCCAGCCTGGTCTTGCTAACATGTGAGAGCCGCTGGGAACGGGTCCGACCCTGGCAGTACCTCAGCAGCAAACCTGGCAAGCCCTCCTAAACAGAGTAAATAGAGTGAGTGCTCTCTTAACCCTGTTTTTTGGATCATCTGCCAGCACTGGCTGCTTGCATCCAGGGATGGGAGATTGCAGGGATCCCCCCCCCCCCCGTGTTAAGGGAATCTCCATAATGCCCCACACACTTGTGCAGGGCATTTTGGGAGTTCCAGGGGCGGGGAGATGCTCCCAGCTCCCCCACCTTCCATGCTGCCTGAAGAGGGAGCTGCACGTTTGGGCACAGGATCTCCACACCCAGACTCTTCACAAAGATCATCTGCAGGGAAGGTAAGCTTTTGAAGGCTTCCTCACCTCACCGCTTTTGAGCCCTTTCTCCGACCGTGAGAAAGGGCTCACTATATTGTAAGTGCCTACAGATGTCTGTACATATGTTTATGTTTTTGTGTGAATGACTTATCTGCATTCATTTAAAAAGTGGATCTGGGTACACACCCCTTGAAATGCAGGGTACAGATAAGATGTATACTAGTGCACCAGCATTCAGCATAAGGTGTGAATGGTTTACAGGTCTGTACATGCATGTACTCTGCACAGATTGTACACGTATTGAGCATAACCTGTGAACAGTGCTGGGAAAGAATCCCAGAGAAGTGCTCCCAGAGATAATACCAAGTTAGATGGACAAATGTTTGACTCAGTATAAGGCAGCTTCCTATGTTCCTATAAGCACTGGAAGGCAACTCTATCTGGTCTATTATCAAGCACTGAATTCTTGACTCCTAAACAAAATTCAGCTACTGAGCAAAGTGACTTTAAAAAGGGGGGGGGGAATCCCTGAAACCTCCAGGGAATAGAAAAGGGATCCAGAGATGTCAGATGCCCAGGATTTATTTATTTTTTTGAAAGCCACAGTTCCTAAAGAATAATGATTGAAGACCTTGGAAAAGAGACCAAAAAGAAGCCCTGAAGGCAAAGAGGAATATTGTATGAAGCATGATGAAAACAGGGTGCTTGAAGAGGATGGATAAGAAAAATATGTCCTTGATTCTCAGAGCAAAACAATGCAGAGGATTCTTCCAAAGATACTGCAGCAGATTCATTATTTTTTACAAAATGGACACACAGTCAACACCAGCTATATAGTCTGAGACAAATGCCCTTATTTAAACAGCCACGCCATAGCTTCATTATCTGAATCTCACTATACTAGAGGTATCTCCTTTCATGGAGTGCCCAGATCACTGGAGGTCTCTGTAAAACAGGATTCCTGTTTGTTCCCACTTCTGTGTGTATATGAACGTTTTTTCTTCCCAAGGCCACTGGAATAATTGGTACTAAAATTAGTTTATCTACCAGTTTTGGTAATAAAGTAATTTTATAAACTAATTTTATAAACTAACTGGTAGTTGTGCTATGAGTTTTGAAGGAGCTAAGGAGGAAATACCTGAAAAAACAAACAAAAATAGGCACATTTATACCTGCCCTTTCTTCCTCCATCAGAACCAGTTCATATATTCTACTAACTGGGCAGTGGAACGCCTTACGTTTCTGACTCCTCATTCACAGAAATCTCTGGCCTTCCTGCAACTGCCAAAACTCACTGGAAGTGAGACCCAAGGAAGTCATTGTGGTGGTCCCCATTATAACTACCTCCCTTTGCTATGAATAGAGGAATTCATAGGACGTCATCTGGGGTTCCCGCCTCACGTGCAGTGGGTGGGGCCAAAGCTTAGTTGTAGAGCATCTGCTTTGTCTGCAGGAGGAGTTGGGTCCTGGTCCAGTCCATAGCAAGTAACATTACTGTCCTGGCTTGGCTTTTTTGTAAAGCCTGCTTGCTAGTAACTTACTGGCCTTGGCTCCTCTTTTGTAGTAGGATTGTCATAGGAACGTACGTGTGTGTGTGTGTGTGTGTGTGTGTGTGTGTGGATTGGGTTTCTAGTAGTTCCAACTTGCTTCTTTCTTGCTGTAACTGGCTGTAGATTTTCTTGTGAACAATTCTAGGGAGGGGGGGGGAAATCAGCTGGTAGATTTCCCTTTCCTTTCTTATTCTTCCACCCTTTCCTCCTTTCTTTATTTCCCCCAGACCTTACCATTGTAGCCATTCACAAATTATGTCATGTGCCGCACAGTTAAGATTGTACTATATTAACATCTGTCATAATGGTTATTTGTTACTGGAAAATTAATAAAAGAGTATTAATAATTTTTAAAAGCTCTGGCATTTCCAGGTACAGCTAGGGAAAGACTCCTGACCTAGATCCTAAAGAGCTGCTGCTAGTCAGAGTAGACAATACTGAGCTAGATGGACCAATGCTCTGACTCATTATACTGCCGTGATGTTCTATCATGATGACCAGTGCTTTGCTAATCCAGTTGCCTGTAGCCATTGTCCACAAAACCCCTGCTAACTGAGCAAAGGTAAAGTGTGCTGTCAAGCACTTTTAAAAGTGGTGATTCTCTTTATTTAGCAGGGGGAGAGCAACTGGCCCTATCCATCCCCAGCACAGCATCCCTCTAGTGGCTGGTGTCTATCTTATGTTTCTTCTTCTTTTAGATTGTGAGCCTTTTGGGCACAGGGAGTTATTTATTTATTTATTTATTTATTAATAAATCAAGGGCTCCATTCTGTCACCAATGCTTTTTAATATTTACATGAAACCTCTGGGAGAGGTCATCAGGAGATTTGGTGCAGGGTGTTATCAGTATGCTGATAACATCCAAATCTCCTCCTCCTCCTCCTCCTCCTCCTCCTCCTCCTCCTCAGGAAATGGCATTCACTCCCTAAATGCCTGCCTACAGGCAGTAATGGGCTGGATGAGGGATAACAAATTGAAGCTGAATCCAAGCAAGATGGAGGTGCTCATTGTGGGGGATTGGAATTTAGGGGATGAGTTAGATCTTCCTGTGCTGGGTGGGGTTACACTTCCCCAGAAGGAACAGATATGCAGCTTGGGAGTGCTCTTGGATCCAGGCCTCACCATGGTATCTCAGGTGGAGGCTATGGCCAGGAGCGCTTTCTATCAGCTTCGGCTGATTCGACAGCTGTGTCCATTCCTTGAAGAGAATGATCTCAAAACAGTGGTGCATCAGCTGTTAACCTCCAGACTCGACTACTGCAATGTGCTCTATGTGAGGCTGCATTTGTACGTAGTTCGGAAACTTCAGTTAGTTCAAAATGTGGCATCCAGATTGGTCTCTAGGGTAGCCCAGAGAGACCATATTATGTCTGTCTTAAAACAGCTGCACTGGCTGCCGATATGTTTCCGGGCGAAATACAAAGTGCTGGTTATTACCTTTAAAGCTCTGAACAGCTTGGGTCCAGGTTACCTTAGAGACCACCTTCTTCAGTATGATCCCCATTGTTCGTTGAGGTCATCTGGAGAGGTCCATCTCCAGTTACCATCGGTACGTCTGGTGGTGACTCCGAACCGGGCCTTTTCTGTAGCTGCTCCTGGTCTATGGAATGCACTCCCGGCAGATATCCGCAGTTTAGGCTCGCTATCAGCCTTTAAGAGAGCCCTAAAAACTTACTTGTTTGGCCTGGACTTCCAAGGCTTATAAAGTGTTGTTGTTTTCTAAAAGTATTTTAAATGGTTTTAATTGTTTTTGAATTGTTTTTATATTGTTTTTAGCTTTATGTTTTCAATTGTGTTTTTTTTAATGTCTTTTAAAAGCTGTTGTACACCGCCCAGAGCCTCTGGATGGGGTGCTTTATAGATGTAATAAATAAATAATAAATAAATAATAATATATGTGTAAACCTTTTTGGGAACATTTGCTGAAAAGGTTAGGGCTAGGGTTAGTATATAAATATTTGTCGTATTCAACGTCATCTTCACAAAAGGTTCGTGGGGATTTGCGACTGTGACATGCTGCTGTTACAGATGTTATAGCGATTAGAGTTTTAAGTGTGATACTTTACAACTTTTTTTTTTTTTTGGCAAGGGTGCTCATTTGGCCATTGGTTGTTTGTTGTTCTCATTATAACCCAGGGAGAGAAATCAAAAGCTGTATTTCAGATTGGAACCAAATGATGAGACAACTCTTCCAGGTTAGTTAGAGTGTAAAAGCTTGAATATATGCAAGGTAGGCATGAATAGTCCCTGAGACAGAATCACTGAGATGAGCAGAGAGCTAGGACTTAAGTCTTTAAGGAAAAGCCTGTCAGGATTTAGCACAGAGATGAGGGACATGAAAGCAACAGCCCAAAAAACTACGGTAAAAGATGGTGGAGGAGGGAAAGGGAGATTAAAAATTCAGGATAAAATATTTAACCATTACTGAGACTTGGTTGCCAAGCTGCAGTCACCAGATCAGACAGAAGGTGCATTAGAGTAATCTAAAACAATATATTTTCACACATCTCCCCTTAAACCATTAAAGAGGACCCCATCAAAATGGTTTGCTCATATTACTGTACATTTATCATATGTCCTTTTGTTCCTCATTACTGTAGAAGGTGCAAGTAAAAATAGAAGTTGTACTTTCCTGTTCCTTAGAGAGAAATGGATCCCTGACTGATGACCAGCGGTCAGGAACTAGTCTTCTTCCTACACTACTTCTGGACTTAGTATTATTTACATCTTTATACTTCCCTTCCTCCCAGGAGTTAAGTGCAACAGATATGGTTCTAGGCACAGCATTTATATGGACTTAGGAAGGAAGGCACCAGAGGTTTACACCAATAGTTAAACAAAAGTTCCAGAAGAAGGGAGTTGCATCTGCGGGTCATTCCATATGTTAATAAGTGTGGGATATTCCACGTTTTTGCCCAAATTCCAAGTGTGATCTTACTCTGTGTACACGTGCTATACATAGTCCACATGCTTCTGCACTACTTCTGAGTAAAATCTTATCCCCTGTACACATGCCAGATAGGGACCTTGCACAATTTTCATAGCTCCACCTTCTGGCCAGTTCTTGCATTACAAGCTTCTGTGTGTTTTTATCTGTTGTCTTGTTTTTTATGCTTGTTTGATATGTTTTTAGCTTGGTGTTTTTATTGCTTGGTGTTTTTATTGCTTTTATTGTATGTTTTAATTTTTGTAAACCGCCTTGGGGTTTTCTTTTAATGAAATGCAGTATAGAAATGTAAAAAGAAAGAAAGAAAGAAAGAAAGAAAGAAAGAAAGAAAGAAAGAAAGAAAGAAAGAAAGAATCCATCCCTTTTCAGGACCACTTTCGTGGTATATCTGTAAATGGCTTTCTCTATAGGCCCCATGTCATCACAGAGGACGCAGATGGGGAGGGTGAGAGAAGACAGCAGTGAGAGGCCAAAAGAGAGGTGCTGCAGCTGCCACCTCACACCGATGAACATGGAGACTTTAAGGGTTGGCTGTGTGGGCCCGGTAATGGTCATAGACCCCATGATGGCCATGACCCCCAGGTTTGTGCCTGAACAGGCTGACCCCTGATGCTGGCCCTCATCAAAGGTAGCCACTGCAGTCCAAATTTAACAAGATTTTTGAAACTTCAGAAGAGATAATTCAGGCCTGGACAACTTGTGATCTACCAAGCCAAACACAGGCCACCAGCAGTGTATGGTGATACTAGGAACTTGATAACTTTCTGGTTTTAATTGCAAAAGCAAGGGGTATTGTCAAGCACCTAACAAGCCACCATACAGGTGTACAACAACAGGCAGTATTCATGTTGAGTATGTAGGGCACAACCGTCTGCTCCAGTCAGAGAGGGTTTCCCTAATCCCCTCCTCCTTTCTATCTGCCTTTCCTTCTTCTTTTATTATTTAGACTATGTATATACTGGTTTTTAACAAAAATATTCTCAAAGAGGTTTGCATAGTAAAGGAATGAGAAGATGGTTGGTTACCTTTCCCAAAATCACACCAGCAAACAACCACTGGAAAGAACATTTCTTTCCTCCTCTTCTTCCTCTCTTTCCTTCTCTCTTTCTTTCTGAACAGGTCTAAAGCTTGCTTGTATGGCAACCAAGGAAGTGAATTTCTTCCAGAAAGCATTAAAGTATGCCTTTCTATTTGAAATTACACAGCAATATATAATCATATGCTTATATAAATATTGCTTTAGCCTGTCCTTAGGCCTCTTCCATTACAAACCTAGTAACTCTAGCCATGAGACTTACAACCCTGGACCATATTTCTATAACATCTTATCAGAAGAAAATGAATCCGAGCATTTGTAGGGTGCCTTTTCCCTTACTAGTAGTGTGCACAGTCTTTTTCCTCGCATCTGGATCTAGAAAAAACAGCTATCTGACAAAGTAATATGCTACTGCATTTTCTAGGAAGCTGGTCTATCTAGCTCAATATTGTCCACACTGACTGGAGGTGACTTGCCAAGGTTTTAGGCAGGAGTATTCTATCTGGAGATTCCAGGGATTGCATCTGGGACCTTCTGCATGGAAAACAGATACTCTACCTCTGAGCTACAACCCCATTCCCATTCTCCCTAAGGGCCAAACTAAACATAGGAACATAGAAAGCTGCCATATATTGAGTCAGACCATTGGTCTATCTAGCTCAGTATTGACTTCACAAACTGGCAGTGTCTTCTCCAAGGTTGCAGGCAGGAATCTTTCATAGCCCTATCTTGGAAATGCCAGGGAGGGAACTTGAAACCTTATGCTTTTCCCAGAGCGGCTCCATCCCCTAAGGCAGGGGTGGGGAACCTTGGCACTCCAGCTGTTGTTGAACTACAACGCCCATCATCCCCAGCCACAATAATTGTGGCTGGGGATGATGGGAGTTGTAGTTCAACAACAGCTGGAGTGCCAAGGTTCCCCACCCCTGCCCTAAGGGAAATATCTTACAGTGCTCGCACATCAAGTCTCCCATTCATAGTAAGTAAGTAAGTTTATTGCGGTCACAGACCATTCATATACAACGAGGGTGGAGCAGGGGACAAGTCATGCTTGCTACCACAGGACCAGCTCTCCTCTCCCAGCATGGGAGACTCAGCATGACCTGAAAGCTGTATAAATGCACATCTCACTGTTTTATTATGTGTTGTGGTTAAAAACCACTGAGTAGGGGGTTATTTGGATTGGGGCCACAGCACGCAGGAGAGGGGTTAACCATTTCCCCTCTGCATGCTGATTCCCATGAGAACTGCTTTTACCTAGCGGGGCTCACTATACAAAACTTTTATTTTGCTGGATGGCTATGCTGGTTAATAAACAGCAAGATGGCCCTGTAGGAGACAGGGTGGCAGAATCATACCTCAGTGAGGGTGATTAAATATTTTGAGTTGCTATGTCTGTATTTTGGCTGTTCCCCTACATATTAGTTAAAAACAGGATTAGGGAAGTGTGACATATGTGTGCCTATCCTACTGGCCTTATATCTGGCAGCAGCGATATAGGAAGATGCTGAAAGGCATCATCTCACACTGCGCGGGAGAAGGCAATGGTAAACCCCTCCTGTATTCTAACAAAGACAACCACAGGGCTCTCTGGGAGCCAGGAGTCGACTCGACAACACACTTTACCTTTACTTTTATCTTACGGGGCGGGCATTGTACTGTATATGCCTGTCTCTCAGCCTATCTTGGAGATGCTGCCAGGGAGGGAACTTGGAACCTAGATGCTCTTCCCAGAGCAGCTCCATCCCCTAAGGCAGTGGTTCCCAAACTGTGAGCCTCCAGATGTTGCTGAACTGCAGCTACCATGATCCCCAGCCATAATAAATTGTAACTGGGGCCGATGGAACCACTGCCCTCAGTACTCATACATGTAGTCTCCCATTCATATGCAACCAGGGCAGACCCTGCTTAGCTATGGGGACAAGTCATGCTTGCTACCACAAGACCAGCTCTCCTCCCTATACCCATGTGCACACACACAGAGGATAGGCGTATCTATGCTATTGGCCTAATAGATAAGTATAGGAACTCGATATTGAGAGGCAGACAACCAGGCACTTGGTGACCAGCAAGAGGGGACAGTTATTCCTAACATACCTTCCTTCCTTATTTATTTATTTATTGTTAAATTTATTTACCACCTTTTATTAAAACAATCCCAAGACATTTACAACAAAATTTAAAAACAAGATTATGAACTCCCGTGGGCATTTGTCTAGCCAGTTTTGGAAAGAAAGTGCTGGCCACTGACTCGTCTAATCTTTCAAGGCAATTCCCATTGGACAAACCATGGTCCGTTTAATGCACCTGAGGGCCTGGGAACATCACAACCGAACCTAAAATTATTCATGGTAGGGCCATAAGAAAGAGAGTTGAGGAATGCTGCTAACCTAGTCAAAAGGAAAGGATAGGTTGGGTGGGCTTTAGTGTGGTATCTTGAGAGTAAACATAGCTGCCCACCCCTGATCTGAATGGCCAGAATTGAGTGTGAGAGAAGCTTTCAATAAACACCACAGCTGGATTCTGGAAGTGGTTCCAAGTGAGAGCATTGTGCTGAAAGGTCAGGAGGACTTATCAAAGAACACTTGGAACTGGGAGAAACACCAAGAACAAGGCTGGTCAGTTTTCAGAATCGGGGGCTGGGCTCAACTCTTGTTTGCTCTGGGGCTCATAAATCCACTTGGTTACTGTTAATAGAACTGCCTCGGGGGTGTTTGGTCAGCACCCCCAGTTTGGGTGAATATGGGGAATTTAGCTAAAAAGGGGAGACAGTTCCAAGCAGTTTTAATTTGTGCAAGTGTCTGAACTCAAGAAAACCGGCTTGAGTTTAACAAAAAGACATTTATTGTAAGAAAAACAAATAAAAGTAATAAGGCTAAGTTACTAGGTGGCTCTAATGCAGGGCTGCTCAACTTCGGCCCTCCTGCAGATGTTGGCCTGCAACTCCCATAATCCCTGGCTATTGGCCATTGTGGCTGGGGAGTTGTAGTTCAAAAACAGCTGAGGGGACTAAGTTAGGGGTGTGCATGGAAGCGGCTGGCCCGGTTCGGTTTGAGTCTGGACCAGACCCAAACTGGACCAGGACAGTTTGGTCCGGCACCCCCTCGAACCCACCCAGTTCAGTTTGGTCTGGGGAGGGGTTCACGAACAGATTTTTTAAATTTAAAAAAATTAAAAAATATATATTTGTTTTTACTTAACCCCTTCGGGGGAGTTGTTGGCGGTGGGGGGTCTGTGGAGGTTACCCCTCCCCCTGCCGGCCTCCCTTTATGCTGCCACCGGCCATTCGGTCGGCTCTTCGGCCTGTTCTCTACATGACCCGGGGTCGGACCAAACAGGGGTGGTTCGGTTCAACCCCAAACAGTCGAACCGAACACATTTAATGTCGAACACGTTCACGTTGAACCTGTTTGCACATAGGGATGAGCCCGGACCAGTCCGGAGGCCATTTTGAAGGCCTCCGAACCGGTCTGGACTTGAGGGCAGTCCGGCGGTCTGGCTCATCCTCTTGCGGGAGGATGAGGGGAGTTTAGAGTTCATTCTAAGTCCAAAATGACCTTGGATACCAGATAACTCGCAATAGCTAGTTCTGGAGTCTGCTTAGCTGAGCCCCCACATAGGGAGAGGGTGTATGAAGCTAATCCCTTGTGTTACTTGCATCCCAAATTTAGGGCGACCAGTGTGCTGCCAACTAAGCGACTTGTCCCCATATATAACATCAACTGGGAGCTCACATTGCAGTGCAGCTCCTGAGCACAGCAAAAGTGCAATCTCCAAGCCTGGAGATGCAGTTGTAAACAGGGAGGCTTCTGGGAGCCGGGCAGAATAAGCTCAGCTAGTAACATTACTGTGGTTCAAAGCGACCAGTTGTTTCATATTTGTTTGTTTGTTTGTTTGTTTGTTTGTTTATCATGTTTTTATACCACCTGATATGTGCATCTCTAGGCGGAGTACAGAATTAAAACACAACAAATATAAATCAGTGTAAAAAACAGTTAAAATTTCACAAAACAAAAACAATCTCATAAGATAAAACCAAATTAAACATTTTAAAATTAAAAGCCTGAGCGAACAAGTGTGTCTTGGGGGTCTTCCAAAAAACAGAGATGGAAATGCTCTTATTTTGACAGGGAGTGCATTCCAAAGCCCCAGGACAGCCCCAGAGAAGGCCCAGTCCCAAGTCACCATCAAACGAGCCGGTGGCAACCATAACCAGACCTCTCCAGATGATCTTAATAGGCGGCAGGGTTCATGACAATAAGGCACCCTCTTAAGTACCCTTGAGTCGTTGAGGGCTGTATTGGTAATAACTAGCACTTTGTGTTTTGCTCGGAAGCATATGCAGTGCAATTCTTTTAAAATCAATGTAATATGGTCCCTTTGCATTGTGTACCAATTCTGTCCCAATTGTAGTTTTTGGACTACGTACAAAGGCAGCCCTACGTAGAGTGCATTACAGTAGTCAAGCCTAGAGGTTACTAGCATATGCACCACTGTTTTAAGGTCATTTATCTCCAGAAATGGACATAGCTGATGTATCAACTTATGCTGATAAAAAGTGCTCCTGGCCACTGCCTCAACATGGGAAACCAGAGAGATCTTAGGATCCAGGAGCATTCCCAAACTATGTACCTGATCTTTCAGGGAGAGTGTAACCCTATCTAGGATAGGCAGATATAAACCATCCCTCAGGTCCTGACCCCCCACAGTCAGTACCTCTGTCTTATTTGGATTCAATTTCTGTTTGTTACCCCTCATCCAGCCCATTACCACCGCCAGGCAGGCATTTAGGGAAGTTATGCTATTTTCTGATGAAGCTGATATAGAGACATAGATCTGGGTTTCATCAGCCTATCTATCTATCTATCTATCTATCTATCTATCTATCTATCTCATTTATATAGATGGTCTGCCCTCCCTCAGAGAAGCATTTATAATATTTACCAGACACTCTCTGATAATACAATTACCAGATAAGATAAGCCAAGTTGGGCAAGGGTCAAGAGAACAGGTAGTAGGACTTACAGTCCAGAGCAGTTTGTTCACATCCTCAGGAGTCACAAACTGAAAGTGATCCCATCTAATTGATCCCATCTAATCTAACTGATCCTATCTAATCCTATAAGAGGAGTTGCTGGACACCTCTGAAATAACTGTGGAATCCGGCTTGGCCCGAATATGAGATATTTTATCCACAAAAAAATAATTTAAGACATCACAGTGAGTGACTGATAGTTCCAAGTTCAAATATAATAGCCCCCTTACAACCCTAGACTTCACTGGATCTGATTTTGCAGAAGCAATGCAAGCAGAAAAGAACCACTTCTTTGTCACCTACACTGCCAAAGCATAGATCTTCAAATGTCCTCTGTGTTGTGACCTGTCAGATTCACGCTGAATCTTTCTCCACTTGCAATCGAGTTGTCTATCTTACCACTTCAGCTCTCATAGTTCTTCTGAATACCATAAGGCTGACTTGGAAGCAGGTTGGAGAGTATGCTTAGGAGCGATTGTGTCTACTGCTCTAGAGAGTTTGTTATTCCATATTTGCATCAAAATGTCAGCAGAATCACTACCAGAGCCAACCCTAAACCCTTCCAAGGCTTCTTGGAATCCTATTGGATCCAGTAACCTTCTCGGGTGGACCAACCTAATAGGTCCCTCATTCCTGTGTAGGTGAGCTGTGGGTGCAAGTCCTACCTTAACCAGATGGTGATCCGACCATGACAATGGGGAGATGACAGGAGTCCCCACCCACAGAACACCACCCTGATCAGAGCAAGAGACCAAACTGAGCATGTGACCAGCATCATGCATCGTTCCAGAAACCAATTGTGATAGGTCCTTGGTTGTCATGGCCACTATAGACTCCTGAGCTGCTCCTGGCAACCCAGTCCTGAAATGAAATGAAGTCCCCTACCACCAACAACTTGGGGCACTCCAATGCCAACTCCACAATCAGGTCCATCAGCTCAGTTAGGGACTCCATTGGGGTGGGGAGATAAATACACCAGCAGAATTCCTAGAGGCTATTCACACGATGGGGTGAAATCGGGCTAGCGGAGGCTAGCCCGATTTTGCCCCATCGTGTGAACCACCAGGCTCGGCTGTGAGCCCGGTGGTTCCTAGGCAGGTAACTCGCCTAAGTATCCCTGCCCTAAAACCAGGTTCGCGGAGCGAGCACTTCGCAAACCTGGTTTTGATAATCGTGAGTAGATGCGGTGCGGCTCCACGCCGCGGCTACTCATGAGGAGACCCATAGAGGGGAGGCGAAAAGCCACCTCCCGGCTCTGGGGGTCTTGCCAGCATGCCCTGCGTGCTCGCGCAGGGCATGTTGGAGCTTCCAGAGGCCAATCGGCCCCCCACTCCCCCCAGCCCCCACCGGCTCCGTCACGGAGCCGAGAATCATGTGGGCAGACAATACGGCCGCCCAGGGCTCCCGCCCGGATCGTCTGCAGGGAGAGCTGGCTTAGCCTGTTCTCCCCGCTCAGCTCACCAAACTGGGTCTCACCAATCATGAAAAAAGGGAAGGAAATTTATCAGCTTGAAATACACTCCCTCAAGACCATCACAAGTCCTTCTGCTTCTGAGGGGTAAAGGTGTGTTAACTCTTTTGTTTGCTTCCCATCCATTTCTCAACTATGTTTCTGAGGGGAAAGGGGTTTGAAAAAGGAGCTAGGGCTGAGCAACAGTACCCCCCGCCCCCCCAAAAATACACCTAGAAGACAGAAAAAAATAGAAGTTGCTTGCTTATGAAGTAAGGTTGGAGCAGGCACTCCTGTATGTGTCTAACTTCTGATTTTTCACTATGCTCCCAGCTCAGATAACACTTTCACACCAAGGATATACTGCAACTTTTTATTGTGGGTCTATTCTTGTCCAGTTTGTATCATTTTTTTAACTATGAAGGTCAGAACTGCAAGCAACACTCTAACTGAATTCTAGCAGAGGGCTGTCTTTCTCCCTTATCTTGCATATACTCCTTCAGTCAATGCATTCCCAAACCTCACATTCATTTTTGTTTGCTTGTAACAGCATTATATTTACTCCCAGGACTTATCCAGCAATGTTAAGAGCATAGCCAGGTTTTCCTCCATGTTGCTCTTATACACTTAATTTTTCTTTCCACTGTGTAATAGTTTACATTTGTCTTTGTCAATTGTAATTTTATTGTTTTCAACCCAGGGCTCCAGTTTATCCAATTTATTGGATAATTTCAGTTTCCTGCAGTTTATGGTCACAGAAGAACTAAATAACCCAAAATAGTAATGGAAGCAAACTATTACTTAGAAAGAGGAATGCTAGATAACTACCATCTGCAGCATAAAAGGACTAAGTGCCAATTCAAATGTGCTTTTTAAAAAAGTGCATGGAACCGTTTTTCAAACTGAATGTTCTGCCACATTTGTGTGTGTGTGTGTGTGTGTTTGTATATATAAAGCTGCACTTAGTTAACCTTGCTCAAAGTGAGGCTACTCTGTCATATCCTTTTCTATGTGCAGGGAAAGTTTGTTTGCTTTTTAGCATGAGAAATCATTCAGAATGTGATCCCCCCCCCACCTCCCCCCCCCCACCCACAGCCTGTCCTAACAATTGCTTCAGCACATGCTGACTGGGGAGAATGGAAGGGGAAGAATTTGCCTGGTGATTATCATGCAGTACATTGCAAGTGCATCTCCTGGAGCAGCTTTTGACATGTCACAGCGAGTGTTCCCTTCAAGGTGTGCATGTGTGCATGTGCACACACATTTTTTAAAATGTCTGCTCAGTTAATTTTAGATTCTGCTCAGGTTGAATCAAGAAGGCCCCACTCTGAATGCATGTGCACACATTCTACTTTGATACTGCCATCCAGAACAAAACTCATTCTGCACACAGATGAAAAAATAATCAGAGGCAACACTGGTCTCTGCTAACCTGCATTGAAGGAGGTATGCAATAGGGGTGTGCACTGACTGTTTGGCACAATTCGATCCGAATTTGGACTGAAATGCAGTATACGAACCGGTTGGATGAACCAGCTCAAAGCAATTCTAAGTGGTTCACAGTTGAACTGCTCGAAACGGCCTGGTTCATGGCGGTCCAGTTTATGATCATACTGGTTCTGCACAACCCTAGTTTTCAATGCAGGGGCAGTTCTTTTATGAAGTGAAGCAAGGCAGTCGCCTCAGGGGGCAAACTATTGGGGCATCAGTGGGGTGGTTAAACCCCCCTCACTGCTTCCATCAGAGCAGCCCTTTGAAACCGATCTGACCATTGCAAGCCGTGCAAGGAGCGCCTTTCCACACATTCCTTGCAGAGTTGGAAAGAAACATGAAAAGAGGCTGCTGGCAGCTTTCCTTCCTTCCAACCCTCATGAAAATTCCAACATTTACAAGGATTGGTTTTGAAAGGGAACTGGTTCCACGAGGGTCATGGGGCAAGGCGAGACTTAGCACCTTGCCTCAAGTGCTACAATACCTCGGCCCACCGCTGCTGCAATGGTATCCCAAGAACCACTCCCAGTGTGTGGCAATGGGTACATAAACTCTCCGTCAGTTGAGGGAACAACATTGGGGAGGAAACTATGTATGCCGCCCTGATTTCCTTGGAGGAAGAGTGGGGTATAAATGTGTACACACAGGGAGTGGGTGGGAATCACAGAGGCAGTCCATGAAATGTTGCAGAAGTCATATCGAAAGTGGTTTTCAAAATTATTTTCTCACAACCCAGTTAAAGGCACTCACAGTCTTACCGGAAACAAACTATTAGCCTTATAGCTGAATGACTGCCTTGTTTCTTTAAAAATGTTGCAGGCAATATCTTAAGAGATCTTAAATATTTTAATTAGCAAGGGACCCACTGCCTGATATCCCATGACTGGGTCATGACCTGCACTTTCAAGACTGCTGGATTAGACTATCACTTTCATTCCTTACTTGTAGGCTTACTGGAGCCATGATTGGCCACTGCTAGAAACAGAATGCTGCACTAGTTGGTCTATCTAACTCAGTACTGTCTACACTGACTGGCAGCAAGTTTCAGATACATATTTCCCAGTTCTACTTAGAGCTGTCAGGGATCAAACCTCAGACCTTCTGCATGAGGAGCAGATGCTCTTCCACTGAGCTATGGTCTTTCTCCAATAATGTGTATGGAGAGAGTGAGTGTAGTATAGGGTAGGCTATAGGGTGTATAGAGTGAAGTGTAGTATAAGTGCAAAAGCATAGTAGAAGAAATGTAATATAAGTGCCAGCTGGTATAACTGAGTATAGTATAGGGTGGGTTATAGGGTGTATAAAATGTATAGAGTGTAGTGTAGGGTGGTCTCACACAATCTACTGCATGTCTGGGGAAATGTCGGGAACTGGGAGTGCATGGTCCTAGTGGGTGTGTTGACCAAACCCACTGAAGTCTGGTTCCCAAGGCTCCCACCCAACATTTGCCTGAGATTCTCTGCCTATTTGTAACCATTACTTAAAACTAGGTGGAGAATGTTTGGCAAATGTCAGGTGGAAGGAAGTTTCTGGAAGTGGACTTTGGCAGGTTTAGATGACACACCCACTGGGAGCAGGGCTGGCGTCAAACCCCACGGTGTTGTTGGAAGTTAAAGGACTTTGCGCTGTTTCTTTGCCTCAGACAGTGGAGGACAGACTAGTAAGTCAGAGGGCTAGAGAGTCAAGACATTGGTCATCCCTTCTCCACTGCTCTGATGCTATCCCTTTGAAATGTAGATTGCTACTCTTAGGGATTCAAATTCCTCCTTCCTCTCTCTCTTCCTACCTGGCCTCCTACCTTGCAACATGGCAAGCCTCTCTCCCTGCACCATATGTGCAGAGAAGATGCAGAATCCATCTGCATCCAGCTAGATAGATAGATTAGAGATCCTAACTCCTCACTTTCCTATCTAGAATGGAGTTCTTTAATAAATGCCTTTTATATTGATTTGAAACTATGAATTGGCTTCAAGTTACTTTACTCTCAGCACACACGCATGCCTAACTAAATTTCCGCTGTGTTGTGCCTCTGTGCACTCTGCTATAATGAGAAAGGGATTCTCTCACCACAGAGAATTTCCAACAGGTGTCATGTTTCTTTGTTTCTTTGTTTGTTTGTTTTTAGAGCGGTGTGCATGGTTACATTATCCTCACAACAACCTTGTGAGCTAGATAAGATTGAAAGATAAATGGCTAGCCCAGAGTCACCCAGTGAGTTTCATGACTGAAAGGGAATTTGAACTCAGGTCTCCCGGGTCTTAGCCCAACACTATAACCACGCCACGCTGGCTCTCATGAAGTAATGAGTCATGAAACTCTCTGGATGACTGTGAGTCAGTCACTTTCTCATACTATAGTCTACATCACAGGGTTGTTGCAAAGATAACATTGGGAGTGAGACAAACCCATGTTAAGTCCCCTGAGGGCAAGTGTGATAAAAATATAAATAATAATAAAATCAAGACTGGGCTTTAGAAGAAAAAGTCACTCAGTCTGGTGATAGTTCTGAAAATAGAACTCTCTTCATGTTTTAGCATCAGTTGTTGCCTTCTGTGCATGAGAGACAAAAAGCTGCTGATTTCATTAGGCATGATTCTAAGGACCCAGATTAAAACCTTCATCCTTTTAAAACAGAACCAAAGAAATTAAACTAGAGCAGTCTGTCCTCCATTTTCATTGCAGCTTCCTTTTTAATTTGCATTTTAAAAAATCTTATCCTGCTAAATGCAGTTTGCTGCCTGCCTTTGGAAGCTCCAGAGATGCCTGTCATATTCCACTTGTGATGTTGGTGGCAGGAGATGGGGGGCTGTCTATTTTCTTGTATATAATAAACCTCTTAAAATCCTCCTCAGCGAAAGCTTTCGTTGAGCCCAGGATGAACAGGCCCTCAGCCCTAGGACATGCTGGAGGTGCGTTTGCATCTAAAAGCCGTGGAACTCCTGTCTGCTCCCAGCACAGTTTCTGCATGGCTTATATGCACACTCAGCAGAAGGAGGCTCTCAAATCCTGAGGTTTTAGGATGGATTGTCCTGTACCATTTCAGCGCTGCAGGTTATGGGATACCACTGAGTTCTGAATACTACCCCACACTGAAAAGGAGGGGAGGGAAGCAAAAAACCTCCCTGCAAGGTTAAAAAACAAAAAGCTAGCAAAATCAGTGAGAAAGTTTTTATTCAGCTTTCTGCTGTGCTTGTTTTCTATTTTCAGGGAGTTTGTTTGTTTAATACCAGGGGACACTGAAAATTTTATCCCCTATTTAAAGCTTCTGAGTGGTCAGTCAGTGTTACCATCCCAGGACTCTATGAACTTCTGTTGCTGCATATTAAACCAGGGCCCCATTCTAGTCCACAGGGTATATGGCAGGCCTGTTCAACTGCAGCCCTCCTGCAGATGTTACCCTACAACTCCCATAATCCCTGGCTATAGGCCACCATGGCTGGGGATTATAAGAGTTGTAGTCCAAAAACAGATGGGGGGGGGCAAAGTTGGGCAGGCCTGGTATAGGGGAATATAGACTGTAATTAAGAGGCCTTTCCTACAGGAGAAGAGATGGTAACCTCCAAGAAAGGCCAGGGCATTTTCCACCTAGAAGCTGTTATAGGGCTATGGCAAAGGCAGAGAGTGACCTGTAAGTTGGGAAAGCCCTCCATTTTCAGTCTCAGCTCAGTCACAAATTCAGCAAGCTAAAATTCCCTCAGCCATCTCTAATATGGGGATAATACTGGTCTAAAGTAAGTAAAGTGTGCCGCCAAGTCGATTTCGACTCCTGGCGCCCACAGAGCCCTGTGGTTTTCTTTGGTAGAATACAGGAGGGGTTTATCATTGCCTCCTCCTGTGCAGTATGAGATGATGCCTTTCAGCATCTTCCTATATCACTGCTGCCTGATATAGTACCAGCAGGGATTCTAACCAGCAACCTTCTGCTTGTTAGTCAAACATTTCCCTGCTGTGCCATTAGGTGGCTTACAACATTATAAATGTGTTGTAGGGATTACTGTAATATGAAGTGCTTTGAACTCTTGAAGTATACTATATAGAAGTCCAAGCAGGTTCAATAGGCATGCTTGAAACATTCTATACAGGGCTAGAAAAACAATGCCATCATCATTTAATTAATTAATTAATTATAATATACCACTTTTCAAAAACAAAAAAGTTCTCAAAGTAGATTATATAGAAAAAGAATAAGAAGATGGACCAAGACGTTTATTAGGACCCAAAAAGATGTTGCTGAGCATGGTGGAAACATAGTTTGTAGTCTTAAGATGAAAGGATGAAGCATTTTTCAGGCTTAATTAGTGCCTGGTGCGTAATTCAATTGTGCAGCATTGCATTCTATTCAGCATCTTTTATGTTTTGTTGTTGAGAAGTTTGTCCCAGTAGGGATCCTGTAGACAGCATGGGTGGGTGGGTGGTGGTGGTGGTGGTCAGAAAACAAAAAGGAGGGAAAGGAGAAGGAGAAAATTATTATCATCATCATCATCATCATCATCATCATCATTATTTCTTGTTTACACAGTCAGACAGGTGTTATTGACTGGTTTGTTTTATCCAGACATCGAGTCCTTCCCAAGGACCTGGGATGCCAGAATTTTATTGTGTCAGTTGTTATAGATATCGTCGCAGAATATAGGCTGTTCCCAGTAAAGCTGCTTTTTGTAATTGGCTGATGGTGATTTCTGTGGCCCCTATGGTGTTGAGGTGCTCTTCAAGGTCTTTTGGAACTGCACCCAGGGCGCCAATTACCACTGGGATTATTCTGGTCTTTTTCTGCCACAGCCTTTCAATTTCAATTTGTAGATCTTTGTATTTGGTGGTTTTTTCTATTTCTTTTTCTTCTATTCTGCTATCCCCTGGTATTGCTTCTCCTTCTCCTTCTCCTTCTTCTTCTTCTTCTTCTTCTTCTTCTTCTTCTTCTTCTTCTTATTCTTATTCTTATTCTTATTCTTATTAATTCGATTTCTATACCACCCTTCCAAAAATGGCTCAGGGCGGTTTACACAGAGAAATAACAAACAAATAAATAAGATGGAACCCTGTCCCCTAAGGGCTCACAATCTAAAAAGAAACATTAGATACACACCAGTAACAGTCACTGGATGTACTGTGCTGGGGGTGGATAGGGCCAGTTACTCCCCCCCCCGCTAAATAAAGAGAATCACCACATTAAATGGTGCCGCTTTGCCCAGTTAGCAGGGGTTATGGAGTTGTTTCTGATAAACAACTGGAAACATTCCGAAACAAATGGAGTTGTTTCTGAATAAACTCTTAGTTAAACCTATGTAAGTTTACCTTATGTATGTAAGGGAAGCAGCTATAAAGCATGCAGTTTTTCACATAGTGCATAATCAATCTACGGAATTCTCTGCCCCAGGATGTGGTGATGGCCACTAGCTTGGATGGCTTTAAATTCATGGTGGACAATTCTATCACAGGCTAGATACCTCTGAATACCAGTTGCAGGGGGAGCAACAGCAGGAGGGGGGCATGCCTTCATCTCTTGCCTTTAGGCTTCCCAGAGGCACCTGATGGGCCTGTGTGGGAAACTGGATGCTGGGCTAGATGCGCTTGGGCCTGATCTAGCAGGGCTGTTTTTACGTTCTTAAGTTTGCCGCAAGGCGCGCCGGAACAAACCAGCAGTGGCCGCCCTTCGAAGATATAAACATTAGCGTTGCTTCGATTCTCTCTCTAGCACTCTTGCATATAAATGCCAAGTAATATTAGTAAGAAAGACATACCCAGTTGTAGCAATTAAGCTGAGTCAGATCTAACACTGTGGTGCCCAGAGGCGAAGCTATAATTGTGTGCAGGGGTTTCAAGAACCCATGAGCACCTGCCACGGGGGCTACCACACTCACTGCAACTGGCACCCTTCGGGGCCCTGTGCCCCTTTGCTCCCTGCACATGCATGGTGGTGGCAGCGGCAGCCCTGGCCGAGCAGCCGGGGGAGTAGGCTGCCCTGCCCTACCCCCTCTCCCCGCTGCGTGTGTGGTGCCCCTTTATTGGTGCCCCTTTTCTCCCACAGCATGCACAGTGGCCAGCTGATCGGCAGGGGCAGGGCAGCCTACTACCCCAGCAGCTCTGTCAGGGCTGCCGTCGCACAAGTAAAATGTGCCGTCAAGTCAGTTTTGACTCCTGGCACCCACAGAGCCCTGTGGGGTTTTTTTGGTAGAATACAGGAGGGTTTTACCATTGCCTCTTCCCGCGCAGTATGAGATTATGCCTTTCAGCATCTTCCTATATCGCTGATGCCTGATACAGTACCAGTGAGGATTCAAACCAGCCAGCTCCTGCTAGTTAGTCAAGCATTTCCCTGCTGCGCCACTTAAGGTGGTAAGCAGCACACGTAGTGGGGAGAAAAGGGGTGCCACAAGTGGGGGGGGGACGCTGCCAGTTTGAGCGGGTGGGTGGCCCAAACACAGGCTGCCTATGCCCTCCCTATGCTACTGATGGTGCCCTGGAATATGCTTCAGATGTTAGTGTTGTTGGCCTCTCCTGTTCTGTGTTTCTTGGGACTATTTGTCCTGCACATGTGTGGAGGAAATTGTGTTTCTAAGCAGAATTCTTTATCAATATGGCGTTACAGGCCCAAGGCCCCAAGGGCAAAGGATGTGGCTTCCATTTAGTCTTGGCGCCTCTGATTTTACAAATTAAACACTGGAGGGTACATATTTGGCTGACATGGATAAAGGGTCCATGAACACCAGTTAACTTTATTTGGAGTGCAATGAGCGCAGGCAGCAACACTCCACTGTGTGCAGCCTTTCCTTCTTGGCAAGGGAACCAGATTGGGGGAGGGAGGATGAATATAAGGAAGACAAGGAAGGCAGAACCCAATGCAAAAGCCATGGTGAAGTAAGATGCTTTCACTTCAAAGACACTCTCCATGAAGATAAACACACATTAAAAGCATTTGTGCAGCAGTTTGCCCTCCCTTTTTAAGGGGGGGGAGGGAGACATATTATTTATTGGCATCTCTGATAGAAACTGAAAGTAACTGAGGTTGTTATAAAAACTCTGGAAATAGTAAGCAATTAAAATGAGACAGCTGTTACTCAAGTCTTTTCCAGTCTCCCAGGAACACGGCTCATATTGCAGCTTGAATGCATGCTGCTTTTAATTGGCTTGCGGCCACTGTTTATGTCACAGCCAAACAGGCCTCAATTTGAGTTTGGCCTGAAGGAGAGAAGGAAACAAAATTCTGTTACTTGGACGGTATTTCAGAAACACTGAGTCACAACGCTCGTTGTGAAGACTTCTTTATAGACACATGTACACACAGAGAGAGTTTTATAGGTATGTACAGAGAAAGAGGGCGGGAAAGAAGATATGGATTGCCATGAAGAAAGGAGGAGAGCTGGTCTTGTGGAAGCAAGCATGAATTGTCCCCTTTGCTAAGCAGGGTCCACCCTGACTTACATTTGAATGGGAGACTACGTTAAGTAGGAGTGTACACGAACCGTGGTTCAAGTGCCATTTGGGAGTGGACACCATGTGTGTGCTGGCACTGCGCAGAGATACTTAGGACGTGTGCCGCCCCAGCAGGCAGCTACATGGGGTGGTGGAGAGCAGGTAGGAACCTCTTTCTTAAAGCTTTCAGTCCCTGCTCCCACTCCCAGAAATGTCCAAAAAAACCCACACAAAACCCCACACCCAAATTTGAAAAAAATGTTGCGAAACTCAGGTCGTGGTTGGCGAGGGTGGACACAGTTCCCCATTCGCAGATACTCAAATCTGCGATTGGGAAATCCACAGTTGGCAAGGGACAACTGTACTGTCTTCTTCCATAAGGACTGACCTGTGTCCTTAGGTTGTCATTGTAGGCCTTGCTTCATATTCCCCCAACACCACAGGGGTGCAGTAGATATCGACATGCCACAGGATATTCTCAACAGTGGCACTGGTCATATTAAACTCCCATCTGAAGGATGTTTGCATGTACCCCATCATTCCTTGGCTGTAGACAATAAGAAGGACATTGGCTCATGTACTCCACAGCTAATGTGGACAGCTAGAGAGCTGCCTGAGCTGTTGCAAGGTGCTAAAAAACACATCCCCATTGTTGCAGAGCCAGGCTCTTCCATTCCTAATAAACATGGTGTAATCACAGTTGCAACACTTCTTCCATTGCAGCTGTGAGAGTCACTATGGTGTAGTGGTTAGAGTGTTGGACTAGGACCAGGGAGACCCAGGTTCAAATCCCCATTCAGCCATGAAACTGACTGGGTGATTCTGGGCCAGTCACGTATCTCTCAACATACCTCACAGGATTGTTGTGAGGATAAACATAAGCATGCACACTGCTCTGGGCTCTTTGGCGGAACAGCAGGATACAAATGGTTTTTTTTAAAAAAACAACAACCCACCCCTGTGATTGCACAGTGCTTAGTAGGAACAGAATACCCTGGATCCACGGTAGTGAGGACATTTTTTTAGTGCCTCGCAGTAGCATGAGTGGCTGCCCACACTGCATTGCGGGGCAGATGGGCCATTGCTTTTTCAGAGCATTTGGAGTGACTTGAGAACTAGCTGCTGTATACTGCGGGATTTTTGCTGTTGTGCTGGTTTTTTTCTTTTTTTCCCCTGTCCAGCTTTCTTGTTGCTGTTTTAATTCTATAATAGTTTCATTTTGTTCTTAATTTGAGTACGTTCCAAAACATACATATAATAGGCAAGGGGAGACAGTCGTCTCCCGGCCCGGCTGCCTCAAGGGCCCCCCCTGCCCGGAGGGCCCTCCCCTCTGCTCTGTTGGCACAGGCGGCTGCCCTCGGACAGCAAGACTCTGCTGCACCACTGTGGCTGCTGGCGGGCAAACGAAGAGGAGGGAAGCACTGGCCAGCAAAGGGACCTGAGCAGCACGAAGGGACAAAGCTCCCCCCTCTTTCCCAATCAAATCAAGAGCTTCCTTGCGCCTCTTTGGGGACTGGCCAGGGGCAGGCCTGGCAGAACATGGCGGGACGCGATTCGGCACGTGGCGCTGCTGACGAGGGAAAAAGGAGTCCCCGGAGCAGCAGAAGTACGGCACAGCTCTGCCTCCTTCTCCCCGCTCTCTCCTTTTCATCATCTCATGCTAGGACAGCCTCGTTACTCGGAGATGGAGGGCGAGAGGGCAAGTCAGCAGCAACCATCGCCAGAGAATTTCACTCCTTTAGCAATCTGCGGGTGGGGAGGGGGGGCAGCGGCAGCAGCAAAGAGAGGGAGTAGCCGTTCTGCCACACACAGGCAACGGAGCAAAGGCAATGGGAGGAAAGCTCTTGCGCACACCCAGGCAAGGCGGACCCAGAGAACTAAGGCACTGCTGCTAGGAAAGGGTACTCCAGGGTGCAACTTGACCCCTGTAAGTGCCAAGTCCGAAGTCACTCTGTGCCTTTGCCTTCAATAAGGGCATTTGCTTCTGGCAGCGGACTTCCCACACACGTTACTTTTCTTTTAAACAGGGCATGCCAGTGCCATTAGCATTTAACGCAATGTATTATAGATCATAATGAAGGCTTCTAAGTTGTTGTTATGGCTAATCCAAGTGTGCTCATTAAACTGAAATGCTGAATTAGTTCTCGGGTTAAAGGTTTTTTTAATATACCCGACCCATTAGACGCACCTTTGATGGGATGATATTTGTATGCACACGTATGCATGTTGGCAATGCAAGAAAGAAAGGGGGAAACACCAGTTTTTATCTGAATGCACATCCTAACCAGGGTAGGCTTGTTCATTTATATTTATTTCTTTTTAACATTTTTAACCCCACTCCCCTTTTCTAAAGGACTGCTCAAAGCAAAAAAACACGTATATGTGGATGAAAACAATGCACCACAAACATCAAATTAAAATTACACGGAAAGGGCATAAAGATCAGGCTCTTTCCGCCAGTCAGGCTGGTTGCTGGGTCCCAAAGCCCTCAGCTTCCCCTTTTCTTCTTCGCGCGCTCACTTCCATCCCATGTGGGTGGCGGCACGGAAGAAGTCTCTGGTGGCTGCAGCGGCAACAGCGCAGCCCCTGGCAGGGGCAGTAGCAGGACTCAGGAGCCATAACCACAGCAGTGGAGGCTCTTCTTCTTCTGGGCAAGTCCCTAAGGTGACTTCCCAGAAGAAGAAGAGGGTGCAGCCCTAAGGTGACTTCCCAGTCCTAAAATAGAGTTACAATGTTCTTCTAAATAGAAGGCTTGCAGTTAATGCCATGCAGTGGGAGATGATGATTATTATTCATTATTAGTTCATTCACAAATGTCAAAATACAATACAACTCCATTAAAATATAAGTGCAATGATTAAGGCTCTTCATTGATTCTGTTGTATTAGTTGGTTCTGCTGTTATTTACACCTTGTAACTAGTTGTGATAGTTAGCAGAGACATCGGGCCAGGAGAAGGAGAGGAAGGCAGTGAGGGGCCATTTTAAAAGCTCATCTCTGGGCCCACTCCAACCTTGGTACACCCCTGACCAGGCTTGCAGTTTACAAACATTCCTTTTGCACTACAAAATGACTATGTACTCCCCATTCACTCATTGGTAGTTGATGACTAGTAGATCCGCTTTGTTCTGAGCAGGTAATAGATGTAATAGCATTGCTGCCAAGAACCTCCCAAAAAGATAAATTCTAGGAGACTGGATGAGATGGATGGACAAAGATCTCTAGTACAATTTTTTCCCATGTTTTTCCATTTCTTAAGCGAGCTTTGTGGAAATCTGACATGGATAGAAATCCAGTGAATTGCATTGTTTGTTTTCTTTTTCCAATGGGAGAGTTTTTCTGTAGTTTCCTGAAAAGTAATTAATTTTTCCAGGATTTCCCATTTTTCTGGTAGTCTGGGTGAGGTCTGGAACCTACCTGTAAATCAGCATGTTTCTTTCTTTCGTGGTTTGGTCTAGGAATTTCATGTCAGAGAGTGAGTGACTGAGTGAGTGAGGCCCAAGCAGCTTATTTAAAATGTTATGTCTTGTATTATCTTTTTATATAAAGTAAAACAAAAATAAATACTGCTTAAGCATCCGGGGGGAGGGGGCGGGGACGGGACCTGATTATATGTGTGATGCTGACTATGTAAACTGTAAGGTAGCTATGTCCTTTCTATCCTTGTGTCAAAGTCATGCTAAGGATGATACAGAGTTCACAACCATGTGCCTGTTCCTTGTAAGGTACAGCAGGTCTTATGGGAAGCAGCCATAACGTACTTAGCCAGTGCACTTGAATGGTTCTAAATGAAGCCATATACAATTTCAGCACTTGGGGCATGGCCCAGAAGTTTGCACTATCCGCAATGAGGATAACCTTTGCCTGAAGACTTAGTCCTAGGTAGAAATAAAAATAGATACCTTTGGTGTCATTGTCTTCAGCTGGAACAAATATTTATTTTGTCTAAGAAAGGAATCAAATATGTGAACATTGCTATCCACATGTGGCTGTCATTAATACAGCATTCAGATTAAAATCAGACCTAATTAGTGTTATGAGAGTAGCTGCTTTAATTTATGCAAGTACAAAAATGGATCCATCTAGATTGTTTTGTTGCAGAGGTTAATTCCAAGCTTTCATATAAAAATATAGTGCAGGACAAAGTAAAGAATAAGACAGGCTGAATTACCCCTTAGGGGAGGAAGGGCGCATGAGAGTCTCTTCTCTAATGCATTAGATGAGCTTCATCAGGAAACAACATGTAGTTTGAGCATCAGGACAAGTAGAAGAGTACAAAAGAAAATGAGGTGGGAAGTAAAAAGTATGGAACACATTATAGATACCATTACCAATCTGAATGACAAAACGGCTCTCGGAGACCAGGTTCTCCCAGTGCAGTAATTTCCATGGATCCTGTTTTACAGCCTTATTGCATTTGGACTATGATCAAACCACATCAGACCAAACGTGTTGCATTCTTTTATTCTTCAGTTCAGCTGATTGGGAGCCATATTGGGTGGTAGGCTATTCTGAAACAAGAAGGGCATGGCAGACCAAACTCTTATCCATTCCTCATACTAGCCTTTTGTTTCATTCCCCCCCTTTCCACACTGTTTAAGCAGTTTGGGGTAATGAATGGAGGGAATTATAGACATTTGTCTCCACCCATATTTCCTCCCCATTAAGCTCTGCAAGAAGGGAAATTTCCAGGTAAATACCTTATACCTACCTAAGGAATATGGTAGTGAACAAAGGAAATGTTTTGGTGATATTTAGGATTGATGATGTGGGAGGCAAGCATTTTTCACAAATGTTTTAATTAGCTTTGAAAGTAATACTCCTCCCTCTTTCTATGATTTTTGTGTGATGGCTTTGAAAGGGACAAAAAGGTTCACCTATTCAGGAATGGTTGCCTTCACTCTGAATTGGCTTTGTATGATATAAGCATGTAGCCAAATATGATTGGCTACATAGCATCATGGTGTTACCAAATTCATTATGTGATCTCCTGTTGCCCATGTGATTATTCAGGGAAGACGACTGAGTGATTTGAAGCAAATTGACAGTAGGAGATAGGAGAAATTAACAAAAATGATAAAATGTGAGCATATACACAATCCAGGGTACGTAATAGTATCACTATGTTTGCCCTAAAAATAAAATGAGAGATCATTTCTTGCAGGCTTAGTAATTCCAATAGGACAATGGAATGGAATGTTTTATTAATAACAGAGGGATACTATACTAAAGTTAGTATTCTTGCAAGTATTTGTTTACAAAGAAGTGTCTCATCTGCACCAGAAATTTACTAGAGACAACAGGCAATTCTATAAACACAGTTTAAAGAGAGTATCTCAAGGTCAACACTCTCTCCGATTATTTTCTCTCTCAAAATTTCTTTTCTTTGTTTTATCCCTTCCTCAACCCCACATCCACCAAAGGAAGTTTCCTCTGCAAGGAATGAGGAAAAGAAGGTTGGGAGAGATTACTAAATCTGGAAGCTATTTTTCAACCTTTCTCTTTCTAACCTTTTATTTAGGATTTCAAACATAATATAGTCATGGCCACAAGGAACCAGGTTGTGTGTGTGGATATATTGCACCATTTCCTTGCTGTCCCTCCAAGCTGCATTGGAGAAGCGGTTAAAATAGAAGGAATCCTGTTCTATGTGTTAGAGAGAGCAGAGAGATTAATCTCAAGCTCCTGCTAGCTTGCAACTGTGTGTGTGTCCCCTTGTGTCCAGAAATAAAAATGTGAAATTTGTGTAATAGCTGTAGTTTTCAAAGCAGACCTCCTCAATAACCCTAGGTTCAGCCATTAATTTTTAACAGAACTCCATTATTGAATTTGGCCAAATCTGCAGGATTCTGCTCCTGGCTGCACCTCAATGCACTATGGGTCCCACCACCAGGCCCCACTTATTACTAGAATTTTCAATTTCAAAAACATGCTACAGAAAGCCTAAAAGGGAGACGGAAAACTGACTGCCACGGATAGGGTAGTAATTTCCTTTTAATCTGTTTTTGTGCATTTTTAACTTTGTGCAATTTAAGGAATATTTTGGGGATTCTGGATTAACCTTCTGAAAATGAATATCTGGAAGAAAATTTATGTGTCTGGTCTTCTGGATCTCAATCCTTTATACTCATGCTGATGGGGAGGTAGGACTGATGAATATCAAATTCAGTTGAAAGGAATCACTGTCTGTAACATCAGCATTTTAAAATGGGCATTTCATTGAAGTGATCAACAACCCATTCACATATTCAGGAAATCCAGTTGCCTGCCCTGTCGGTATGTTCTTCCAAAACACATCAAAATATGAAAACCCTTAAAATCAAGAAAATGAAGATTATTTATCTGTCTAAAGGAATAATCTTGATAGAATTAAAACAACTTACAGTGATTAATTAGGGGTCAATTTATTATTATTTATTCGATTTGATTTTTATACCGCTTCCAAAAATGACTCAGGGTGATTTATTTAATTATCTTGAAATATTATTCCCACTTTAAAAACAAAAAATGTAACCAGATTGACCATCATGATTTATTACAAAAACCCCAAACAACATGTAGTCGGAAGAACTCCAAAACAGAGCTAGTTAGCCTTTTGCTTCACTGAATAACAAAGGTTTGAGTGGGCTCTTAAACAAACATAGAACAGGAAGTATAAAAACAGTTATGTGAGAAGCGCTTTCACTCAGAAAATATTGTTTTATAATACCTCAAAGGTATCACGTGAAAATTCCAAACAAAACATTGTTTTAAAAGTACAAAAATAAGAAAACCACAAGGACATTATGGACACTCAATGATGATTAAGTGCTCTGAGCTGAAAAAGAGAGTGACAGAGAGAAAAAGAATGGCTTTGGGCAGCTTGGACAGATCTGGATTTACACCTGGCCAATGTGATTTATCAGTTTGTTATGATATAATTCCTTTGGGGCACATTCCATTGATAGAAGAAGTGCAGTCTCTCCTAAACTGGGTAGTATGTCATTAATTCAGAACTGTTTCGGCTTTCGTAGATATTTTACCTGCTCTGACCATGGTTTCAATGAAATCCGTGTCATTCTCTAGGAAAAGTGAATGAAGGCCACTTGTTGCAAAGCTGGTTATCTGTTTCTAGGATTACCAACCCTTAGGAATGCCCTAAGTCTACAGGAATCAGCATCAATGTCCAGGTGATTATTGAAGGCAAACCTGGAGATTGTAATGGCTTGATAGAGTGAAAAACATTGGGGGCAAGAAGAATCTCCAGGAATAACTTCAGTCAGAGATGGCAACCCTACCCATTCCATGCATTATGCAGGACAATCCAGATTTTCCATTTAGTGTACACAAAATAAGGAGTTGCAGCCAATCCTGACGCCCTGATGAGTGTGCTTATATAATACAAGTGTTTATAACATGGGTTTGTTTGCATTACTTTACATTTCTAGGTAAAAAATATCTTAGAAATACATCTAAATGTATATTGTTTGAAGAGACCCTAAAGAGCAAACAAGGTTCAAAGGTGTGTAATGAGGCCACAACTTCTTAGAAACATTAAAAAGAAATCTTGGGAACTGCTTTTGAGCAGAGGGGGATCAGGGCAAGGGATGCTCTGGCCATTTTCCGACTCTCCAAACTGCTTTCCAAAATCTCCTCAAACTGTTTTCCACCCACCCCATAGGATTCCTGGTGCATATTTATCCTTGTAAACCTACCCTTATGTAGTCAAATTTAGCGCTGTAAATACACTTCTAGGGGGGAAGCAGTTTGGTGGTGGTAGTCATTTTGAGCGGAAGAAGTGCCAGGAGGGAAAGGGTAAAGAATCTTGCATCATTTATCCTCTCAAAACCCCAGCCTCTTGAGGGTGCTTTCATGGGTGTGTGTGGGGGGGAGATATTGGGACTTTATTACATGTATGTAATATGTCCTTTGTCCAACAGACTTGGGCGTTAGTGACTCTCAGCAGAAGATAAATTCCAGAGCTGAGGGGCATACACCAGAAGTGTGTGTCCCTGCAGTTCTGACTTGATGCATAAATGTAAGAAGACATTTCCCCACACTGCTTCCCAGTCCCAGTCAACCACAGGACCAAGCTGTACATGGCTGCTGCCACCCCATGTATGCATCTCCTGGCAATGTTCTCCTGGTGTCTCCTGGTAACATTCAGCTAAATCAAATGTATGATATAACATCCTCACAGTCAATGTCTCCCCCTCCCATAAGGACATTAGAACATAAGAACAGCCCTGCTGGATCAGGCCCAAGGCTCATCTAGTCCAGCATCCCGTTTCACACAGTGGCCCACCAGATGCTGCTGGAAGCCACAGGCAGGAGTTGGGGGCATGCCCTCTCTCCTGCTGTTACTCCCCTGCAACTGGTACTCAGAGGCATCCTGCCTTTGAGGCTGGAGGTGGCCCACAGCCCTCCAACTAGTAGCCATTGATAGACCTCTCCTCCATGAAGTCATCCAAACCCCTCTTAAAGCCATCCAGGTTGTTGGCTGTCACCACATCCTGTGGCAGAGAATTACACAAGTTGATTATGCATTGTGTGAAAAAGTACTTCCTTTTGTTGGTCCTAGATTTCCTGGCAATCAATTTCATGGGATGAGCCCTGGTTCTAGTGTTATGTGAGAGGGAGAAGAATTTCTCTCTATCCACTTTCTCTATACCATGCATGATTTTATAGACCTCTATCATGTCTCCCCGCAGTCGTTTTTTTTCTAAACTAAAAAGCCCCAGGTGTTGTAGCCTTGCCTCATAAGAAAGGTGCTCTAGGCCCCGATCATCTTGGTTGCCCTCTTCTGCACCTTTCCCAGTTCTACAATGTCCCTCTTTAGATGTGGTGACCAGAATTGCACGAGTACTCCAAGTGTGGCTGCACCATAGTTTTGTATAAGGCCATTATAATATTAGCAGTTTTATTTTCAGTCCCCTTCCTAATGATCCCTAGCATGGAATTGGTCTTTTTCACAGCTGCCGCACATTGAGTCGACACTTTCAATGAGCTGTCCACCACGATCCCAAGTTCCCTCTCCTGGTCAGTCACTGACAGTTCAGATCTCATCAACGTATATGTGAAGTTGGGGTTTTTCGTCCCAATGTGCATCATTTTACACTTGCCAACATTGAACTGCATTTGCCATTTTGTCGCCCACTCACCCAGTTTGAAGAGATCCTTTTGGAGCTCCTCACAATCTGTTTTTGATTTCACTACCCTAAATAGTTTGGTGTCATCTCCAAATTTGGCCACCTCGCTGCTTACCCCTGCTTCTAGATCATTTATGAATAAATTAAAAAGCACCAGTCCCAGTACAGATCCCTGGGGGACCCCTCCTCCCACTTCCCTTCATTGTGAAAACTCTCCATTTATCCCTATCCTCTGTTTCTAGTCCTTCAACCAGTTAGCAGTCCACACATGTACTTGTCCCCTTATCCCATGACTGCTAAGTTTTTTCAAGAGTCCTTGATGAGGAACTTTGTCGAAAAGCTTTTTGGAAGTCCAGGTATATTATGTCAACTGGATCACCTTTAACCACACAGCAGTTGACACTCTCAAAGAACTCCAAAAGGTTAGTGAGGCAAGATTTACCTTTGCAGAAGCCATGCTGGTTCTCCCCAGCAGGGCCTGTTCTTCCATGTGCTTTACAATTTTATTCTTGAGAAAGCTTTCCATCAGTTTGCCTGGAACAGACGTTAAGCTAACTGGTCTGTAATTTCCTGGATCACCCCTGGATCCCTTTTTGAAAATTGGTGTTACATTTGCTATTTCCAGTCCTCTGGTACAGAGTCTGATTGTAGGGATAAGTTATATATTTTTTCAAGGTGTTCGGCAATTTCACTTTTGAGTTCTTTAAGGATTCTTGGAGGGATGCCCTGTGGCCCTAATGATTTGTTAGTTTTTAATTTTTCCAGACAGTTAGAACATCATACCGAAAAGCCTGATTCAGGAACAGGTATATGCTCAGTATCCTCTGCGGTGAAGACAGGTGCAAAGATCTCATTTAGCTTCTCTGCAACCTCCATATCTTCCTTAATAATCCCTTTCACTCCCTCAACGGTCCAATTGCCTCCCCGCAAGTTTCCTGCTTCTGATGTATTTAAAGAAGTTTTTGTTATTCCCATTGATACTTTTAGCTAAATGTTCCTCAAACTCTGTTTTCACCTCCCTTATTGTCACTTTGCATTTCTTTTGCCAGAGTTTGTGTTCCTTTCTGTTCTCTTCATTTGGGCAGGCCTTCCAATTTCAGAAGGAATTCTTCTTCTCCTTTATGGCTTCCTTGACTTTACCTGTTATCCATGCTGGCATCCTCCTGGACTTCGTGGTACCTTTCCTCCTTTTGAGTATACATTGATCTAACTGTATACCAAAACTCCCCCACTATAAGAGTAGAGCAGGAGTGGGGAATGAAGTGGGGCAGGAGTGGGGAAATAGAGTGTGATGACATCATGTCATATACAGAGTGAGATGATGTCATATCATATGTCATGCATCTACTTTAACTAAATGGTACGAGGACACATAGGAAGCATAAGTGGGCACCACTGGCCATGAATTTATTGTAAATATTTGTAGTTTGAGTACTGTATATTATTGGTTGTGGTACACCATAGGAGTGAGATTATTTTGGTGATGATGAGGCCCATATCATTAAGGGTATGTGAATTGGGGGTGTCAGTCTTTTGTTTAGCCCAGACTCCCCTATTTTTCAACCTTTACTTATAATTGAACACTATACTTCAAGTACTTATCCATGCTGAGTAGTGCACTAATTCCTGTTATTATTCCAAATATTTATATAACACTTTTCAACAGAAGTTCTCAAAGCAGTCTACATAGAAAAATAAATAAATCATAAATAAGAGGGTTCCTTCTCCCAAAAGGACTCAGAGTCTAAAAAGAAACATAAGGTAGACACCAGTAACAGCCACTGGAGGGATGCTGTGCTGGGGCAAAAAAGACAGTTTCCCTCCCCCTGTTCAATATAAGAGAGTCTCCTCCTGAAAAGGTGCTTCTTTGTTCATATTGCTGTTTTCACTCTAGACAGAAATTACCTCTTCTCAGAAAGCCAAAAATGGCAGTGGCCATTTGATTTCTGAGTTGGCCTGTTCACTTATATTCAGTTTGCTTTTCAGTATGAACTACAAGTCTTTTTTAGTAACTAGCTGGCCTGGGTGCAGAGCATCTGCACCTCTAGTTCTCCTCTCCTTTTCCCCTTTCCTCCATCCCCATTCTCAGCGCCCCCAGCCGCCACCACTTTCCCCGTTTTCTTCCCACCACCACTGTTTTCTTTTCCCACCAGGCTGCAGCCATTTTCTATTCCCCTTCTACCCAAACACCTGTCCACCGCCGCTCTTCTCTGCCCCTCCCAGCAGCTCACTTGCAAACTCTCAAGAGCTGCCATACATGGGATTTGCGACTGGTATGTCTTAGATAGATAGACAGATAGATAGATAGATAGATAGATAGATAGATAGATAGATAGATAGATAGATAGATAGATAGTGCTCAGCACCTTCTGGAGCAGCAGAATTCTTGGGGCACCAGGCTAATCAGGAAATCCTTAAAGGGGAAGACTAGTTTCCCACTCTAGACCTTTGGGACAACAAGGTCTAAGATGTGGGAGAAATGGTGTCTCCAGTTTCCCCAGCTACAGTTCTCTTTCCCTTTCATCATACCAGTGTGAATAGAGTAAACTGCC
The DNA here is from genome assembly GCF_027244095.1 of Hemicordylus capensis. Classification (NCBI taxonomy): domain Eukaryota; kingdom Metazoa; phylum Chordata; class Lepidosauria; order Squamata; family Cordylidae; genus Hemicordylus; species Hemicordylus capensis. The sequence goes on along the minus strand of NC_069662.1, from coordinate 140,181,362 downwards.
CATTGCGCGTATGGAGTAGGGAAACTCGGGGGGCGGGGACAATTTCCACTCCATCCCAATATCTGAAGAGAGGGGAATATATGTCCCTTCACCCAAGTTTCCTGATTTCCTCCCCTTCTCCCCATTCAGCTGTATGGAACGGGAAAGTGATTGCCTTTGGGAGGACCTTCAGGGAGGAAACGCAGTTGCCTCCATCTTGCTTATAACAAGATTAGGGTTTGGGGAGTGGGTAGTAAAATCAATATTCTCCTAAGGCTGCAAAATAGCTTCTACTGGCCCTGACAATGGTAGCACCTAACATCCATATTCTGCATCTTTGAATTCACACTCACATAGCGGTATTTTTTTTAATCCTACACAAATATAGATGTTCAGAAAGAGTGCATCAGCTCCATTTTCTTTATTTTTACACACACTTTCCTCAATTTATGTGTATCTGCCTGCACCAATTATTGTTTTATATGAATAATGTTTATAAGGTGTTAATTAGCGGTTTGATTCTCATCAACAGGAAACGCAGTGGGAAGGTTTTTTAAAGCCTCTACTTTGCTTTTTTGGAGAAAGTACAAATATGACAACTAAGGAAGCAGAACCATTAATTATTTTGATCAGATCAGGTTCTTCATTGGCAAAACAATAGGCTATAACAATTTCTGTACAAAACAGTGTAGCAGAATATTTACAGTAATCTCCATAGCAATCAACCACAGTACTGTCCAGGAAATCATTTTGAAATGTCAGGATTGCAATTAGTTTATTATAAGGGCTTCATTATGCGACCTAAAAATCTGGGATTTATAATAACATTTTGAACTGGCAAACTAGAAAGGCAAATTACTTTACTAGCTGACTCATATTTGGATGTTGACTCTACCTCTCTAACGGGTAACCTAATTTGAATCTAAAAGGTCCATTACAGCAATAGCCTAGCTGAATTCTTTTATCAGGTCCCTGATGCTCAGCTATTGATCCTTCTGTTACACCATATGTCAGTCATAGTGCAACTTGTGTTGGCAACAAAACATGTGCTTTGTGACAAGTGCAATGTTAACAATATGTGGTGATACCATCTATGGCATGGCTTTTGCATAGCTTTGGCTTGAGGGGGAAGGGAAGGGCTCTTGCAGTTTTGCCAGCAACAATTGCCAATGTAAGAATTTTTCCATTACTGCCTGCAATTGTTCCTTGGTTATCATTAGAGCAAACCGTGCAACTAGTAATGAAATTATTTTTGTTTCCTAATAAAATACAAAATAAAAACACCTCTGCTCTCTCCAAGAATGTTCATGATTTAAGACCTTGTAGATGCCAATAGAACTTCCAGGGAAACAGACATCTTGGACAAAATGGTCTTTGCATAGTAACTGTAGCCCTGTTCAGACCTTATCTTGTATCTGTATTCAGATGTCTGTAGAGATGTACATGTTTTTGTGTGAATGACTGTGTTCATTTTAAAAGGGAACCTGAAATACAGGATACAGATAGGAACTGTACTGCTATACTTGTTAGGGGTGTACATGGAAACGATCCGGGTGGTTCGGTTCAAATTCAAACTGAACTCAAACTGAACCACTCAGTCTGAGAACCAGTTTGTTAGAACCAGCCAGCGGTTGTGCAGAGGCCTGAACTGGGTCCCCACCAGCCTGCACTGATGTGGGGAGTGCTGGTGGGGCCTGGGGATCTGCTGCCACTGAGGAACCGCACGGCGGCATGTAAGATGACCTCCCGCCTGCCCCGACCTTGCTTTTCAACCCCATAGGTTTCCCTCTTTGATTGTGAAGAGGAATCCTTACTGGATTCCCCTTTGCAAGCATGTGGAACGGGCCGAACCAGGCCAAAACAATTTGATCCCAACCAGGCCTGGTTCAGTTTGAATTTGGGCCAGTCCAGTTCGAACTCAAACTAGTCAAACCAGTTCTACACATCACTAATACCTATGCTCAACATAACATGTGAATAACTGTATCTGTACCTGTATATACTGTACATAGATTGTACAAGTGTTGAACTTAAAATGTAAATAGGACTATGTCAGACATTATTTTTCATAGAAGTTGGAGCGTGGTGTAGTGGTTAGAGTGCTGGACTAGGAGCGGGGAGACCCGAGTTCAAATCCCCATTCAGCCATGATACTAGCTGGGTGACTCTGGGACAGTCACTTCTCTCTCAGCCTAACCTACTTCATAGGGTTGTTGTGAAGAGAAACTCAAGTATGTAGTACACCTCTCTGGGCTCCTTTGAGGAAGAGTGGGATATAAATGTAACATTTAAAAAAACAACAACTGCTTGGTCAAATCCCCACTGCATTATATCTGCATCAAAAGAAAATTAATAGATGGTTGTTTACATGTTTTTAATTTTTTCTGTTATTTCTTTTTCTCTACGTAACTTTCTTCTCTACTTACCCCACAAATATATTTGTAAAGTTTGCTTCTGTTCTTGTTCTGATCCCTTTAATTGGACTCAGGGGCGTAACTACTATTAGGCAAGGGGAGGCGGCTGCCTGGGGGCCCCCACGCCTCGAGGGGCCCCCCAGAGGCAAGTCACATGTGAAGTGAGTGTGTGTGTATCAGCGAGGGGCCCATTTTAAAATTTTGTCTCTGGGCCAACTCCAGCCTCGTTACGCCCCTGATTGGACTGAAGGTCTCACGTTGGTCATTCTAGTTGTTCATCTTTGCACTTAACTTTCCCTCAGGTTGAATTTCTTCATCACTTTACTAATGTCTTGCACCATGGTACTGATCTGTCTCCACTGCTATGTAAATAATGAAGCTCTTCCCATGATCAAGTGGGAAGGGCTATGCTGTTATGCCCAGAGGAAGCCCCAAAGTACTTACCCCCCCCACAGACGATCACAAAGAACTCCCTGGGTGGGCATATTGGCCGGCCAGATGACCAGTGGCTTCACTCAGGCACTCCTGCACCCAGCCGTGGCTTGTCCGGCAGCTCCAGGGGTTGGGCGAAAGGGGAGCGCCGTCCTGTGGCACCATGCCCCCAGAACCCCAGTAATGCACCGTGCAAGTGCGTGGTGCATTCCTGGGGTCCACCCTCCCCGGTCCCCTCTCCCCGAGTATGTCTGCCGTAGGCTGCAAGCAGCCATGGCAGACACACGACCAAGAAAATGGGGTTAACGGAGTGCTTGCACCGTTAACCTCGTTTAAAGGGGAGGGCATTTAGGCAGGCTTCCCGCCGGGAGCCGCACAGCTCCCGTAGCTGCACAAGAGCAGCAGAAACCAGGCTGGGCTCCCTTAACCCGGTTTCTGCTGCTCATGAGAATCGCTTCAATCTCTTTCTCTCCATGAATATCTCCTGATATTCTCTCTGTCATGTTGTACTGTTGTGTTCAGACTGAGGCAAGAGGAGGCAATGGGGAAGGAGGAAAGAGAAGAATCCTATTCACATGTTATGTTCATCAACACTTGCACTATTTGTATATAGGTACAGATCTGTACACAGGTACACTTATTCACATGCTATGCTGAACACAGGTACAGGAGTACATTTCCTATCTGGACAATGCATTTAAGGGACCTGTATCCAGTTTCTTTTTTAATAAGAATGCAGGTACAGCCATTCGCACAAAAACATATACTTGTGTACAGATATCTGAATGCAGGTACAGCATAATGTCTGAAAAGGTTTAATGTGTCAGGGATACGTTAGGAAGGGCAGGAGCTTGAGCAAGTAATGTGGTATAGGAGCCGGAAAAGGATAATGGTAGGTAACTCTCTCTACTTCCCGCGCAGAATTTCAGAAGCCACTACTGAATAAATTATTAAATTAGTTTGTTTTTTTTAAGCATCATCACTTTGATCACGATTCCTGTAATCAGCCAGGAACCAGATAAATACCTTCTTCTGTTTCTAGCTACTAAATCTTTTGTGACTGAGCCCTTTAAATGTTTTGGTTCTCTAAATGTCTTTTTTAAAATCTTCAAACTGTTTACTGTTCTAAAAACACACTTAGCTTCACTGGGATAACTCCAGTGTAAATGACTTGAGGACCACGCTTCATTCTTTGATCTTTCACATACTTACTATACAACCCTTTGTAAATCTATTCAGAGGATAGTCCCACTGTAATCAATGGGGCTTGGCCCAGTAAGTATTTATGTGTATGTGTAAACAATTACCTGGCTACAGAGTTTGCCAAAATTTCCAAAGGAAGGGCAGTTCACAACAAAATAAAAGAACATCAAACACGCAAATAGGACCCCAGTCTTAATGCTAGTAGAAACCCTATTGGCATAAATAGAGGTTCTTCTGTTGAGGATGTTGCTTAACTACATACTTCAACTTGGTAGTGAGTAATGATAGGACAGTTACTTTAAGATAATAACTCTGCTATAAGGTTGAGTTACAGTGCTATTGATAGGGAGAAAAATCTCCTTGCCCCCTTGTGGTCAGATGGTATTGGAAAGTACTGCAAAATATCTGTGAAGCCTACGTTAAAATATTTGCAAAATTTAAGGCCTTGTTACTGGCATAAATTAGACAGAAAACTGAAAATATATGACAACAGTCCAAGAATACTCTAGCTAAATGAAACATGTGGAAGCAACAGTCTTTGGTCATAGCAGTGCAACATGAAGGAATTATATTTCCCTTTTCAGTGGAATACAAGTCTGGGCTTCTTTGCAGTAAATTATTTCAAATTATAGCAACCAATATGTTTTATTGAGCGTTTGGGAAAATAAATAAAATGTAGTAATCAAACCCTGTGTTTTTCCATTTACCAAATGATGAACTCAAGTGTTATCTTACTTGTGTTCTATCATTAAGTCCACAGACCTTAAACAATTTCCTCACTTTAAATTGGGGTCTAAACCAGTGATTTTCAACTCTAAACTCATTGAATTTTAGAGTTAGAAGGCTCCTTGGAGGTCTTCTAGTCCAGCCCTCCACTCAGGGCAGGAAACTGCTTCAGCATCCTTGACAGATGACCATCCATCCTCTGTCTGAAGACCTCTAATGCAGGAGAGCAAACCACTGCACAAGGCAGACTGTTCCACTCTCAACATTAGTTAGGAAATTCTTCCAAAGGTCTAGCCTGAACCTGCATTTCCTTGTGTTTTCAGTGCATTGTTTCCAGCCCTGTCTTTTGGAGCAACAGAGAACAAGTCTGCACCTTCTCCTATGTCAGTGGTTCCAACCAGCATTTCCCAGCCATTGGACACTGGTCGGTGTGCTGTCTGGCTGAAGTGGGAAGTTCCCCCAATTTTGCAGCTGACTCACCCCACAATGCATTGGGAAAGAGGTGCCCCCTTCCAATCCAAGTGTAAAAAAGGAGCGAGTCACTTACAAAAGCTGAGAATGTAAACTCCTGGCTTTTGAGCAACTTGCTTCTTCATGCATTGAGAAGGAGGTGCCTTTTGGGATGAATCAGCTCCAAATGCAGGGGGTTTAAACTCCTTTTGCATCTCACTCCTTTACATCTGGGACTCACTCCTTTGCATCTGGGAAAGGGGGCACCTCCTTCCCTTTGTATAAGAGAGAGTCAGCTACAAAACACGCACATTTGGAGATTACTCACCCCATAACTTAAAGGAAAGGAGGCACCTCCATCCCAGTGCATAAAGGAGCAAATCAGCTGCAAAGCTGGGACTGGAGTTGAAACTCTCGGCTTTTGCAGCCAACTTGCCCCATGATGAGCCAGGAGGGTGGGCAAGTAAGTAAAAATTGTGTGGTGGCTTCGCTGCCTAAAAAAAAAAAGGCGGGGGCTGTAGTGAGGCCCATCTCTCCCCCCCACTCTTTAATCCAAGTATGTCCCTGAGTGGGGGTAGAGGGAAGGTTGGGAAACACTATTCTATGTGACAGCCTTTTAGATATTTGAAGACTGCTCTAAAGCATTGCTCTTAGCTCTGCAGTAACCTCTTCTGGCCACTAGAGACATGAGGAGTTATGTTAATAGGTCTCTCTTGGTCAGTTGAGAGTCAGTTAGAGTTGTGCAGTTGTTGAAGGCTAGTGCCTGTTTGGATATGTTATTCAATGTCTCTCTCTTAGTATGTGATGCTTTAGTTTCTTAATAAATCTTTATTTGTTTTTGAACTCAACCTAGTGACTCCAGATAATAGAAATGTGCCCGAAGTTGCTTCGGCGCCAGTGGGGGTAGTTCTTTAAGGGCGGGGGAGGGTGCACTCACCCCTCCGGCCACATTTCCCCCGCCAGTGCTCCATTATTTTCAAGCCCCTCAGGGCGGCAGTGTTCCTCCCTGCTGCCCCGTTGTCCTCATCAGCCAGAAATGGCTGGAAGTACCGATTGCATGTGCGCCCGTCGCGTTGAAAATGCGTGCACCCTCCCCCGCCCTTAAAGAACTCCCGCTGGAGCGGAAACGGCCCCCGGAGCCGAAAACATTTCAGAGGCCTTTATAAAGGATTGTAGTCTGACTGCAGAAGGTCTGAAAAACACTGTTCTAGACCATGCATTTTCAGCATGGTTACTGTCTTGTACTGTATCTCAAGCAGAAAGTGTTTATTTTTAAAAGTTCCAACACTGCTCAGCCAATTTGCCCTCAAGAAGTGTCATTTAAAGGGGCAAAAATGAAGCCCATATTATGCAGACAATACTTTTGAGGTGCAATGTTTATACAAATGGCTAATGGACACAGACATTCATAAAGGCTGGAGCAGTGCCAGGTTACAATGTGTTATCTTACTTGTGTAAGATGGGCCCTTGTGTGTTGGGCCCCCTCATGGTAGGAATTGGGCCTTCAGCCCCTCGGGGAGCTTGCTGGACAGTGGATAGTCCTCCTTCAACACTACCACTCTAGCTTCAGAGGGTGGTGCCATTTTAGTTTCCGCAAATACCCTGGCACAATGGCATATTCAAAGGAGGTGGGGCATATGGAAAATCTGAAATGGTGCTGCCACTTTGACTGCAGGAGGAACCTCCACTGTCACCAACAAAAACCCCATTAGGCCTTGGCAATGCTTATCAGGCAGTGGTGGGCAGCAGTAGTGGATGTTCCTCATTCAGCAGTGGCACCATTATAGATTTCCCAGATGCTCCAGCAGTTTGACATGCATCGGGATAGGGAGGGCAAAAGAAATCTAAAATGGTGTCACCACAAAGAAGAAGAGTCTGAAGCTGCTGTCCACTATCACCCAGGGCGCTTTCCAGAGTCCAATGGGGAGGCTTACTGGGTGGTGCTGGGCAGCAGCAGCCATGGTGGTGTCAGAGATGTGACAGAGCAGCTTACTTGGCCAAGTGAGTTCGGTTGTCATCTCCTTCCACTCTCCATATCTGTTAATTGACTTTCTCTAGAGGCCCCTTGTCATCATAGGGGAGGCTGAAGGGGAGAGTGAGAGAAGGAAACAGCAGAGCAGCTTTTTTGACCAAGAAAGTTGCATGTATGGCTGCCAGCCACCATACAAAGGTGAACACAAGGACTTTAGGAGTGATGGACATGGGTCCTCGGACCAACGCCCAACCTGGCTGACCCCTGTTGCTGGCCCTCATCAGAGGTCTCTCCATTGCCCTTAAGTAGCCAGGAACATGAATAGTGAACAAACAAACTGAAGACTGAGTTGTTAATTATTTCTATGGGTGTGTTCTCAAAATAGCATTGCTAATAGGGTTGTTACTCTGTTGAAGGATTGTAAGTCTTCAGTAGTTTGATAGCTCTACTGACAATCATATTAAGTATGAGACATCTTACAATTTAACAAACAAAAGCAAGCACTCTTTGCTTGAATATCATTCCAACACAACTGTAATATCATTCTTTCCATTAAGAATATGGAGTACTCTGTTAGAGCAATGTATCAGAGCCAAAACTGCTTGGGGGAAAATTAAAGTTCAAGGCCCACTCTGGAATATCCAGGTTTGTATTGTAGAATAAAACACTGTATTGATTAATAAAATAATAATAATAAAATATCAAGATGTACAAGATGTACTTCTGATTTTCGCAGAGCTCTTTCATCTTCAGATACCTGTGATAAAAATACAGTAGTTGTCCCAGGGTCAAAGGACATGGCCAAGTCCCAACTGACTGTGATCAGCAGGCCAGAAACGGGTTCATAATAGAATGTTCATGGATCACGGATACAGGATGTATCTGCTAGGAGGTGGGGTGGAGGAGAGGAAAAGCAAAAGCTAAGACATAAGCAGAAGACTGGGTGCATGGGGGAGGACAAGTAGAACAGAGTTCTAGGAGATAGGAGAGGGAGAAATTGTTTAAATTTATTTTTACACAACATTAAACCCCCATTTCCTGCCATGGGAGAGTGGTGTACTGGCTCTGGCCTTCAGTCAAAACAGAACACAGGAACCTGGATATTTTGGTACATTTTAATCCACATCACCAGCCTTTCTCCAAGAAGCTCAGGGTGATGTACTTGGGAATATTTACCTCAGCAACCCTGTGCACTAAGTGCTGCGGAGACAGTGGAAGGTCCAAGGTTGCTCCATCCATTTCATATAGCTTGAACCAACGTTTGAATCCAGATCTCTCTGGCCCAACTCTTACCCTCTGTCTATGACACCACACCGCCTCGCCCCTTTCTTGGAGAAGAGAGCTGGTCTTGTGGTAGCAAGCATGACTTGTCCCCATAGCTAAGCAGGGTCTGCCCTGGTTGCATCTGAATGGGAGACTTGATGTGTGAGCACTGCAAGATATTCCCCTCAGGGGATGAAGCTGCTCTGGGAAGAGCAGAAGGTTCCAAGTTCCCTCCTTGGCTTCTCCAAGATAGGGCTGAGAGAGATTCCTGCCTGCAACCTTGGAGAAGGCACTGCCAGTCTGTGAAGACAATACTGAGCTAGATAGACCAGTGGTCTGACTCAGTATATGGCAGTTTCCTATGTTCCTAGGGCTGAGAGAGAGAGAGACCGGCTTGAAATGCTTGGCTGCAGCCTGGGGTCTTTGATGCTAGATCGCAGTAGGTTTGTTATTCAGCCAGGATGGGTATTCTTAGGAAGGAGGAAGGCTCGGTCATTTCCCCCCACTGAGTAGGCACAGGGTTCTCAATCTCTCAGGAATCTGAGAAAATCGCCAGCTGGTTTGTGAAAGGATATTCTAATGGTTCGATATTCTGAAAAATAGGAGGGACAGCTTCGGCCGGAGTTGGCAACCCGAAGTGGGAAGTGTGTGTGCATGGTATGTATGCGTGGGTGGCGGGGAATCATTGAGCTACTGAGACAGCCTATCCCAAGCAGGAAGATTTATTTGTTTATAACACAAGAGAGGCCTCGCTTCCTCGGACGCGGGGGAGGCGGCCAGCAGCAGCAGCTGCAACGACGGGAACCCCTCCTCTTCCCTCGCCCCTCCGCCAGGCCTGCGATTCCTTCCAGGGCCTCCGAGCACAAGGGGCAGCAGCATCTGGCGGTTGCTAGGCGTCGTGACGAAGGCGGGCTGCGAGCGTCCATTGGCCGAGGCGCGGGCCCGTTCCCCCCCCCCGCGGGTTCGCAGTGGGCGGAGCGGAACCGGCGCGGCCACTGGAGCATGCGTCGTCCCCAGCGGCGTCCTGTCCGGCCACGTCTGCCGGGTCCTGCCGCTACTGCTAAGCCCGGCCGGGGCCAGCTGCTCGCCGCCGGCCATGGTGGGCGTCTTGCACCGCGCGGCGAAGCTGCGGGGGTTCCCGCTACTCTGGTTCCTGCTGCTGGTGGTGCCGGCCGCCCTTGCGTGGGAGAGCGGCGACTTGGAGCTCTTCGACCTGGTGGAGGAAGTCCCGCAAAACTTCTACGCTTTCCTGGGAGTGGAGCAGGTGAGGAAGCGGGAAGCGCGTGGCCCGAAACGTGGCCTTCGTCTTTCCTCCGCTCCGGGCGTCCTGGGTCTCAGCTCCTTCCAGAGCATATGGAGCAGCCTGAAGACGAGAGGGTTCCTGGGCATGTGCAGATTGGCCTGCAGGGCTGCAGCCTAGCCCACGTGTGTGAGATTAGGGGTCGTCGGCTCCCCTGTGGCAAAAAACGGGGGGCGGGGGTTGATGTTGTGTTGAAATAAACTTAAACAATTTCGCCCTCTCCTATCTGCTAGAACTCTGCTCTGCTTGTCCTCCCCCACCCAAACTTCTGCTCACGTCTTAGCCTTTGCTTTCTCTCCCCCACACTCCTAGCGGATACATCCTGTATGCCTGATACAGGATCACTGTATCCTCGGTCTGTCATACTCTGGACAGTGCTTTGCATCACTTTTCTCTCATCAGATCCCCCGTTCTTAAACTCTAGTTTACTTGGAGGCTGGCCTCCAGCCTTCTCCAGATTTCCCATATGGCTATTATTCTTTTCTCTTCTTCTACTTGCACTTTTACTTTCCCCTTGTTTCCTCACATTATGTTACCTTCCATGGAATACGTTTTTTTTTTTACAAATCCAGCCGCCCAAAGTTTCTTTTTCCCCACCCTCTTGCCCTTTCTCTTAGTGGTGGCTGTTGGCTCTTTCACCATAAACTATTCCACACCATAAGCTTTGCTGGCAGAGGGTGGACAATTTATTTATCTATTTATTTATTTATTTAATGTATTTTTATACTGCCCAAAACTTAAACGTGTGTGCCCTTTCTTTCCTGGAGAAAGCAAGGTGATTTCCATGATATTTGCTTTAAAAGGGCTGCAGGTCCCATATCAGTCCCATCTTCTGAGGTCGTTTGCAGACACTCTTCTCCAGATGCCCTTGCTGTCAGAGGCATGGCCTTTTCTGTGGTGGGATTCCATCTCTGGAATGCCACTCAGCCACTTGTTGGCAGTAAGCTAAGCTAATTTTGTTCACTTGGACTCTTCATGAACTGTTCTGTTTTGCTGTTTTATCTGATGTTGTGGGGGATTATTGATTGTGTTTGGTATTTTGTTGCTGTTTTAAGATTGTAAACTGCCTTGTGAATCTGTTGGATTGAACGGCGGGATATAAAATCATTTTATTGCTCTTCGTGATTGGTTCTTAGATTATTGCTGTGAGTTGCTTTGGGTTCAATTGTGGAGAAAGGCATTGTATATAAATAATAAATATAGCGGTCTAAAATTGATGACTTAGGTAACTGCTATTGCTGCTGTTCGTGGTTAGGACTGGAGTGGTGGCAGCGGGAGCTTTTTCAGATATTATTTTGGGAGGGTGGGTCTGTGTTCATCGGCAAATTTACCCTGATGTCCATGCAGTATTTCAGGGAGCACTTCACACATGATTTGGGTTTCCCTCTCCATATTGGAACCTAGCTCGATTTATGTCCAGGGTAAAATAAATCTTTTTGTGTCAGAGTATCTGTTATGCCCCAAACTCGCAGTAAAGCCTTGCGGTAAACCTGTGGTAAAGCCTGCTGTCTGAAAAACCTCCTTGCTAGGGAAAATGAAAGTTAAACTTAACAGTCCTAAAAAAACCCAGTGCCTCACTCACTCAGTAGCATTGTAGAAGTCGATGGTTTTGGTAACTGATCTGAAAGTCTATGAGATGTGTCCAGACCAGGGGTGCATAACTCAAATGCCTCCCCCCACCCCGTCCACCTTGGTGCGTTGAACCAGCCATGCCTTGGTATGCAGGGGCCAAGGTTAATTTTCAGTGCATTAGTTATTACATGAGCCACCTAATGGGGCAGCGGGGAAGTAACTTGCCTAGGGAGCAAGAGGTTGTTGGTTCGATTCCTCATTGGTATGGAAAGCACCTATATCTGGCAGCAGCGATATAGGAAGATGCTGAAAGTCATCGTCTCATACGGCGCGGGAGGAGGCAATAGTAAACGCCTCCTATATTCTATCAGAAAAAACCACAGGTCTCTGTGGTCGCCAGGAGTCGACACTGACTCGGCGGCACATTACTTTATTTTTAGTTATTACAGTCAATTAATTATTAAAAATAATGAAAGTGAGGTGATGGAGTTGTGAGGGGGGGAGGCTGGGGGAAAGACAGATGGTGTCCGTAGGCTCCAGCCAAGGGACGTGGGACAGCTGTTCTCAAGTGGCCAACTAGATTAAGCCACTACTGCTTGTCAGCAGGACAGTCCAAGAGCTCTTCATGGCAGTGTTCCCTCTAACAGGGATTCCCAGATGTTGTTGACTACAACTCTCATAATCCCCAAGCAAAGGCTGTTTCAGCTGGGGATGCTGGGAGTTGTAGTCAACAGCATCTGGGAATCCCTGTTAGAGGGAACACTGCTTGGGAAGAGAGCTGGTCTTGTGGTAGCAAGCATGACTTGTCCCCTTATGCTAAGCAGGATCTGCCCTGGTTGCATACGAAAGGGAGACTAGAAGTGTGAGCACTGTAAGATATTCCCCTCAGGGGATTGAGCCGCTCTGGGAAGAGCATCTAGGCTCTGAGTTCCTTCCCTGGCTTCTCCAAGATAGGGCTGAGAGAGATTCCTGCCTGCAACCTTGGAGAAGCCGCTGCCAGTCTGTGAAGACAATACTGAGCTGGATAGACCAATGGTCTGATTCAGTATATGGCAGTTTCCTATGTTCCTCAAAGAGGGGAGGAAGAAGGAAAAAGGCTTCCTTGTACCCTGCTCTTTACCCCTGGTATGCCATGCACCAGGACAACCAGTGGGGGAAGGAAGAAGCCTGCCACTTGATGCGTAGACAATACTGAGCGAGATGGACTGTTGGTCTGACTCAGTATATGGCAGGTTCCTATGCTTCTTGGCTCCTGATGTTCCTACAGGATAATCCTTCCTGGGGGCCAGCAAAAAAGCCAGATCCAACCCCCGGGCCTTATGTTGTGCAGACCTGGACTAGACCTCACAGTAATTTCTTCGTTAAAAAAAAAAAGGAACGTTGGATGATATTCAACTGCATTCCCCATATAATTAATTATAACCCATATAATTTGTACTAAGGTTGAGAATTCCAAATAAATAATCTGAATAAATGTTCAGACTGTCTGAACAGAAGTGGGTAGGGTTTTTTTAAATACCCCCTCACCCAATTTCAGTTGTTAATTTGCATATCTGTTGATTCCTAAATGTAATTTAGAACTGAACTTAAATGCTTATTAGTATTTCTTTACTCTCTGGTTCAGACCATATCTTTAAAAATGTTTTAATAACCAGTTCAAGTAGTTTAATGCAAAATTCATTGGAACGTAAGAAGGGGCCTTATACTGAGTCCGAGCATTGGTCCATCTATCTTGATATTGGCTACATTGACTGGCAACGTTTGACCTACATAGGTACCAGTGTTTCCTCTAACAGTGATTCCCAGATGTTATTGACTACAACTCCCATAATCCCTAAGCAAAGGCTGTTGCAGCAGGGGATGCTGGGAGTTGTAGTCAGCAACATCTGAGAATCGCTATTCGAGGGAACACTGATAGGTACACAGAAAACTTCTTTATACCAAGTCAGACCATCCAGCTCAGTATTGTCTATGCCAGGGATTCTCAACTTTGGGTCCCCAGATGTTCTTGGACTTCAGCTCACATAATCCCCAGCCCCAATGGCCTTTGGTTGGGAATGATAGGAGTTGAAGTCCAACAACATCTGGGGACTCAAGGTTAAGAATCCCTGGTCTATACCAGAGCTGCACAACTTCCCTGACTATTGCACAACCTTGACTATTAGCCACTATGGCTGGGAATCATGGGAATTGTAGTCAACAAGATCTGGGAATCTCTGTTAGAGGGAACACTGCTACTGAGCTATGGCCTCATCCCCAAGATGGGGTCAAGACAATTCAGTGTTTCCCTCTAACCGGTATTCCCAGATCTTGTTGACTACAGTTCCCAGAATCCCCAGCTGCAATGGCTTTTACTTGAGGATTATGGAAGTTGTAGTCAACAACATCTGTTAGAGGGCACACTGATTCAGACCAATCAACTGTTGTTCTTGTAAAGTAAATCTTGTGGACTGTACGCAGTGATGAATATTAACTGTAGAAAGATTTAAAAAAACAACACCCCATGGTGGCTGGCATCCAAAGAATTTGAATGCAGGGAGTTTTTGTACGTCGGATGATATTTCTGAAACATTTTGTATTTCAGCCTCCACAGCACCAGAAAACCTGTTTCTAGAAGGGCTCCCCTATAAACAGTAGCTGGTGAAGCATGAGAGCTTGGGCAGTTGGGAAGGGAAGTCATGGAAGCCCACAAGACTGCAAAGGAGCATGCAAAGGAATCTTTGGATCTTGGCTGCTTGCGTTCATGAATTATTCATTTTCTAGAATTCTAACAGTACTGAAAACAGACCGCTCTGAAAACAGAATGAATTCCAGCAACGAAAATGCTGCTTCTGTGCAAGTTGTTTAGCAGAAGCTGCAACATCATTATAATTAACTAATATTTGTTTGTCTCTTGGCTTTTTTTGCCTTTCCCAGTTGTAAAAATTATTTTCACTTTGAGCCGGTTCAGATGAACTCTAGCCCCAATGCATTAGAACAGGCCTGCACAACTCAAATGACTTGGCGGGCCGTAACCAACCATGACTTGGTTCATGGGGGCCGAGGTCAATTCTTAGGGTGCTGATTATTAGAGTAACACTTAATATCTATCTACCAATCAACCAAATTAAAGTGAAATGAATTAAAATGAATTAAAAATGAATTTAATTAATATTTAACTTTTGATGTTCTGGCAGGCCTAAATTGATTAAATTAATATGAAATAACTTGAAGTAAAATTCATTCTAATAATATAAATATTATACAATCTGTACAATATACATAATAAAATGCACTGCTCTTCCTTTCCACCTCTGCCAAATCATCACACATAACATGGAACACTTTTAAGGGAAAAAATATGAGAAACTCTTCTCATAATTTTGGAAAAGAAGGGAGAAGGCGAAAGAAAGATGAAAAGGATGCAGCAGGAGGCTTGGCTTGAGAGAGAGAGAGAGGGAGAGAGAGAGAGAGAGAGAATGGAGCCGTCTTGGTGGGTGAGAGAGAGAGAGAGGGAGAGAATGGAGCCGTCTTGGTGGGTGAGAGAGGGAGAGAATGGAGCCGTCTTGGTGGGTGAGAGGGGGAGAGAATGGAGCCGTCTTGGTGGGTGAGAGAGAGAGAGGGAGAGAGAATGGAGCCGTCTTGGTGGGTGGGGGGGGGGAGAGAGAGAGAGAGAGAGAGAGAGAGAGAGAGAGAGAGAGAGAATGGAGCCATCTGGGTGGGTGGGTGAGAGAGAGAGAGAGAATGGAGCCGTCTTGGTGGGGGGGGGAGAGAGAGAGAGAGAGAATGGAGCCATCTTGGTCGGTCGGTGAGAGAGAGAGATAGATAGGAGCCATCATGGTGGGTGGGTGAGAGAGAGAGAGAATTGAGCCATCTTGCTGGGTGGGTGAGAGAGAGAGAGAGAGAGAGAGAGAGAGAGAGAGAGAGAGAGAGAGAGAAAATGGAGCCGTCTGGGTGGGTGGGTGGGTGAGAGAGAGAGACAATGGATCCCTCTTGGTGGGTGGGAGAGAGAGAGAGAGAGTGAGAATGAAGCCGTCTTGGTGGGTGGGGGGGGAGAGAGAGAGAGAGAGAGAGAGAGAATGGAGCCATCTGGGTGGGTGGGTGGGTGGGTGAGAGAGAGAGAGAGAGAGAGAGAGAGAGAGAATGGAGCCATCTTGGTCGGTCGGTGAGAGAGAGAGATAGATAGGAGCCATCATGGTGGGTGGGTGAGAGAGAGAGAGAGAGAGAGAATTGAGCCATCTTGCTGGGTGGGTGAGAGAGAGAGAGAGAGAGAGAGAGAGAGAGAGAGAGAAAGAAAGAAAATGGAGCCGTCTGGGTGGGTGGGTGGGTGAGAGAGAGAGACAATGGATCCCTCTTGGTGGGTGGGAGAGAGAGAGAGAGAGTGAGAATGAAGCCGTCTTGGTGGGTGGGGGGGGGAGAGAGAGAGAGAGAGAGAGAGAATGAAGCCGTCTTGGTGGGGGGGGAGAGAGAGAGAGAGAGAATGGAGCTGCCTTGGTGGGTGGGTGAGAGAGAGAGAGAGAGAATGAATGGAGCTCTCTTGGTGAGAGAGGGTCCGTTTCCCGTTGTTCCGGAGGTCGCTGTTCTTCTCCCGCCACTAACAGCTTTTCTTCCCCATCCTTCGGCAACGTTTTCTCTCCCCGCTGGGCTCCCTCCCTCCCTGCCATTTTTGCCCCCCCCCACTGGGCTCCCTCATGGGGCCACTGTCTGCCGCCTCCTACCTCATCGCCGCCGGCCCCCCCCCCCCAATTCTAGTCACAGTGCAGCTGAGGAAATGCCCCCAGGGCTATTTCCCCTTTCTCCTGCTGCTTAACCCCCCCCCCAAATTCCATTTCCATTGTGCTCTTGAGCCCCATTGAGTTTGATAGAACAGAATAAATGTACTAGATCATAAATGATCTAGAAGTAGGGGTAAGCAGCGAGGTGGCCAAATTTGCAGATGATACCAAACTCTTTCAGGTAGTGAAATCCAAAATGGATTATGAGGAGCTCCAAAAGGATCTCTTCAAACTGGCTGAGTGGGTGACAAAATTGCAAACGCAGTTCAGTGTTGGCAAGTGTAAAGTGATACACATTGGGACGAAAACCTGCAACTTCAAGTATACGCTGTTGGGATCTGAGCTGAGTTCTACAATGTCCTTCTTTAGATATGTTGACCAGAATTGTACACAGTACTCCAGGTGTGGCCACACCATAGTTTTGTATAAGAGCATTATAATATTAGCAGTTTTATTTTCAATCTCTTTCCTAATATTCCCTAGCATGGAATTGGCCTTTTCCACAGCTGCTGCACATTGAGTTGACATTTTCAACGAGCTGTCCACCACAAAATCCTAGTCAGTCACCGACAGCTCGGATCCCATCAGCATATACATGAAGTTTGGGTTTTTCGTCCCAATGTGCATCACTTTAAACTTGCCAGCATTGAACCGCATTTGCCATTTTGTTGCCTGCTCACCCAGTGGAGTATAGGGTTTCACTAGAATATAGTGTAGATTAATCCAAATCCAGTTTATATTTTAAAAAATCTAATTAAATAAAAATAGATTTTCATCTGCCCCTTTACAAATGAATAAACAATGGATTTCCTGCACATTTTAATAGGTCCTAACTTAAGGAGTAGTTCTGTTACCTGGGGGTACATATAAACTACATGGAGATGGTGATAAAAACATGTGTGGGCTGAAATGTGACTTTAAAACTTGACAACATACATTTTTCTCTCTAAAAATTGCAAACAATGAAGTCAGTCAGTTTCCAAAGACAATACAAACAAGCTCTTGTTTAAACCTGAAAAACTTTTTCATAGTATGTCACTCACATGAACTTGGGCTGTAGTTATAGCAACTTTTCAATGGTTTCCTTTATCATTTTCATTTATAATTGACATTTTAACAGCTCATTCAAAGCACTTAATAACCTTCTGACAAAAAACCAACAACCCATCAACTCTAAGCAGTTCTCCAACAAATGGAAAGAACTGTTCCCATGTGTGGGGCTTGCATTAAAAAATGAAAAGTCCATTTCATAGATAAGAAATCTGGAATTTGGAAGAGGATAGTCTAATTTGTAAATGTAGCTTCTTACCTGCATGTGTAAATTAATAATTTCTTAAAAGATGAATATATGTTCATCATTTATGCAGTGGAAAAACACTGAAACATCTTGGCCTTTTTGCCTTATTGGAATTCAATCAGCAGGAGTCAAGCAGTTCTTGAAGATACTGGATAACCTTTAAGCAAACCTAGACATAAGTACCAATTAGTTGTAACTTCCTTGATCTCCAGCTGATGTTTACATTGTATGAAATCTTAACTCTCCTCTTTGAATTGTATAGGGTTTTGTTTCTGCGTTCCAAGTTCATGAAAATGCTGGGGATTGTGTTCTGTTCTTTTGCTAGTCCTGGCTCATAGACAAACTGACCATTTTCATCTGGGAGGTTTTAAATTGCCTTCGAGTCTCTTTTGCAGTATTTTTGCAAATGTCTGACCATTCTTCATGTCGAAGTGAGGAATTTGTATTGCAAATGAGTATTCTGACCAATGTATGTTTTATATTCCAGTTATAAAGCAATTGAAGCAGGAATTTCTGTAAGTCTCATATGTGAAAATGCCCAGCCGTATTGCTTTCTGTACACTGTTAGCTAACCTCAAAATAAGAGGGCCGTGTGATTGAGCTGTAAATCCTACACACTTTTTTGTAGATTACAGTCATCCCTTGCCAACCATGGTTTTACCAACCACAGTTCTGAATATATGTGAATAGGATATGGTGACAAGTCTTGCCAACTGCGACTAGAGTATCCGTGGCTGGTGAGGCGTTTAGTGTTTGTCGGGGTGTTCAGTGATTTGTGGGAGTTCAGAAGTTTGATCTGTTCTTTCTTCTTGGTGACTCTAAGCGATATTACAGGATTTTTTGTGATTTTCTTTTTTAAGCATTCTTTTGTATTTTTTCCTTTATTTTTAGGTCTTTTTGCAGTTGTGGTTCCCCTAACCCCCCATTTCACATGGACTTTAATGCCTCGCCAACTGCAAATTTGCCAGCGGTGAGTTTTTGCCAGAATGGAACGCTAGTGGTTGGCGAGGGATAACTGTACATAAGTGTAGTCCAGCATGTTGAGTGGCTTCACTAAGAAATTTCTTCTCAATACTGTAGCTAGTTCTTTGGGACTTGGGGCACTTCCAGGTTTACCCATTTTTAGGGTCAAATTCCATGTTCCAGGATTTTTGTGCTTAGTGTTGCTGTATTTCTTTCTCTTACAGTAAATAGCAACTGGATTGGGGGGGCCCTGTGGATCATGACCATGATGGGGGATTTAATCCCATCACCTGCCATGGTCCCGATTGAGTCCCCCATGATTACTGCTTGTCAAGGGAAGAAAGCTCTCACTGACACCAATGGAAGCTGTTTTCCCTTTGAGAAATACTTGCATGGAGGTTGGTTTCTGATTTAGACTGAAACTGTGGCAGGGGATAGAGTTAAAGCCTCCTGTCCTGGTTTCAGCCTGCAGCACTCCATAATCAGACTGCTATTTACTAAAAGAGAGAGAGAGAGAGAAAATGGAAGCAGTAAGCATGGACTGTACCACTTCACATTGCAGATGGTGGATCACTTTTTAAGTTCTCCCCCATATGAGCAACTCTCTGCGAGCAGAAGGTTGGCAGATCAAGAAGGAAGGTTCTTGCCTAGCTTTCTCCCATGGGCTATTTTTTTTTGTTTATTTGTGAATATATTTTTTAAAATGCTCTTTCAACTACAAGAGCTGTTCAGTAGTGGGACAGTCATACAGGGGTAGGCTCTTCTTTGCTAGAGGTTTTCACACAGAAGCTGGGCAGCCATCTTTCGGGAATGCTGTAGCAGTTTCCTGCCCTAAGCCAGGGGTTGGACCAGAAGACCTCCGAGGTCCCTTCCACCCCTAAAATTCTGATTCTATGAAATCTTTAATAATAAGTAAAAGTTCTCCCCATGGAAGTCCCCTTACCAATGCAATGTAATACCATAGTGGGGCTTCCAAGGCAGTTTGGTGTGGGTGCAGAAATTAGCAGACAGCTGACTGGAGAAACATGTGAGTTGTGGGATGGTTTCAGCACAACCTTTGTGTCACCGTCCCTCTTGTCCAGCTCCCCTAATTTTGAGCCATACATTTACCTCTTCTAGATTTGCTGGTGGTTTTCTTGCCGATATTTAGGCTTGTAGTGCAGACCTCACTCTAGCTTTAAATGGGCCTGTGGGACTGGTGTTTTAATAGTTTCTCTCTGAACTCAGTTGTACCGAGCAGCAGTGCAGAACTGAGTAGGTTAACAGCTGCACATTCAACTTTTCCCTGTGCAGCGTGCGTGCGCGTGCGCGTGCACACACACACACACACACACACAATCAGCTGTCTCTTCTGCTCCTGATGACTTAACATGTGTTCTTTCTTTGAGAAAGATATGACGAGTCTCCCTGGATTTGTCATATCTTCCGTAAAGCACTTAATGCTGGCTCGCTGTCAGTTCAAGCTTTTCTTTCTGACTCTTTTCTGCATTGTGCCCTGGAGTCAGGGTGCCCTTTCAGCAGTGCCCATTCTAATGCTTTGTTCTGCTGCTACTTCATCTCAGTGCAAGGTTTGCAAAGTTCTCATTATACAGTCATCAGATTGTATAGCTTAATAAAGGTGATTGAGGATCTACGCTGTCTTGTGTGCCTCATTATTCATGCATTGTCATAAAGGCAATGCATCGTTTTTGTACAAAAAACAAAAGATGCATTTGCTAACCATCATGTTAACTAGTTGCTGGATTTATATTTCATACATTGGCCAGTGATTAACACCCATTTATATTATTGGTTAGACTTAATAGAATCCAGTGTGAATTCCACCATTTATTAGTGTGAAAGAATTACTGCTTTGGGGTTTATGATGGAAAGCTGTGGTACATAGGAAGCTGCCATATACTGAGTCAGACCATAGGTATATCTAGCTCAGTTATCTACACCAGGCCTGTTCAACTTAGCTGACACCCCAACCGTTTTTGGACTACAACTCCCATAATCCCCTGCCTCAGTGGCCAATAGCCAGGGACTATGGGAATTGTAGGCCAACATCTGCAGGAGGGCTGAAGTTGAGTAGCCCTGGTCTACACAGACTGGCAGCGGCTTATCCAAGGTTGCAGGCAGGAATCTCTCTCAGACCTATCTTGGAGATGCCAGGGAGGGAATTTGGAACCTTCTGCTCTTCCCAGAGTGGTGCCATCCCCCAAGGGGAATATCTTACTGTGCTCACAGATCAAGTCTCCTACATCACGGTAAACGCATGCATGGTTGCTTAGCAACTTCCTACGTGATTCCTTCAGTGCCATCCTTGTGTGATGATGTCTTCTGTGTCCACGAAACCAGTTCTCAGGTTGCTGCAATGGTGGCAACCCCGTGGGCTGCTTAATTCAGCTGATAGGGCTACATCCTTGGCCACCCCTGCTCTAGGAACTGCAATCTATATATTTAATTCTCTTTGGACATGCGTGCCCAGGATTTGGCGGCGGAACTCTCGCAACAGGCTGCGAGAGTTCCGAAGTGAGGACTGAGGAGGAGAGGGGGAGGAAAGTGCCGGTGCTGGCCGGCCGGCCGGCTGGTGGAAGACAGAGTAGAGAAAAGTGGGGGTGGGCAGCAGGCGGTGGGGAGAGAAAGGCGGTGGCGGGGGGGGAGAAAGGCGGTGGCAGGCAGCGGGCGGGGGGAGAGAAAGGCGGTGGCAGGAGGGCGGAGGGGGGAGAGAACGGTGGTGGCGGGGCCCTTCTTGGCCGCCCACCGCGGAGCTGTGTGTGGGGGAGGAATGGGAGGGGAGGAGGGCTGGAGAGCGTGGGGATGGAGGGAAGGGGAAGAGAGGAGAGACCGGGGCAGGAGGAAGAGGGAGGGGGAAACAGCCGGCCCCAAAGCGCTGCACAGATGCTCTGTGCAGGGTCAGCTAGTTTACTAATAATTACAGTAGTGCAAAGTAGATATTTTCTGTATTATTAGTTTTTTAAAACCGTTTTGTCTTTTGGTAGAACTTGGGTTATATTTGCCGAACTGGCTACTGTGTTATAGATTGGGCAGCAGTTCTGTGGATTTGAAATATTTGTGTAATGGAAAGGTTTCCACAATTGTGTATGCGTTTGGTGGTGGGTTTTTTTTTGCTGGAAAGCTTTCATTTAAACGTATTGGTTAATACCATCAGTTCCAAGTCTTGCTTTGGGGCTTCCTGGGGGTATCTGGTTGGCCACTGTGGGGAGCAGGATGCTGGAGTTGATGAATATTTGGTCTAATCCAGGTCTTCTCTTAACACCAGTCAAATTGGGTTGCTTCAGAGTTGTAATTAATTTCCCCCTAAGACCATGTTTGCCAACCTTTCCCTGCCCCCACTCCAATACATAATGGGGGGGGGAGAGGAGGGGCATACTGTCACACACCTCCGTAGCTTTTTTTCTTGTTATTTATGTGTAACAGCAAAGCAGCTGCACAGTTTGTTTGTTTTGCTACCCTCTTCCTGTATTATGGGGTGAGACCGCTTCAAAAGCCTGGAGTTGAAACTCCCGGTTTTACAGCTGACTTGCTCCTTTATGCATTGGGAAAGGAGTGCCTCCTTCCCTGCACATTGTGTGATGAGACCATTCCAAACGCAGGGACTTTAGTTAAACTAATTGTGTTTGGAGGTGGCTGCTACTCTATGCATTGGGAAGGGGTGCCTCCTTTCCAGTGCATTATGGGATACGTCAGCTGCGAAAGTGAGGAGTTAGTTCTCTGCTTTTGCAGCTAACTTGGAGCTAGTCAGCGTGACACACTTGCAAGTATCCTGTGGCATACTAGTTGGGAAACACTGCCCTAGGACCTCAGTAGTACTTGCACACACATAGTTGTGCCATTGAGTCGGTGTTGACTCCTGGCGACCACAGAGCCATGTGCTTTTCCTTGGTAGAATACAGAAGGGGTTTACCATTGCCATCTCCTGCGCAGTATAATGCCTTTCAGCACCTTCCTATATTGCTGCTGCCCATTATAGGTGTTTCCTGGGAAACATACCAGGGGGCATTTGAACCAGTAACCTCTTGCTCCTTAGGCAAGTTACTTCCCCACTGCGACATTAGGTGGCAACAGTTCCTTTGTTTGTAAAAGACAGGATGAGGCTATAGTGTAGTGTCTGAGAAAAGGTAAAGGTAAAGTGTGCCATCGAGCCGGTGTCGACTGAGAAACTGAACAGTACTTCATTGGTTCAGATCTCACCACAGCCACTCAGTCTCACATGCAATGTGGCGATAATACTACTTACTGTATTTTCCCGAATCAAAAACTACTCTGAATTTAAGATGACCCACTTAAAAAGTAGAGGTGAAAAACAGGTTATACCTTCATTTACTTGAAAGGAAAAGGACTCTGGATTTAAGAGGACTTCCTGATTTCTGATCTGAAATAACTTGGGGAAAACCTACTCCAGGATTCAGGTAAATACAGTACCATACAGGGTTGTTGTAAGGCATGGTCTCAAACTTGGGTTCTCGTATGTTGTTGGACCACAAATCCTATCATTCTGATGGATGATGGGACTTATAGTCCAACAACATCTGGGAATCCAAGTTTGGGAACCATTGTGATGATAGTGCTTTTGAGAGTTCAAAGCTTTTCCCATAAAGATGCTAAGTCAGCCTCTGATGCATTTTCTTTGATCTAGGAGCCAGCCCAAAGATTTTGGAGCCAGACAATGGGCACTTGGCAGTGTTACCAAACTTAGTGATAAATGTGGTAGAAGGGGAGGGTAAATGGGCTTCTCTTTATCTTCTTTACAAGAAGCATACTTAGGGCTGCTTGGGACAATTAAAGATTTTATTAAATAATAAATCTACTACTGAATATCCTAATCCCGGTGCCACATTAAATTTTTTGGTGCCATGGTTCCCTGGGGCCTGGGATTTGTCAAGTGCTATGCTAAGCATTATATGGGAGGATAAATTAAACAAAAGGACATATAATCCAACATACTATGTCAGATCCCAGTTGATTTAGGGCACTGGGATGGCTGTGGGGGAGGGATCTAATTCAATCATTTCTAGAAAGAACCCATCACTGTTAGGCAGATGTTTTTAGTCAAGTTAAGAAGCCTTTCCTGAGCGGTGAATGCTAATAAACGCAATCTTCATGGATTTTCTTATTTCCGTCATGTCTTTCAACACCTTCTAGCCACCTTGTTCCAGGTACCTTTTAACTCTGCCTTCCCTTTTTTTAATGCTGATTTTTGTGGCTTCAGAATCTCTCCTCATGTCCTGAAAGATGTTATATGTACTTTGCACTTGTAGTACATGGTAAATGTTATCCTTCTTCCCAAGGCTACTTGGCCATTAAAAAAAAAAAGTTTAAGGGATACGAAATGGTGGTGAAGCTGGCTTTCCTCTTTAAAAAAAGAAGACTTTCCTATTTTAAAAAAATGGTAATATGAATTAGACATATGCAGTCCTTTCTTTGGAGCCCATTGCCTTGACCTCTGTGGGATTTGTAGGTCTTGGCTGTAAGTATCTAGTAATGTTTGTTAAAGATAAAGTCTGCCGTCCAGTTGGTGTCGACTCCTGGTGCCCACAGAGCCCTGTGGTTGTCTTTGGTAGAATACAGGAGGGGTTTACCAATGCCTTCTCCCGCGCAGTGTGAGATGATGCCTTTCAGCATCTTCCTGTATCGCTGCTGCCTGATATAGGTGTTTCCCAGCGGGGATTTGAACTGGCAACCTCTGGCTTGCTAATCAGGTCACATCATTTGTTACATCTGCATATATTCCCACCGTATTACAGTCCTTGACAAATAATTGAACTTAGTTTCGGACATTGTGGAGAGGGAGGGTAAATGGGCTACTCTTTATCCCCTTTACAAGCAGCAAACTGTACTACACTACAATGAATATATATATATATATATATATATGGCTTTTCAACAAAAGTTCCCAAAGCGGTTTACATAGACATACATACATACATACATACATACATGCAATGGCTCCCTGTCCCCAAAGGGGCTCACAATCTAAAAAGGAAAGATTAGACCACAGCCACTGGAAGGATGCTGTGCTGAGGGTGGATAGGGCCAGTTGCTCTCCCCCTGCAAAATAAAGGAAATCACCACTTCAAAAAGGTGCCTCTTTGCTCAGTTAGCAGGGGTAGAACCCATGGTGCTGACATGCTTGGGGCATACTCTGCCTCTGAATATCCTAGTCTAGATGCCATGGCTCCCTAGCACCTATTGTGCCGTAATGACTAATATCAAGACCTGCTGTATTAGATGAATTTGCTTTGATTCAGTTGGGGATAAGGTGTGTAGAAGCAAATTTCAAATCTATCCTTAGCTGGATGAAGAATGCATAAGAATAGCATTTTGGGGTCACCTTCCTGATCCAGCTGCTGGGATTGCCTGCACAAGCTCTCTTAGGGGGAAAAAATATGCCTTGATCAGTTTTTGGGGAAGGAAAGGATTGAACTGGATCTGAACCTCCACCCCTGCTGCTTTCTACTGTAATTATTCCTTTTCTAAGAGGCCTCTGTACGCTCATAGCAAGTCTTATGGATTCCACTATTGCTTGCCATCATTTTTATTTATGTATTTTATTTTTTCCATTCCTGTCCTGCGCTTCCTCTGAGGCGCCCAGAGTGGCGTATAGTACATGGTTATGTTTATCTCCACAACAAACCTGTGAGGTAGGGTAAACTCAGAGTCACATGACTAGCCCAGAATCACCCGGTGAGTTTCGTGGCTGAGTGGAGATTTGAACTTGGGCCTCCTTAGACCAACACTCTAACTACTGCACCACACTGGTGTGTAATAATAACTGATAATTTGGCCCTACACATTTGATTGTTGAGCCCATGGCCTTAGAGCCGTAAATGACTTTCGTTCCCTCTCTCTGGCTATTTGTGGCTATTTTTGTCAGAATAACTCCTTCAGACATGCTGAGCCTCCCTTAGTGACAGAGTGAGTCACAGTTCCACTTTTGCCCCACCTGTGGAGTCTTGAGGAGAGGTTGAATATCATTTTTAGTGTGGTCAGACAAACTAGGGGATCTCACTCCTGTACTGCAGTGTACTTCCAACTTGTAGATTTTTCAAGTCCTTCACTACCCTGAAGTCTCTAATATCTAAAGAACATTTTAAAGCAGGAAGTGTGTATGTAATCTGTGGAGAATGTTTGGCCTATACCACAGAGACTGGACTTTTTAGAATGCAAAAATTAGCCATAAGGTTAAATTGATATTGCTTTTCCCAAGCAGGCAGTAGGGTTCATATGAACATTCTACACTCACTAAATAATGATTGAAACTATAAAATGTGTAGACGGTTCACAACAGCAAAATGGCCTTTGCTGCTGTCAAATATCAACATAGGAAACATAGGAAACTGCCATATACTGAGTCAGACCATTGGTCTATTTAGCTCAGTATTGTCTTCACAGACTGACAGCGGCTTCTCCAAGGTTGCAGCCAATGTTGGTTTGGTAGGACCGCCTACCAGTGGTAAACCAATAGTGCTATAAAAGTTTATAAATAGTTGTGTAAAAATCTTCTTTAAAATAAATTTAGGTAATGGTTTTAAAGCAAATGTCAGATGCTGGGTTGCACATAGCCCCTTGCATTTTTTAAAAGATGGGAAGCTTTATTATTATTATTATTTCGATTTCTACACCGCCCTTCCAAAAATAGCTCAGGGCGGTTTACAAAGAGAAACAATAAATAAAAAAGATGGCTCCCTGTCCCCAAAGGGCTCACATTCTAAAATGAAACATAAGATAGACATCAGCAACAGTCACTGGAAGTACTGTGCTGGGGGTGGATAGGGCCAGTTACTCTCCCCCTGCTAAATAAAGAGAATCACCACTTTTAAAAGGTGCCTCTTTGCCCAGTTAGCAGGGGTTTCAGAACCTGATATTTCATACACAGAGGAGTTCCCATCCACAAGAACATTCTCGCCCATTCCGTTAAATTGACATCCTTTGTTTTACCCCTTTGCCTTGTGTGCTCTCTGATATGTACATTTGGAATGCAAATCAGGAAGATTAGGATTAGGGATGTGCACAAATAGATTTTTTTGAATCGATTTGTGCCCCAAACAAATCACTCTTTATTTGTTTTGTATCCAAATCTACCCCCTCCAAATCACCCCGGATTCGATTTATATTTGCTTTGATTTAATTTGATTTCGGACTGATTCAGACCACTTAACAAGGTCCCTGGGCACCAAATTTGGTTGGTGGATAAGTCCCCATGGGTGCCACCTACCACCCAAATCTCAAGGCAGTGGGACACTTGGTTGAGTTTTAATTATTCTTTTTTAGTTTTTACTGATTTTGAATTTTGATTTACTGATTTCTGCCATAGGAAATAATGGGGATTCGAAGTTGCCATATCCTAACCCTAACACGGATCCCCAGCTTTCATTTTTTTTAAAAGCTAAGCACTAGCCCTTGTAGAAGTGGAGTTACGGAGCAAAATGTGCAGTTGTTATTTTTCTAGTTTTTGGATTCATTGGTGTATAATAACTGTTCCTCATAATGAATCCTTATGAGGATTCATTACACACCTTCATTTCTTCTGTTCATTTTGACTGTCACTGGACTGTACCAACTGTCAACTGCCATCGGTCAACTACACCCTCCTCCCCACACACACTGGGGTACTCAGTTTATTTTTTAGGTATTTTTGAAGTGTTTAGATTCTTTGGTGTCTTCATTACACACCTTCATTTCGTCTGTTCATTTTGACCCCACTGCTTTGCAGATGGGAGTGGGGAATTAGAATAGAGAGCCAGTGTGGTGTAGTGGTTAGAGTGCTGGACTAGGACTGGGGAGACCTGAGTTCAAATCCCCATTCAGCCATGAGATTTGCTGGGTGACTCTGGGCCAGTCACTTCTCTCTCAGCCTAACCTACTTCACAGGGTTGTTGTGAGGAGAAACTTAAGTATGTAGTACACTGCTCTGGGCTCCTTGGAGGAAGAGCGGCATATAAATGTAAAAATAATAATAATAATAATAATTATTATTATTATTATTAGTGGCATCCCATGTTCCAACTGTCCCACAAGCCACAAGGTACTCAGTTTATATTTAGGAATTTTTGAGATGTTTAGACTCTTTGGTGTGTAATGAATCCTCATAGAGATTCATTATGAGGAAAGGTTATTAGACACCAAAGAGCCTAAACACTTAAAAATCCTAGAATATAAACTGAGTAGTACCCCACTGCCTTGCAGGTGGGTGTAGTTGGCACATGGCAGTTGAAAGTTTGCACTGTTGAAAAAACAGTCAAAATGAATAGAAGAAATGAAGGTGTGTAATGTTTCTCTTTGTAAACCACCCTGAGCCATTTTTGGAAGGGCGGTATAGAAAATGAATAATAAATAATAATACTAAATTAATAATAATAATAATAATAATAATAATAATAATAATAAATAATGAATCCTCATAGGGATTCATTGAGGAAAAGTTACTATACACCAAAGAATACAAACACTTGAAAAATAGTGGCCACGCATTTTGCTCCATAATTCCACTTCTAGAAGGGCTAGAGCTTAGATTTTTCTTTTTTTAAAAAAATGAATCTGGGAATCTGGGGGAATTAATAGGAGGGATCCGAATCTTGAATCGATTTGAATCGAATCAGGCATGATTCGGTTTGTACCCGAATCTAGCCAATAGACCACAGGGGTGATTTGTTTTGTCTCTAAATCACCCGAATCAGCTAGATTTGGGTACAAATCGATTTGTGCCCAAATCAGTTTGCCCATCCCTAATTAGGATTGCCTGGCAATATCAGGATGGAAGGGAGAGGAGGAACACCAAGCATTAAACCTACCCGCTCACCCTGGGAGCAACTTTCCAGCACCTCCTCTGAATTTGCTGATTTGCTTTTCTACCTATGACTGATCAGCACAGCAACATGAGCCAGAGAAGGGAGAATGTTGCTGGCACACACAGGGGACCATGAAACTTGTTTGTGTGTGTGTTGCATGCACGCATACACATGTTTCTGCTGCTGCTTCTGCCTTTGCCCCTGCATGACAAAGAGAAGCCCCCTTTATCTTTCTTTCCTCAGATTCTAAAGAAAAGAAGAGGTGGCTTCTCTCTTCCTTTTCCTTGACTGGGCTATTGCATAAATAGCATAACTTGAGAACACTGACTCCTTTCCATACGAAATCCAGTCCTGATTTTACTCTACTCCCATCCAAGAGCATTGAGGGATATCTTTGTGCCCAGTTCTGAGAGAGAAGCAGGTTCACTTGCCAGAGAGAGAATGGAATGTAACGAGGAGGTGAGTGGGTTTATAGAAGCTGTCCTGAATAAATAAGTAAGAACAAAATAAATAGAAATTCATTGGATCTTCCTTCAAAGAAAGGTGCACATGTTTAAGAGAAACAATGAAGTGGCATTTTTAGCTACCTCAAGACTTCTTAAAAGACTGGAATGCATATTTTGCGGACCATGGAATGAACATTAAGCACTCTGAGAAATGGAATTGCCATTTCTTTTCCTGTCACCTGTATAACATTTTGTGGTCAAATGTGTTTCACGAACGATGTTTGTATTTTTGGTATGTGTAGCGTTATGGAACGTGGCTTCAGGATAGGACTAATTAGTCCTCTAGAACTATCTTGTTTCAGCTTATAGAAGTATTCTCTGTGTTGTAATCTGTTAGATCTGCCCTGACACTTTGAAGGAGATGTCACATTTTTTAAAACTTCAGTTTTGGCTTCTTACCACTTGATGGCAGTGAAGGAGCTAATGTTGCCAGGAAAGGATTCAGGGCAAGATGCTATTATGAATAACAAAATGGGAGGTACAAAGGAAGTTTCTGACACTTCAATATTTATTTCCATTTCTAGGCAATATTGCAAGTGACAGTGGTGGAGTCAAAGCCTCTAGATGGAGCTTCAGTACTTCCTAAGGGGGAGAGATGGCTTTACCTTCCTAAAGGGAATGTTACCTAGTTTGGTTTTTATATTTTCTATCAAACTGGAGTTTTTTTCTTTGTGTGTGTGTATAGGAGATTCTTGTTATAATCAATAAAACAACTGTATTTACCCGAGTAAAAGATGATTCTGAATTTAAGAGCCCTTTTAAAAATGAGGTTAAATGCAGATTATACCTATACTTATGTAAAAGAAAGAGGACTCTGAATTTAAGATGATCCCCTGATGTCTAACATCAAAGAACTTGGGAAAAACCTAGTCTTGGATTCAGGTAAATACAGTATGTGTTATTGTAGAAAATGTATAATCCTACCTTTCAGTAAAAGAACTCCCAAGGAGGAGAACAAAAATAATACAGTTATTTTAAACTGTTTATCAGTAAAACATATCTGAAGGAGATGATAAGCTAAAAGAACATAGGGCAGCTAATAAAACCAAGTGGGCATGTTAACCATGCAGAGGTCTTTAAAGCCTGTTTTAAAGGTCCAAGGATCTAAATCAGATCAGTCTTAAGCAATGGGTTCTGTAATCTTGGTACCACCACTGAAAGAGCGTTCTTTGCAATGGTCAGCAACCTGATAGAGCAATAATCTTCACTATTTTTCAGGCGGGGGCCATTCTGACAAAAAACCTTCAGCGTGAGAGCTATTTCCTGCTGCTGTGACCAGTGTTCTCTCTATTTTTTTTTCATCTGAGTGCAGAATGAGTTTTGTTCTGGGCAACAATATCAAGGCAGTGTGTGCACATGTGCATTCAGAGTGGGGCCTTCCTGATTCAACCTGAGCGGGATCTAAAATTAACTGAGCAGACATTAAAAAAAACTTGTAAGCATGGGAATGTTGGCTGTGACCTCTGCGCAGAACAGCACTTTTCTATTTCTCCCCTGCAACTTGTATTTAGAGGCATCTTGCCTCTGAGGGTGGAGGCCTCTATAGGCCACCAGACTAGTAGCCATTGATAGACCTCTCCTCCATGAATTTGTCTAAGCCCATTTTAAAACTATCCAAGCTAGTGGCCATCACCACATCCCATGGCAGAGAGTTCCATAGATTAATTATGTGTTGTGTGAGAAAGTACTTTCCTTTGTCAATCCTAAATTTCCTGACTTTCAGTTTCATGGGATGACCCCTGGTTCTAGTGTTGTGTGTATGTGTGAGAGAAAATGTCTCTCTGTCCAATTTCTCTACTCCATACATAATTTTGTATAGCTTGATCATTTCTCCCCTTAGTCAATCTCTTTTTCAAGAGCCCCAAATGCTGTAGCCTTGCCTCATAAGGAAGGTGATTCAGGCTCCTGATCATCTTGTTTGCCCTCTTCTGCACCTTCTCCAGTTCTGCAATGTCCTTCTTAAGATACGGTGACCAGAACTGCACACAGTATTCCAAATGCGGCCGCACTATAGATTTGTATAAGGGTATTAGAATATTCGTGTTTTTATTTTCAATCCCCTTCCTAATGACCCCTAGCATGGAATTGGCCTTTTTCACATCTGCCATGCATCGAGTCAACACTTTCAATCAGCTGTCCACCACGACCCCAAGATCCTTCTCCTGGTCAGTCACCGACAGTTCAGACCCCATCAGTGTATATGTGAAGTTGGGGGTTTTTGCCCCCAAATGATGATTTTACTACACATTGAACCACATTTGCCATTTTGTCACCCACTCACCCAGTTTGATGTGGGGCGAGTGCTTAGGAACTGAGCTAAATGAAAGAGTACGGGGTGTAAAGGAGGAATGAACCGTTAAAAGAGGTGCAAGTGTGTTACTGGCATACTGGTAGGGATGTGCATGAACCTGTTTGGGGGCCTTTTTACGGGCCTCTGAACAGGTTTGAACACTGGACAGTTCGAAGAGTTCAGCAGAGGTGGGGTAACTTTAAGGGCAGGGGAGGGTGCACTTACCCCTCCCTTTGCTTTTCCTCTGCCGTTGCTTGCTGGAAAACTGGTCAGGTGGGGCAACAGTGCACTTCCCTGCTACCCCATCTGCTCTTCACACTGGAAGTAGGTGAAAGGAGCTTGCGCACATGTGCCATCGTGTGCACACACGCGAGCTGCTTCTGCCTACTTCTGGTCTGAAGAGCAGACGAGGCGGTAGGGAGGAACGCTGCTGGCCCACCCCACCAGCGGAGGGAGGGGTAAGTGCACCCTTCCCCCATCCTTAAAGTTATCCCACCCCCACCATCGAACTGGCCCCCGCCAGTTCTGTGCACATCCCTACATACTGGTGGTCCCTAACCCAGTATTTCTCTAAGATGCTTGGACTCTGCTTTATCAATGGCCCTAGTTGTCTTCCTGCTGTTCAAAGGTCAATGAAGCAAAGAAGGAAATAACCGTAAGTTAACAAGAGCATCCTCCTTGGTTTTGGCGCCCATTTGATTTCATACGTCTCCAGGGACAGTCTCTAGACCAACTAGACTGACTTGATTCTTCCACATGCACCTGCTTTCTTACTTCTTTTAAGATGCCATCATCCTGCATGTGCCAAACATTCTGTTGGAATCGGCAGTTGTCAGTATTGGCAAAAGGCAATCGCTTGCTATTCTATTCTTAAATAAAAGATAATATCAGACTGTGAATTCTGTACTTGAATTTGGATGATTCAGTCATGAAGTTGAAATGTCTCCTCTGCTTTCCACACCTCTCTTGTGCTATTCATTTTTATTTCAATACTCTTTCTGGAAATGTTGCATTCTTGGAGAAGATGAGCATATCACTAATTTTAATTTATAGTGGTCTTTGGCTGTTTCCTGGGATGCCCTGCAGCAAATGTGTAACATTGTAGAAGAAGATCACAATGGTGCTTCTTCAATGGCTCCTGTATAAATTGTCACTCTAAATCAAAACTGTTTAGAGATTTATGGCCCTGAAATACTTGCTGCTAAATTTAGTGATTTTAAAGGGAAGAGGCAAACATAAACTTTTAGGAACTATACTTGTATTTTTTTAAATAAGGAAAATAGCTATGTAACCATTTTTTTAAAAAAAATTATCGATCACTTTTTGATTAAAAAATATTCAAACTGGTGTACAAATTGAAAACAACGATTAAAAGAGTACATAAAAACAATTCAACAGCATGAAAACAGGTGGAGCAGCAAAAGATCAAGCAGCAATTATCAGAGTCTGACTTTAACTACCTTGCCAATAATTTGCTGGAAAAGCTTCCTGGGGGAAAAATAGATTTTCCTATCTGTTACTGTCTTTGGGAAATGGCACTTGGATCTGACAAAGAATAAGTGATTGTATTCACAAAAGTTGGCTTAATAAAAATATAGCTGTACTGTATAGTTGCACTGGCAGTAGCTGGGGTGTTGGGAAGGGCATTTGATAGCATGAACATAACCAGGCAGTGTGGCTGAACTATGTGGGCAGAAATTTACACATTATTTGGTACGGAATGGAAGCCAGTTGGCTTGCGATGGTAACATGTAAATCAGGCCTCGGATAAAGGCATCACCTCCCTCCCCCCGCCCCCGAAATATTAGCAACTTATTTGTGTAGCATCATGGGAGGAGAAGTCCCTGCCTTGCAGTAGGGATGTGCACAAAGCAAAGTTCATGCATAGGTTCAGTGCTCTGAGCCACCGCCAGTAATAATCCTTATTTGTTAGCTGCCCCATAACAAACTGTTCTCTGGCCAGCTCACAACAAAGCATTAAAACATAAAATAAAAACACGTTAACACATTAAATCATAGAGTCCAAAAGGGAAAAAAGTAAATGCAAAATACAATACAAAGCAATTAAAAAAACTCTCTTAAAATAAGTTAAAAATCATATTTGAAAACCAAAATTTAAAAATCCGTAGTGAACAAAGATCTATTTGCCTGGCGTCTAAAAGTGATGAAGCCAAGCGAACCTCACTGGGGAGGCTATTTCATAAATGGTGCACAACCCCCTAAAAGGTCCTCTCCCTAGTAGCCACCCACCTCAAGTTGTTTGGTAGGGGCACTCTGAGGAGGGCATCCAAAGAAGATCTTAAAGTCCGGGTTAGGACATATGGAGCAAGGCACTCTCTCAGGCAACCTGGTCCCAAGCCATTTAGGGCTTTATTTATTTATTATTTATTTATTCAATTTCTATACTGCCTTTCCAAAAAATGGCTCAGTGTGGTTTACATTAAACAAAACAATTAAAATCAATTAACAATTAAAAACAGACTGTAAAACATCACAAAACAATTCACAGTTAAAACATTCAAAACAATTTTAAAACCCTAATCCAGTGGTTAGAGTGCTGGACTAGGACTGGGGAGACCAGAGTTCAAATCCCCATTCAGCCATGAAACTAGCTGGGTGACTCTGGGCTAGTCACTTCTCTCTCAGCCTAACCTACTTCACAGGTTGTTGTGAGGAGAAACTTAAGTATGTAGTACACCGCTCTGGGCTCCTTGGAGGAAGAGCAGGATATAAAATGTAAATTTTTAAGAAAAAAACATTTACAAGAAACACCTTGTCCACATTCTCAGGGACCAATAATTGAAACTTCTCCAGCAAAACTAGACCAGGTGTTACTCTGGACACCTCTCCCAGTGACTCTGCATCAGCCGTAGAATCCAACTCATGCCAAATGCGAGCAACTTTACCCTCAAAATGCTGTGCAAATGTGTCACAGCATGCTACTGAGGGTTCTAATGCATCTTCCCTGGGGCCAGATTTCAAAAGGCCTTGCGCCACCTGAAAAAGCTCTGCTGGACGATATTGAGAGGCTGCAATGGTGGACAAAAAAAGTTTATTCTGTTCTATCACTGCCACAGAATATACTTGATAATGAGCTCTAACTTGTGTTCACTCAGATAAACCCCAGGTTTTCCTCTACGTGTGTTCCAGCCGTCTCCCAACTTGTTCTATCGCCCTCAGCTCAGGTGGCGCTGCACAGGCTCTGCTTTGTGGGAGAGGGTGCTTGGAGCGATTGTGTCATCCGCCTGAGACATCTCTCCTTTCCAGAGAGCAACTAGAGCTTCAACACGAGTGCCTGCCAGTATAGATGGAAAATACACCACAACCCTCAGGAATCCATTGGAGTCCATCAGTCTCTGGAGGTAGACCAATTGTATAGGTCCCCCACCTTTGCAGAGAGGTGTAGCCGCTAAGACTCTAATCCTCAGAAGGAGGTGATCTGACCATGACAAGGGCATAGATGATATATCTCCCACTTTTAAATCACCATCCTCCTGTCCATTTGGAAAAAAACAGATCCAGGGGGTGTCCCAATTCATGTGTTGGTCAACAATATGTTGGGATAGCACCATGGTTGTCATGGCAGCCATGGCTGTCGTGGCGGCCTGCCCTGAGCCACCTCAGACAAAGCAGCCTCAGTATGGATGTTGAAGTCACCCAGAACAATCATTCTGGGAGTCCTCAACATCAAATCCAAGACCACATCCGTGAGGCCAGGCAGAGAGACAGCTGGACAACGGAGTGGGCGATACACCAATGGAATCTCCACTCTGTCCCAAGAGCCCAACACAGGTATAAACACTCTGAATCAGCACACAGCACACACTCTGAATCAGCACACAGACAGGGGGCTTAGAGAGGGAAATAGAGCTTTTATAAAATTACAGCGACAACCCCCACCCCAGCCCTACAGCCAATGTTGATGCTGCACTGAATACCCAGGTGGCCCTGCTGGATCAGGCCCAAGGCCTATCTAGTCCAGCATCCTGTTTTGCACAGTGGCCCACCAGATGCCGCTGGAAGCCACAGGCAGGAGTTGAGGGCATGCCCTCTCTCCTGCTGTTACTCCCCTGCAACTGGTACTCGGAGGCATCCTACCTTTGAAGCTGGAGGTGGCCTTTAGCCCTCCGACTAGTAGCCATTGATAGACCTCTCCTCCATGAAGTTATCCAAACCCTTCTTAAAGCCATCCAGGTTGTTGGCCGTCACCACATCTTGTGGCAAAGAATTACACAAGTTGATTATGCTGGGAAAGACTAATCTGGACACAGCTGGGAAAGACTAATTTTCCCCACCCAGGTCTCCATAGTACAAACTAGTTAGCCCTTTCCTGCGCAATCAAATCATGGATTATAGAGATTTTATTTTGGACCAGCTTGGCATTAAACAGCAGCACCAGCAGGCCAAAGGACTAGCTTATAAAGTAGCCAGGAACCCTCCTAGCAGGGCTGCTCAACTTCGGCCCTCCTGTAGATGTTGGCCTACAATTCCCATAATCCCTAGCTATTAGCCACTGTGGCTGGAGATTATGGGAGTTGTAGTTCAAAAATACCTGGGGGGCCTAAGTTGAACAGTCCTACATTATAGGAACAGCCAGAAGAAGGGAGAGTAATAAGACACTGAACCACTCTTCCCCTCTTCTGATGTAAATGAGGCCCCTTGCCATACTTTTCTCTACCCGTAACCACTCTAATCGAAGCACCTCCAGCTCTCCCCAGGTTCACATCCTCAATCAGGCACATAATTAAAACAGCTAAAATTGCTCCTAGCACACAGAGTAGGGCCCTTGCTGGGACCCCCTACAGTGGTGACCTTGCTGGGGGCAAGCTTGCTGCCCAGGGCCCTGTGCTCTTTTATAGTGCCAGCTCAGGAAATTATGCAGGACCCAGCAGAGACTCCCGAGTTAGCACTCTGGGGCCTCCTGGGAGCTTCAGCTCTGCCACCAACAGAGACCTGTAGCAATGTTGTTCCTAAAGAGAGAGGGTTTAGGAAAACGGGGTCAACTGCTGGTACTTACCACATGCTCTACTCACCGCCTTCCAGGGCAGGAAGAGATCCTCTCTCTTCTTCCCTCTGCTGAAGCTGGTGAAGTCCAACACTTAGCAGCACAATGCCCTGGCCTGATTGGTTGGTAGGTTGGCCAAAGAGACATTACAGAATTAGTTTCATTTCAAGCAAATGCTCACAGGGAAGTTTCTTCACTACTTCACTGCTGGAGTTAGCAGCACTCCATCTCTCTCCATTCCCTGGCCTGCAGCGGCAAAAATCAGAATGAAAAAGTAGTGGAGTTCCTTCACTCCACTGCGGAAGTTTGCAACACTCCAACTCAAGTCTTCTGCTTGGAGCACTGTTCAGGTAGCAGAAGCAGGCCCTACTAGGGATGTGCATGAACCTGTGCAGAGGCCCTTTTATGGGCGTCCAAACAGGTCCGAATACTGCCGGGTTCGAAGGGTCGGCACAGGGTGTGTGTTTGTGTCTGCCTTTAAGGGGGTGCACTTACACACGCTCCTGCCACATTTCCCCCACTGGCGCTCAGTTTCCTAAAAGTCCATCGGGGCGGCAGCATATCTCCCTGCCGCCCCGTTGCCCCCTTTACCAGAAGTAACTGGAAGTACTCAACACACCTGCGTGCGACATGCCTGCTTGCCTTTCCGACGTGTACCTCCCTGCTGCCCTGACGGGCTTTTAGGAAACCAAATGCCAGCAGGGGAAACGCGGCTGGGGGTGGGATTAGTGCACTCTCTTCCGCCTTTAAAAATATCCCCCTTCGGCATCAAACTGGCCCCCACCAGTTCAGTGCACATCCCTAGGCCCTACAGAGACAGACCTGTTGCCAGCATTGTTGTCATCCTCTCCCTGCTCAAAGTTGTGCAAAATGCAGGTGTTGCTTTCTGATGATGACCACTCCGCAGCTGTGGTGGTGGGTGTAGCTACCTTTCCAAAGTAGCAGTTGATGGCTATCTGCTCCCCCTTGCTTTGCAGAGCCTGATAGGTGTCCTTAAAAGGTTGCAAAGCAGCCTGCAGCTGCCTTTTGAACTTTATGCAGAGCTCCATCAGCGGATCCCAAGGCTGTCCCCAGCTGCAGAACCCCAGACAACCCCTTTGTCGTGAGGGGCTTGGGGAGCATCTCTTCCTCTTTCTCCTCTTCTCCCTCACTCTCAGGAACTGCTTGGATGATCTGCCTCCAATGCATTCTCCATCAACTCCTCCTGATGGGATTGGAGGAGTTCCTCCACCTCATGTGGCTTGATTTGTTGAAAGCCTTCACTAATGGTGCGTACAAGGTTGGTGATCCACTCCACTTCATCAGCATTGCTGCACAGCAGCAGAGTGAGGCGGTCCTTGGCTGCCTTGAATCCTGGAGCAGTTATTTCTTTGCTGATGAAGGAGCAAGGTGGAATCCACTTCCAGAACAGAACATGTCTGATCAGCAATGAAGACCTGCTCAGGCTTGTACCCTTCAAACTCAATCAGTTGCTGGAACGCCACCAGAAATCTTTGTAGTGCCATGTGGTCCGCTGATGCTTCTTCCCCTGCCAGCTTGACATTGCGGAGGCTGTAGCGGTGCTTCAATCTTTCAAACCAGCCCTTGTTCACCTGGAAGCCACTCTCGGCTTTTTCGGATATTTCTGCTGCTTGACTGCCTCCCGCCACAAACCGCCTGTAGAGCCACAGCACTTTCTTGTGGATAACAGGTCCACTCAGTGGCATGTTCCTTTGTGCTTGGTCCACAAACAGAGGGCCTTTTCCATCTGTTCCATGTGGGAATCGCATGGATGGATCGCCACCTTCAGACTCTGAGATGTGCTGGACACCACACTTGCACAGATGTTCACTTTTCTTTATAGAGCGGACAGTGGACTCATTGATGCTGTAATGGCATGCTACAGATGTTGCGCTGTCCCCACAAGCCAACATGTCCAGCAGCTTCACCTTCTTTCTCAAGGGCAACACTTTGCAAAAGCTTTTGCAACTCCCCTCAGTGAGGGCTCTCCACTGTGCGCTTGCTCATTTTGACTGTGGAGAAAGGAAAAAATGTACAGTAATGTATGATACAGTACAGTAATTATGCAAGACAAAAAATCCCTTACCACAGAATTGATGATAAACAGGACAGTGCAGTAATTGATAATTAAAATCAATTTTAAATGGATACGTATTTAAAATCAATTTTAAATGGCTGCTTAAAATCAATTTTTAATTAGTACTGTACAGTATGTACTTAACATATTTCAATGGATAATTAAAATTTCAATTGCACTTTAAATTAAGTACAGTCATACGGTACAGGACTGAATTTTTAAATTAAAACATAGAATTTCATAGAAATTAAAATTAAATTGATTGAAGTGATAATTCACATTTTACCATGGCTGCACAGTGCTGCAAGAGGCTCCTCCAAGAAGCTGCAAAGGAGTGGCTGAGGAAAGACTCCACAGAAACCCACACCAAAAGACTCCAAAAGCTCTAGAGCAATGGCTCCTAAAGGCTCTTCAATAGCTCCCTGAGGACACCAAAGGCTACCCAAGGCTGCCAAATGCTCTTGAAATTTTTTTTAAGCCCCACACACACTCACTCTCTGCACCAGAAAAACTCCTCCTCAAAACTCCTCTCATTACCCATGAACATGTTCAGAAAGAGCATGACCATCTATGGATGGATCCGTGTGACAAAAACCACCGGCCTGCCATGGATACCGAGGTCGGGTCTACATGTCCTGATGGCAGATACGCTGAACTGCATGTGCCGGGGCTGCTGTTGACGGGGGCCACCTGTGTGCTGCTGTGAATCTATGTTGACCATAAAGCTGTGGATACAATTCCTGATTTAAGGACCCATGCAGGAGTCTGCTAAGGAGACAAAGCTGGCATTCTAGTGCACAATAGACTCATAGCTGAGATTGTCCTTCACGATCAAGACCGTGCCTTGGTTCGTACATGCACCAGGCAGGAGCCAACTGTTAAATAGCATAGCATTGCTCCTTCCCTCCACCATTGCAAGTGTCTCCTGTGTGAGCTGAGACCTACATATTTTCCCTCCTCTACCCCCACCCCCTTTTTGGAGCAAGATAAATCGCATTAAAGGAGCCTTTGTGTGATTGGCAGTTTGCGTGCGGGCCTCAGCTCCCGTGGGAAGTTGCATGTGCCATTCTTCTGCACCATTCTGTTTCAGCACTCTCTGCCTCTGAATGTATGAGCTGGGTCGCTCAGCGGTTCTAGTATTTTTGTGGTTGCTCTGCCCAGATTCTCATAGGCTGCTCTTGGATGTTGCTGGAGAAACAAGGTTTGAGATCTAAAATGGGAGAGAGGAGGGAAATGCCATACAGCTTGCACGTAATAGTGTTGTCTGTGTAGTCCTTTCTTCACTGGTGCCTTCTGGAAAGCCCCTTATCGTCCGTTTCTGATTCGGTGTTATTCAGGAGATTATTTCCATGGAGAAGACTCTCCCAGACCTTTTGTTTGTTTTTGAAGGGAATGGACTTGCGTTTATTTCTTTCATTGGACTTAAAGGCTTTATGAAGTCATGAACTCTGGAAGACACAGAAATGTGCAAATGACTTACACATGTATGGTGGAATCCCTGTTTTCTATCTAGCAAACAGTCTGTGAGCATTGTCTGCTTGCAAAAATCCAGAATGAGCATTTAGTCATATGGATTTCTGTTGGGAGAGGGGTGTGGGTCTGATGAATAAGATTACATTGGGGTCAGTTGTGTAGGCAATCATGTATAAACAAAAGTAAAACAGTTTTCAAGGATTGCTTATTCAACTTGCCTACATCTCTTTGCAAACAATGATCTTTAATACATGCTTCCAAAATGCAAGTCCTACCCAGTTATGGACATGGTGTGTATATGTATGTAAAGGTAAGGTAAAGTGTGCCGTCAAGTCAGTTTTTACTCCTGGTGGTATGAGCTGATGCCTTTCAGCATCTTCCTATATCACTGCTGCCCGATATAGTACCAGCAGGGATTCGAACCATCAACCTTCTGCTTATGAGTCAAGCATTTCCCTGCTGCAAGTTTGGTTTGGCTTTTTCCTTGTGAGCTACCGCCCGCCTCCCCCTCTGCCCATTTGATAACATGCTATGGTGTGGCAGTATATTTAATACTGGATATCCTGTTAAACATATAACTTACTGAGGAGAAACAGCCACCAAGGACAGATGTCCTAGAGATGTGATGCAGTTTTGCCACTCACCTGAAGCAAGTAGCAGCTGACCTTTCAGTAAGCAGCTGGATGCAAACTGGAGCCTTAAGGGAATCAGAGCAGCTACTTACAGCTCCCTCTGTCTCCCAGGCTTAAAAGAGTTAAATGCCAGAAGACAGAGAGCTGTAAGAACAGCTGTTATGGGGCTGCACTCCTTGTGTTTCCTGGTCTTTTGGCCAGGCCCATCACTGTGGCTGGGCCAACTAGAGGATCAGCAGCAGCCACTTTCTCCATCTGCCAAAGAATGCTAGGTGATTGCTGCAACCGCAGCAGCAGCAAATACGCCCATCCTTGCTCAGGGTTGCATTTGTTGCCAGCGTGCTTGCTCAGCTACAGATGCAGCCTGGTAGGAGCAAGTGCCTTTCAGCAGCCACAGTGACTGGCCTAGTGAATGGGGGAGGCATTGGTGCTACAGTGGGCCTATTGTGGTGGTGGTTGCTCCCACTTTGAATTATTGGTTACTCTTTTTCTTCTCTTGTTCTGCTTTTCAGCAAAAAGTGTTTGTTTAGGAACACAGGAAGCTGCCATATACTGAGTCAGACCATTGGTCTATCTAGTTCAGGATTGCCTTCACAGACTGGCAGCGGCTTCTCCAAGGTTGCAGGCAGGAATCTCTCTCAGCCCGATCTTGGAGAAGCCAGGGAGGGAACTTGGAACCTTCTGCTCTTCCCAGAGCAGCTCCATCCCCTGAGGGGAATATCTTACAGTGCTCACATGTGGTC
This sequence comes from Hemicordylus capensis, assembly GCF_027244095.1. Taxonomy (NCBI): domain Eukaryota; kingdom Metazoa; phylum Chordata; class Lepidosauria; order Squamata; family Cordylidae; genus Hemicordylus; species Hemicordylus capensis. Next base: position 140,140,517 of record NC_069662.1, on the reverse strand, counting down.
TCCCATTCAAGTGCAACCAGGGCAGACTAGGGGTACAAGTCATGCTTGCTACCTAGGGGTACAAGTCATGCTAGCTAGGGGTACAAGTCATGCTTGCTACCACAAGACCAGCTCTCCTCTGTTTAATTTACCACTGGAGAAATAATTCTTGCCTTATTGTTCAAGAACATATAAGGCAAAACCACAAAATACTGCATTATGGCTTTAAAATGGATTTCTGTTTCCAAAGAACCATGTTATAATGAACAACGTTTTCATTCAGGGACAATAACAGGCCTATACTTTGCATAGTTTTATGCATGGCTACATGTTTGTGTGCAGAATTTGAGGCACTGGTAAATTGCAAGACTGTTTCACAAAGGTATGATTCTGAATAAGGGCAAAAATTAGATATTTTTATTCAATGTGTTCCTGACTCCACATCTGCTGTGACAATGGTGGGAGGAGCACTTTCAGGGGAAGATTGGGAGAAAGGAGGCAAGAATGCTGCTCTTGCTGATTAGCTCCTGCAAACGTGCATTTCACCTCTTCTGTGTTTTGGAGCCCAGCTATGGGGACCCGAAAAACAGCCCTGGGAAATTTGCAGGGGGAAATTGGCACGTGGGAGGGATTACGTTCCTTCCTTCTTACTTTCCTTTGCAGTACCTCTGCCTCTTAGAATTCCTAGTTCTGCTCCAAGTCTGATTTAATCAAACAATAACTAGATATTTTCTCCTTGGTTAGCAAAAACTCTTTACTAAAATATATTTCTGTTAACGATTGCAATATTTAGTAAGATATATATCGAGTAAAACATAGCTCTGTTGTGGTATTTGGAGTTGATTAGATAATGCATATTAGTGTAAGCAATTTGGTTGTTTATACCAAAGTCCCAGTTTCAGTTTCTAGCATCTCTAGGTGGGGCTGGGAAAGACCTTTCCTTGAAACCCTGAAGAGCTGCTGCTGGCACTGCAAAAAATATTGAATGAAGATGGACTGGTGGTCTGACTAATATAAAGTTGTGCCGTCGAATTGGTGTCGTCGACTCCTGGCAACCACAGAGCCCTGTGATTTTCTTTGGTAGAATACAGGAGGGATTTACCATTGCCATCTCTCGCGCAATGAGAGATGATGCCTTTCGGCACCTTCCTATACCACTGCTGCCCTATATAAGTGTTTCCTATAGTCTGAGAAATGTACCAGTGGGGATTCGAACCAGCGACTTCTTGCTCCCTAGGCAAGTTACTTCCCCACTGTGCCATTAGGTGGCTTCTAGATATAAGATAATTTCACATGTAATGCTTTTACAGAAAAATGACTACATCATAAACAGAGCACAGGATTTTTGACAAAATATTTGCTTGTTCCCATGAAATGACTAAAACCAGTGGATCAAATTAGCCCTCTATGGATTAAAATGGATCAGTAACATGAAAAGCTAGAGTAATCAGCGCTCACAGTTAATAGAAGCCTATTTTACAACAAAATCTTCCTTTGTGCAGCAGCAGGCACTTTAATCAGCAGTGTGATGAATGCTTGGCCACTTGGAAGGAATGTAGTTTACAAGAGTGGGGAGGAGAGGGAGGATGGAGAATCGCTGTAAGTATTTTGATTACAAACTTGCAAGAATAGCAGTGCTACTTGTGGGAATCCTGTTATTGAAGAGGTTGAAATGTAGAGCAGTCTCCTCTGTAGCATAGGAATAGGCTCATTTAAAGAAGAGGTGAAGGTGGTGGTGGTTGTGGTGAAGACATAGGCTTTGTTTTCACTACAGTGCGATAAAATCTGTGGCTGGGCTGTACCACTTCAGAATGCAGGTGGAAGTCTCCCATGATTATGCTCCCATGATTATGCAGGTGGAAGTCTCCCATGATTATGTTTCTCCATTTAAAAAAACAACAACAACCCACACAATACTTCATAGAAAACTAGATATTGGGGAGAAGAATTCTAACCTAGTTTTCTCCCTGGCTTAGTCATTTTCAGTGCGGAGGGGTATTTCTGTATAGAGGAGTACTCATCATGTGAACCCCCACCTGCAGTCTGATGGTCTCCCATGATTATGCTTCTCCATTTAAAAACAACAACCCCTCTCATAGAAAACTAGATATTGGGGAGAAGAATTCTAACCTAGTTTTCTCCCTGGCTTAGTCGTTTTCACTATAGAGGAGTACTCATCATGTGAGCTCCCACCTGCAGTCTCAAGTTGTGCTGTGCAGACACAGACTGGCTCCCTCAGTGAGAACTCGGCGTTAGACATAACATCAAACTTGTATCAAGCTTGATTGGGTTAGCAAGCAGCCACCATAAACCTTGCCTTGTAGATTATGCCCTTGGGATTGCTGAATTTGTATTTGTATCCACTGGGAGAAGCCGCTTCCTAGAGAAGAGGCAACTCTTATATTGCTACCAGTTCTGGAAGCTCCAGGTTGCCAGCATCAAGAGTAAGAATATAATATTTAGAATATTTCCTTGGAATATTTAGGTTCTAATTCTAAATAGGATACGTGGAAGAAAATTCCTTTGAAAAGGATGTACCCATTTTTATTGTGAAAAGACTTAAGATAAGAATTGGTTCAGGAGCCTAAACCTGGATTTTGTAGGCACTGGCATGGCATGGAGTTCACTAATTTCCTTTGGCTTTTCAGACTTTCTGAAAGGATAGAATGATGGAAACTTCTTATAGGCCTGAGGTTATTTGGAGGCATTTTAGTTTAGATTGCAAAATACTGCGAAATCTGAACAGAGTTGTATGGAAACCAATTAATGATTACAATGTTGACCCTAGCTTTGAGGCTGCTGTAGACAAGTACTAGTGTTGTCTAAACATGGCACAATGCTAAACATAAATTTTCTCTGATTCACCCTTGCTCCCTCTTCCTACCTCCTTTCCCCCCCTTAGGGTTTAATCACAGTTAAGTGACAGATGATGAACACAATTTGTCCTAGTCTAATTGACTGCAAAGTCATGGTCAATATTACATTGGCTAACTCAACCCTTCACAGCCATGTCCAAACACTGAAAATGTGTTAGTGAGACATCTTGCTGTAGCAGTAGGTGAAGGTACAGATTTCTGGTCCCCAAATTACTTAATTTACATATATAGCAACTTTATTTTCTGTGTATAAATAAAGCCACCTCACTTTTACAACTGCTTCTCTAGAATGTATTAATTTTGTTTTTACAAACCCATCAACCCCACCCTTCTTTGCTGGATCTATTCGGAGGAATAGAAGTTGAGTGAGAAAGTACAATATCTAACTTAAGATTTAATTGGTACTCCTTTGATATCAGAATCACCACAATCTGGCTTTATTACAGTGCTTAGAATTATATTAGAGGTAAATATTCCAAGCTTGTGTAAATCTGCTCTGTCTCTGTATCAATCTCTGACAAAAAGGCAGCTTGATAAAGCATATATCTCTGGGAGAATATTCTATTTTAAGTAGATCTGGGAGTAGCTCCCTGCTAACTGAGCAAAGAGGCATATTTTAAAAGTGATGGCTCTCACTTTTGAGGCTGGAGGTGGCTATAGGCAAGATGCCTCTCAATACCAATTGCAGGGGATCAACAGCAGGAGAGAGGACATGCACATAGCTCTTGCCTGTGAGGTCCTCAGAGGCATCTGGTGGGCCACTGTGTGAAACAGGATGCAGGACTAGATGGGCCTTGAGTCTGATCCAGCAGGGCTGTTCTTATGTTCATATATTTAGCAGGGGGAGAGCAACTGCCCCTATCCAACCACAGCACAAGTCCCCCACCCCCGCAGTTGTTGCTGGTGTATGTCATTTTTTTTTTTTTTTAGATGTTAGCTCTTTTGGGATAGGAAACTGTCTTATTTATTTTTCTATGTAAACTGTTTTGAGAGGGGTTTTTTTGTTGCAAAGCTCTCTCTCTCTCTCTCTCTCTCTCTCTCTCTCTCTCTCTCTCTCTCTCTCTCTCTGTATATACACACACATATTTGTAATAATAATAATAATAATAATAATAATAATAATAATAATAATAATGTGGTACTCAAGTATGTATCTGCTGCATGTGAAAACTGGGGAAGATTTTGCAGTGATTATAACACTATTCACAAATTATGGGCAATGCAAGAATAATCTGTACATTGTATGCATGTGCCACTATTCACACGTTATGCTCAACATCTACAGCAATACATTTCCCTACATTTGAGAGAGTCCGTGCCCCAGTTCATTTTTAAAATGGGAACATGTACAGTCATTCACATGAAAACATATACATGTGTAAAATGTAATGCCTGAATAGAAGTTCTGAATTCTGCATAGGTATAGCTTTCTTTTTCTTTATCTGAGTAACTCAGTCTCCCTTCCCCTCCCCACCCCATTTAGTCCAGACAGTATAAAGGTCACTTCAGACAGGTATTTCTTACCCTAAAAGCACTTCAGTACAGAAGGAACCCTCATGTGGATAGACATATGTCAATTCCATGCATCTTTGTCACAATATATCCATGCTTATGTTCTTATTGGCTGTGGCTTTGTGGTACATAGGCAAGCAGACATTTCCTCACACACAGCACCACCCTATTATTCCCTTTTGGTTTGAAATACTTTTTGCTGAGTTAGGTTTGTGCTATAAATCTGTAACAAAAACGGTGCTTTGTACTGGAAGGCTTGACAGTCTAATTACAGTGCTGCTTTAATTTGGCTTATTTTTGGCTTCTTATAGTTTTGGTCTCTTCCAGGTTTGAACCACTACAATAGTTTGCACAGGCATAGCTTGAGAGAGAATGAGCTATAGATAGTGCTTGTCATACCTACGTATATCCTGCTTAGTAACTTAATCAGGAATAAAATACATCTCAAGAACCAAATCATCATGCTTAATTTTGTTGACAAGACATTCACTTTATCCCAAGCAGCATTAGGGATAATAAACTGCCTACCAGGGTACATTTTGTTTAAGCTGTAGAGACTATTATGGTGGTTAAGTATCACATTGAGGATACATTGCCTTTGACATGGTCATTAAACTGTTATTTTCACGATATATGTAATGATACTTTGTGTAATTTCCAATGGGTAATAGATACAACCTTTTCCTCCAGAGAAGAGGCAGGGATTAACTGCAACATCTTTCATGTTGTGTATTCTTGGAAACCGAATTTGTGCATTTATGCAATTAAAAGGCAGGCCGAAGCTTGAAAAACAAAAACGAAACTGAACCAGAGATCGTGATGGTGCTATTGTTTGCTCATACATCTGCTGTATTTTTTCTCATGCAACACAAGCCAATACTGCTTTAAAAGCCCTGTTATATGGGCATGTTGGAACAAAGGTTGCTTGAAAGCTCTGCAAGAAATTAATAGAGATATAAATTTAATTTTAAAGGCACAGCATAAGGAAAGGCTTGAAACTTATAAAAGTGAACACTAGAATCTGAGTAAAAGGGAACTTTCTTGAAGATACGCAGATGTATTTTAATTTGTCCTTTTGATCTCTTAATTGCTACTGAAGATTTATTGACTAATTTTAAGGAAGCAAGTGTTTGAAAGTTTCTGGCAAATACTATCTTGTAATGAGCACATGGCATTGAAAGAAGTTAAGATGAGAGCAGAATTCGATTGACTGATTGTTCAGTCATGTAGCCCAGGCTCTGCATATCCCCGGCTGTTGAGAATGATTGCTCAAATTACATTGCCTAAGGTCCCTGCACTTGGTTGGCTGTCTTCTCAAATCTTAACAAGGTTCTGGGAATTCATTTCTGACAAAGTTTGCTTTGTGTTTTTGCAGGATGCTTCATCGGCAGACATTAGGAAAGCTTATCGCAAGCTTTCACTAGTACTGCATCCAGACAAGAATAAAGATGAAAATGCAGAAACCCAGTTTAGACAAGTAAGTGACACATACTATATATCCGCCGCCTTTGGGGGGATAGAAAGGAATGCGTGTTAAAGGATAATAATTTTTTAAAATAAATTTAGTTTTGAGGAGTAATATTTAGAAATGAAGGATTAACCAATATTTTGAAGGTTTTGATTCAGCTGGGTTTTAGTGTAAGCTTTTAAATAGATTACAACCCCTACAACAATTAAAAGGAGCAGAAGTGCACCCATGTGTTCTCAGCAGTTGAAAATTCATAGACTGGGATGCTTAATTTGGAAAATACACATTGTAGACTTCTTGTGTTTTGAATCGAGTGCCATACTTGCATGTTTTGCTTCCTACTAGAAAATCAAGTATTTGTAAAGTATGTTTGTAAAGTAACAAATACATTAATGTTTAATGTGTATATTATTAGGATTCTTCAGCTTAAATTGTTGACCTGGATAAACCTGGAATATTCATTACTACTATTGGAATATAGAACTATGCTTTAAAAAGTAAACACATCTTTTTTTGTTTGCCTCAGAGAAAAATTGGATTTATATTGCTGTGAACAGACAATTAATTACAGGCAGCTGAAAGAGGGGAAAATGTTTAGAATTGTATAAGAGCTGGATTGCATTTTTCTTCTTCTAATGATCAGAGGTTTTTGTTACATGAAATAACTCAAACCTGTTCTTCACTCTCACTTTCAGAGTTTATATTTGCTGTGTTTGGCTAAACTTTCTGGTGGCTTGAGTGGTTGGTTTTAAAAATAATAATAGAAGTGCACTTTTATTGTAGTTGGTGGCCATCTATGAGGTTTTAAAGGATGAAGAGAGAAGGCATAGGTGAGTTTATCTTGTATATATTTTAAAGCAGGCCTATCCACTTGTGTAGCCATTAATGTGAACCAGCATGTCCAAGCACAGACTTTGCCACGTGATTCTTATGCTGTACCAACGAACAATCCCTTGCATTTTTATAAGTGGATTTTCTAGGCCCTAGCATATTTTGATAAGGGGATAACTTTATCAGTTATAAAATAAACATGTGCATTACATTACTAACACCTGTTTGGTCCAGCGGTTGATTTTTCTTCCTTGTCAATCTGACCCTCATATTATCCCACTATAGGTTGCAAGACCTATACAAGTTCAAAGCAGCTAGCACAAACCCATTGAGTGTGTATGCAAATATTTTATGTCCAGAATTCATGTTTATCTTATGTTAAAATTTGTAAGCCATTTTTATCTAAAGACTCTTCAAAGTGATGTGCAATATTTAAAATACAATAAAAACAATTAATATAATTAAAAATAAAGTAGCACAGAAACAACCAAATGCCATCTCCCCCCCCCCCCAGGATGTTTTAACCAAAATTTGTAGACTTGAACCTATTTTTGGTGATTTATTCTGCTGTTTTCTAGAATATCATGTTGCCTTTGTCTATGTATCTGTATTAAAAAGTAACCATTTTTACAAAGTATTAAAAGGTTTGTAGTTATTGCATATAATTAAGATTATTCACGTGTCTGAAGTATAGTACAGATTCATAGTACCTGCGAGAAAAGAATTTCAACAGGCAATCGTGCTTAGATTGCTATTTGGAGGCTGTTGTGTTGTATTTTGGACTTGTGGTTTATTAAGTTGCTCACTTTAGCTGTTGGTGACCCAGATATTTTGGAAGAAGAAAAGGAAGGCTTGCTGCCAGCAAAGGAGTTCTGTTTGAAATATCTCTCGGTTTTCAATTCTCTGAGTAGGGATGCTGAAAGTTCTCCAGGAGGTTCTTGGCTTTGTAGAAACCTTGGCATGAATCCAGGTCTCATAGTAGAGATTATCTACTTTCAGATAATCCTCTGTGTTGAAAGAGCCATGGAACAGTGTTCAGAGGAGTTTTGGAGATTCTGTGTATGGTTTTTACCCTGCCTCCCACTGCAGTCTTTCAGTTTGGAGTCACAGATCAAGGAAGTTTAGGAAGTTTAACAATAGGGGGTCAATGTCTGGTGTCAAATGGTTGCAAAAGGTATGAACTAGTTTAAATGCACCCCCTCTCATGCACATTCACACATATACATGCACTCTCACTCTTTCTTTCACACCCCTTTTTGGTAGTATTTTAAAATACTCATTATTTATGGTTTAATATTAAATGTGTTGTGCTTTTATACTGGCTTGGTTTTTTAAATGCCCCTTTGAATTTCTTCCCACACACCTGCTTATCAAGAACTTGCCTCTTTTGCAACTGCTGCCATGAAATCCCCCAAGCTCGCTATGAGGTATTATTTCCTAGGTTTTTTGCCTCCAGGAATTCTTAACCACTTGAATTTCAGATGATTTAAAAACTGCGCTGACCATTTCATATATAGTGGACACTCATTTTTGCTTTAAATAAAGTGTGCCAATCAAAAGGCCTGAGTCTGGCTTTGTTTCCCTCCTTAAAGTTTGAGGTTCCCAAGTGTATAATGAATTAGTTCTCCTCAGTTCTTCCTCAAGATTCACATGCTTTAGGTTTGGTGGTCCCTGACTGTGTTTTCACTGTGCACATGCTCGCTGGACCATCACCATCTCCAAGCACTTCAGTTTATCAGCCATTCTTAGCAGGCTGATGAAGTTATTTTCTCAAGATGTAGAAGCAGTTCAGATTACATCATATGCTCAAACTTTTTGTAAAAAAAAAAAAAAGTTTTCAAAACATTGATAAAAGTAATCTCGTGCACACAGTCAAAAGCAGGATGTTCCATGGCCCACCAGAATTTTTTGGCTGGGTTTCCTGTTCTGGGGCTGTCCCCACAGAACCCTCAAACTGCTGTTTAGCCTCCTTTAAGCTCCAAAGTGAATTGAGCATTTGGTGGGAGTGCTGTATTAGTCTGAGCTTCCTTCCAAGTAGCTCTCCTGTTAAACCCTCAACCTGCTTTTTGAACGTGGGGGGAGGCTAAACAACAGTTTGGGGGCTCTGTTGCAGCATGCCCTATTGAACGGCTTCTGCTGCTTTATTATCCTGCACTTGCTATTCATGGTAGGCAAATGAACAGCACAGGAAACAATACTTAAATTTTATCCTGGGTCTCTTGTACATGCAGATTGATACTGAGAACTACTTTTAATCCAGTTATATTAGCTGCAATATTACAGAGTACATCTGCTATAGTTCATTACTCGTCTTTAATGCATAGAAGGAATTGGGTTGAATTCCAGCATATTATTTTCTTCCGTCAGCTAAAACAAAATGCAATTTGAACATATTTATTTCTTTAGGGCTTAATGACCAGAACAATAGATCCAATTTTAAAATCATATTGCTTTTCTAATTGTTCTTCTAAGCTCATTTGTATCTTTCCAAATGCTTGTGGGCAGCATTTACAGGAACCAGTAGAAGGGAATCAAAATAATTTGTTCTAACACCAAAGCATGTATGCTATGGCACCTTTTTTCTAATGAAGAGGCCTTACATGCACCATATGGAAAGTATAAGAAATGTTCTGAAGAACATTTGCATGATGTTTTTGCCAACAGAAGCAGGGGAAAAGGTGTTTTGTGTTTTCCTTGCAAGCATTAGTTGTTAAATACTACTCTGCACATATTACATTAAAGTAAATCCCATTAATATCAATATAATTTAACTGTGCTTTGGATCCCACCTTTAAGATGGTCAGAATCATTTTAAATTAAGCCTCTAAAATAATGTGCATGTCAAATCAGTAGACAAGAGTAAGGGATACTGAAGCTTTGTTCTAAACATAAACTGTATGCCTCAAGATGAACTTGGGTGGGTAGGGGAGCAAAATATAATGTGTTTCCGTTTGTGGCTTGGCAGTTTCATCTTTAATGGTTTATCTGAAGCTACAGTGTGTTGCTGGGGAATTATCAACTATTTTAGTCTTTAGCCTTATGTGGAATTTCTGACTTGAATGTGAGGATTTATTTTTGGATACTACTTTTAAAAAACACTATCGTCATGTTGTTTCCTAATGCAGTAAACAGCTTTGCATGTTTGTAGTTTGGGGGTGGTGTACATACTCAACTTGTTGCCAAGAAAAAGTGCAAAATATGAGGACAGTTAAGATGCCGGGAGGACATAAAAGCAAGACAGCTTTGTGATGTCATTACGTGCTTAATTCAGCTGCATGCACACTGAAGGTCCATAGTAGGTGATAGATTGATTTCTGCAAATAAGTACTTTAATGAATTGTCTGCATGCTTCCTAATTAACTAATTTCCTAAATGTGAAAAACAAGATTAAAAATTATCAAAGGATTCTAAGTAACTTAGGAATCATTGTTCACATTTAGTCTTGAAAATCGAGTAGACGTCTTAATTTTTAAATACAGTGCTTAATTACCATAGAAGTGAGTAATTTATCTTTTGACAGTATATATTCTAAAAAGTGGGTTATAATAGAAGCTATCTTCACTTAAAATGGCCAGTCGTCTGAGCCATAATGTTCATTGATAGTAAAATCAATAGAGCATTGATTCTGGAACTAAATCCTTGGAGACTTTTGTTCAGAATAGCAGTTGTAGCTTGGTAAATACAGAGTGTTGTTCAGTCTGTTTAGGGCATGATATTTTCCTGCTTCAGACCTCGATACATATGAAACAAGTTTTCAAAAATATATTCTGGATTTAAGTTTGGATTATCAAGACCTGTAATATTTTTGATAAATATTTTGTGATAACCTTTATTGCTACTTCCACACACACACACCCCTTTAGCTGGCAACATTTAATGGCTTGGAGTAACTTACCACACACAGAAAATTGGATCAATGTGGGGTGGGGGAAGGATTTACCTTAACCTTATGCAATCTTGAAGCTTTAAATTTGGAATTTATTCATGCCCACTTTTCTGTTTTTCCAATTTATCTATTATTATTTTTAGTGGGGTTTTTAACATTTTAAATACAAATGTCATTTGAATATTTTTAAAATGCTCTGAAAGGGCTAATTTTCTTTCTTTCTTTGTACTTCGTTTCCAAACAAGCTTTTCAGGATTTTTAAGATTTTTTCTTTCTGGAAAACAAAAAATCATGATTAGCTTTATAGCAATGGCCTACACTGTGAATGGTTTGAAGTAAATCTATTAAGATATATTATTCCTGTTTAATCTTGCATATCATAACTAACCAAGGAAGTTTCATCACATCTATCCTGCTAATACACAGCAATGGGGGTTAGTAAAATATTTTTCTTTTACCAATAAATAATTAACCATTTGTCTAGAATGGTAGATTTTTAATCAGAGGTTAAACTTCCTAGATTTGTTGAATGAAATCTATTTCGTTCAAAGTTTTATTGGGGTGGAAGAAACGTTAGCAAAAAATTTCAGTTTCCCCCCATTAATATATATATCTCCAAGGTATCAATTTAATAACTATCAAAGTAGCTACTACAGTTGTTGCATTTAAATTGATTTACATGTCAAGACTGGCAGTTTAGCAGCTGCGCTATTATTCCTGGATCGGTCAATTTACTTGAGAAAAACCTACTACTGAGTTCTACTGACCTGCATGACAATATAGGCCCTATTTCTATTCCTGTAATTAGGCCTGCGACTAACTCAGAATATTTTTAATTAAAATATTTTGGTCAATGTGTTGCACCAAATTAGGCCTTTCAGTGCAGATTTAATTCTAGAAATAGCGTGATTAGAATATTCAATGAGCTCTGCTCCATTTAGGATTAATTTGAGCATACAGTATTTTAAGTGCCTCCATTCTAAGTGTGTTTAATAATAGACTTTTGCCTCTTGTCAGTTTTCCTACTAAAAGTTACCTAATTTAATACTTTATGCAGGCAAGAAATGTGGTGCGAGTATGTTTTAAATTATCAGCAAGGTGACTGTAAAATTGTAAAAAGCCTTGTAAGGGGAATAAATATAGGAAGAATTGATGCTGCAATTAAAACAAAAAATATGGAGGAACCACCAAGGCAGAAAAATTGTTGGACACTCCTAGCAAACTAATGTTTCAAATAAGCCTTTATAGGGAATCCAAATTCTGGAAATCCGATCACTGTGAAATCACAAGCCATTTTAAAATTTGTTTTCATATCAAAATTAAAATGTTTATAAAATTGCAACCAGGAAAGCTCTGAATAGTAAGGGTTCTTGTGTTCATATTTTGTATAAATGGAGGAATCACAGCAAATAAAATGGATTTGGTTGTCATTGCCTTCCTGCTTTAAATCATCCCTTTGTAATTCTTTTATTCTGGAAACATGACTAGTGATTGACAGGTAGGTTGAACATATGGTTCATTGTAGAGAAAAAACATTTCTCAAGTGAATCAACTGGGGGAGCTGTAAGAACAGTAGTCACCATTTTTATACAGTCACTGGAGAACAGTTCCACAGCATGCTGCTTTGAATTTTGTCTGTCTCAGGAACCCAGGTGAAAATGTTGACAAAAATTATAATTGCTAGGATATAATAATTTTACAAGGCTAACAAAAGCAGAATTCTCACTTCTGTCTCATTTGAAAAAAAGGAAGGGAAAGAAGGTTTATTTTAAACATTTCTTTTAAACCTGTTTGTGTTTTGCCACTGTAGGTATGATGATATTCTGATCAATGGGCTACCAGATTGGCGACAGCCTGTATTCTACTACAGGCGAGTGAGGAAAATGAGCAACGCAGAGTTGGCATTGCTTTTGTTTATTATCCTCACAGTAGGTCATTATGCTGTGGTTTGGTCCATCTACCTGGAAAAACAACTGGTAAGCACTGGTAATCTTTATCTAAAATTGCTGCAAAAGTGCAGATTTCTAAATTAGTTACTACCTATTTTTCATGTGAGTGCACACATGTGCACTTTCTACTCCAAGTAGTTGTTCTATTAATTATAGAGTGTCAAAGATAGTTACAAAAACATGTTGGATACAAACTAAACAACTGAATGTTTTTTATAAATGGTACTTAAATGATTGTAACATTTTACAGACAAAATGTAAACTGTTTTTTGTATGGGTAATTTCAGTGATTTTATATTGTCGGAGTAGCCAATAAAATGCCTTTTTAAACTGACTGTAGGTTAACCAAATCCTTCTTGGGAATTACACAAATGTGGGTTTGGGGTTCTTTCCCTCTCTCCCAGGTCTTGATGTTTGAAATTCATACCCACGCTGGCTTTTAATGTCTTAATGGAGATTCCCCTCCCCACCCCCAAATTGAAGTGTCTTTCAAACATGATAAATGTTCCAGGGTTTGAATGGTAAAATAACAGAAGCTAAGGATATTTTAAATGTATGTTCGTTCCTTGTCTGCGGGAAAGCAATAGAGCACTTTTATTTATATGCGGGGGGAAATTATAATTCAAACAGTACTCGCATATTGGCATCAAATTGTTCTTACATTTTCAAAGCTACCTTATTAAAATTGTTGAGTGAGAAAATAAGTTGAATGTGTTTTTTTAAAAAAGAAATAAAACTTTGATTGCTATGGAGATACATATGACTGACAGTGCTGGACTTCATGTGTGTTTAAGGAGTGGACGCCATGGCAACAGTTATTGTTAGGTGATTTTACTTAATCATGTAGCGCCCCCCCCTACATTTACATAAATGCTGTTCTGTTTGTTCTTAATTGAAGAATCTCCCTAACATTTGTGGAGCACGTGTTATTGACAACCTCTAACAGTTTTTCTTTTTATATATTAGGATGAACTGCTTAGCAGAAAAAAGAAAGAGAAAAAGAAAAAGGCAGGAGGAAAGAATACAGATGAAGTAAAACTTGGTCCAGAAAAGAATGAAAGGTGGGAATATAGCAGAATCTCTGGACGGAATTATCACTTATTCTCTTGAGTGCTGTGCTTAAATTGCTTTTGACATACCAAACACATAAAGTAGCATCTTGTAAATGTTAGACACTCCTTGAAAAGAGGCTGTATAGTGTGGTTTTATTTTTAGAAATTACACTGAAAATATTTCTCATAATTTCTGAGAAGTAGGTGTGGACCAAGAGTGTAAAATCAGTGTGTGCTTTGTCTCAAAAACCAAAAAGCAGGCAAGAACGCTTGTTCAGAATTCATGCTTTGGTTTGTTCTTCAGTATAGGCAAGGAGGAATACCAAAAGGGGGTTTCTGTTGAATGGAGGATGTTCACTGAGGCCTTTATTTACAGAATGTATCTGCACAGTTGCTTTAGCCTGGCTTTTGGCAAGCATGGGTTGGGAGTAGATAGAAAAGGCATTAGTAGAATATTCTCCCTCCTGTGTGTTGAGCAGTTTTTGTTTTTTGTTTGTTTAGAAACCACATTTTGCCAAGAAACAACATGGGCGGGGGGGGGGTGACATTCAGAGTACTCCAAAAGATACCACCATTTCTTCTATTGATTCATAGAAAGAAATAAAGGGTTTAAATAGTTCACACAGCAGGGGCACGAACTGGATCAATGCGGGATGGAGATCAGAGACCATTCTGCCTGTCTTCTGTTCTGATGACATCAGTGAGTAATGCTTCAGTGAACTGCAAATGACATTAATTTTTATGTATTGGTTTGTTTATGCTACAGTCTTCATATCTGGTTGTCAGCGCTTGTGACTGGTTTGGTGGTTAGTCTTTTCTTTTTCTTTTTTTGGTTGAAGCCGTCAAAACGGCTGAGAGATTTATTTTGTGAGATGCAGACAAGCCCATGTTTGGGAAAGCTCTGTATGAAGATGATTAGAAGATACATCTCTTTCTTTTTAGTTTCTAGGATGCTTCAGAAAGATTCGGTATTGATAGTGAATATTTTCTGCATAAAAGTATTTATGAATCTTTGTGATGGATTGCAACTTTTAGGATTTCACCTTTCCATCTTGAGTCTTTTGTGGCAATATATGCAGAAGATAATTTTTTTTTAAATCTGAAAACTTTTGTTGTTGTTTCTGTAGATTACTAGAGAAACCACAGTGGCGGGATTTGCTTCCATGTAAACTGGGAATATGGTTTTGTCTGACAGTGAAATCATTGCCTCAGTTATTTCAGGTAAAAATGCCAGATTGTGTGTGCTTTTTGTATTTTTAAATAAGATGTTATTTTGTGAACATATGTTGTCTTGCATTCTTTTTAGAGCTCTTCTGTCTTTGGTAGAATAGCTATGCTGAGCCTAAAAACTGTTTTATAGCTGTAAAACCTCATATCGCTCAAATGGTTCCCATATTTATAATACTGAAGATACTGAGAGCTCTGCTGAATAAACTGAAAGAGCAAAAAATCCATTTTTAAAATGGCATTTTAGGATCAGCAGCAATGTGTTGAAAGGCTTGCTATTTATATACTCTAATGTATTAAAATTTACAATATGAGTAACAAAAATATAAATGCGAATAGCAATCCAGGTTTCAATAAGAGGAAAAACAAATCTTTATTCTTGAACAGAATAAATCTTCAGTAACTCCAAGCTGCTATTTCCACCTCACTCTTTACTATATTACAAGTGTAATAAATTATTTCAATGACTTCAGATGCTTAAAAATGCTTAAATCAGCAGTTCGAGGTTAAGCATTATTTTAGAGGTTTGAGATGTGCAAAGACAATTTAGCATCCACTTCATTGAGGAGGGGGTATGAAAGAGAGAGTGTGACACTATTTCCTGGTCAGTATTATAAGATATACAAACAATTCAGCATTACAAGGTTGGTGTACTTGTGGTCAGAATTCATTACCAAATGTAATAGGCTGAGTTGGGGTTAGGAAATGGGCTCCTCTATTTGCATAAGATATAATTACAGATATAACACAAGATCTGCTTTAATAGCATAAGAAGAAGTTTAATTTTAAACACGCTGCTCTTTGTGTTGCTGGAGATAGGTTAAGCTGCAGTTTTGACCATCATGAACAATCTGTTAACCCAGACCTTGATGTCGGATCAGTATCCACATGGATGTATGAATGCTGATAGGTTTAAAGTAAAAGCTAATATGACAGAATGTGGAAGAATGTTTCTAGCATTACCTCCAAAGGTAGATTTTAAACTGTGCAGGCAATGCAGTGGGCTGGCTCTAGAGATGCTTTATATGAGGGGAAAGTCACTTCCACCTGCACAAAGGAGGAGGCACAATTTCCTCTGATTTCTCCCTTCATCTGCAGTGCCCTGCACTGTATCTCACACTATTCCACCTGGTTCTCCAACCTTAGATTGGCTTTTGGTGGGGGTGGGGAGGAATGCTGGGACTGTAGCACAGAGGTGGGAGCAAGTAAAGCCCATTCTGTAAGTAGCAGAGCACTCTCGGTTCTCTGGATCCAGCCCATAATATATAGGCTCTGGCATGATTCCCAAGGCTGGCAGCAGCAGCCAAGCTAGCAGAAAGAGTGATATTGCCGCACTTGCTCAAACACATGTATTTATGCATGTTTATCTGTTCTTTTGCACTAATTTGGGGAATTGTTGGTCAAAACTGAATTTGCAATTGTGAATAATAATCAGGCATAAGTCTGGACACATGCCATTGATAAGATACTCCAGAGCAGCAACAGACTCAGATACAAAGTTTGGTAAGCTAGAGACAAAATGTAAATTTGGTATTGGTGGTATTTGGTAACCTTGAAACCATTGCAGTTTGCACAGTAAATAAAGGCAGCTACTGGGGCTAGATAAGGTGGGATGGGGAGGGAAGCAGTGGTAGCTCTAATAGTGGTTGGTGAGTGTTGGAATCTGCACTGAAGGAAGGGGAGAGGCAGGAGGAGGAAAATGAACACAGAAAAAGAATTAAGGAAGAGTGGCTTCCACTGTGGGAAATTTGGAGGGTGCCATATGCAAAGGCTTTTCCAAAGCAGACTGATCAAGGAGAAAAGACAGCAAAGTGCCAGGAGTACCCCTTGCTACACACCTGTTCCTTCTGGGGTACTACCACCTCCTCAAGAACAGGATATCTCCCCACTTCATGGACTCAGGAGCCCCTGACACACAGCACCACCGACTTATCTGGATTCAGTTTCAATTTATTGGCCGAACAAAATTCCCCCATGACAACACTTTGATATCCACCCTGGACATAGGAGTGAAACCACTACAACGCAGTGCCTCCAACCCCCAACTCCTGAGGCCTTTCCAAAAGGATACCATGGCCAACGGTATCAAAAGCTGCCAAAAGATCGAGGAGAACCAGCAGGGTAGCACAGCCCCTGTCCCACTCCCAGTAAATGTCATCAACCAGGGCGACGAAGGCTGTTTCGGTGCTGTGACCAAGCCTGAAGCTGGACTGGAATGGATCCAAATAATCTTGACTGACAGGCTGGTGAACTCCAGGGCTCAGCCTATCAGCATATGAGGTGGGTGGGACCTAGAGAGCTGTTGTCAGGAAGAAGGGAGTTCTTTGTTAGAAGAAGCTTGGCTGGAGGTGCATAGGAGGACATGTGGCCATGGAGGTTGGCTGCAGGAGGATAACTGCAAAGCCTGGAAAGACAGGATTACAGGAGGTTTGAAGTCCCATCAGGAGTTTGAGTTCAAGGAAAAGGGAAGTTTAGTCTTGGGAAAAGTCTGTTTAGCCAGACTTTGCGTTAGGGATGTTATATTTATTTGGTGTGTGTGCTCTGCATATTCTAGATACTGTTCTATTATAGTTTACCTGCAACATAATGGAAATATGAAACACTAGCCTATGCTCAATACACCTAGGGCATTGCGAAAGCCTGAGTAAACATTTAAGCATGCATTAAAACAACATTTTTTTGTAATCCTACTAAGTATTCTTAACTGTATCTAAAAGCTGAGAAGGCCTTAGATGGAAGCAGTCTGTAGTAACTGAATAAATCTTTAAAAAGTTCTTCAGCGTGGTCTCTTTCATTTACACAAATGGGCTGTGCCCCTGCACAGACACCTCATCGGAATCTAACAAGCTCAATTCTGCTTTGGGCGGGAACCCCGCCACCAGCCGCTATTTGCGGCTGCGCCACTCCTCATCCCCTCAGTCTTTCGTTGTCCGTGCTTCAGTGCACATCATGGAGTCTGCAGGTCGACAGCGAGTAGAAAGTTATTTCCCTTGCTGGTTTCTCCTTGCTTTCTTTCCTTCTTGTTTTATTTTATTTGCATTTTTCGCGTAGTTAGCGTTTTTTCTTTGTGGTTTTTGTTTCTGTTTTCTTCAGCCTCCAATCCCAGATGGGACAGAGCGTGGTGGCCTGTCGGCCTTTAGTGTGCTTGCCAGGCACTACTAACTTCAAGAAGTGTGTCTGGTGCTGAGCCAAAATCCCTTCCCCCGATACTCACTCCAAGTGTCTTTGTGTTTGGGGGAAGCCCACATAGTTGAGACCTGTTTGCATTGCCAGAAATTAATGAAACAGGCTTTCAAAAATAGGGGTTCTCGCTTGAGCGCAGCCCTGTGGAATCTGGCTCTCCGGTCTTCGGAAGCCTTGTCTTTGAAACGCGTGATGAAAATGGCTTTGTTTGTGGCAACGGAGCTCCCGGCACCAGCGGCGGTAGAGACCGAGAGTGTGAACTTGGTACTGGTATCAACGCCTTCTATGGTACCTCCTTCAGCTGCGATTGAGCCTGTGGCAGCGGAGTCTCATCCACATAGTCCTACGGTGATGGTACTGAAATCATCTCTGGCTTTTGGGACTTTGATACCCAAGAAGAAAAAGAAAAAGTCTAAGCTGCATCGTGACCTACCAGCGGGGCAACATTTCCCCCCGATACCGAAGAAGCAGTCAGCCTCATCCACTCTTCCTCCTGAGCTTCTGGTGACAAAGAAGTCTAAAGGGGACCGCGATTGTGCGGTGCCGAGGTCAACGATCATGGTTTGATCGTGCTCGCCGGAAGAAGACTGCCTGAACACTCTGAAGGGAGGTTGCGCTCCCGTTCTCCACATTGCTCCCCAAGGGACCAGGCGGAGGAACTCGATTTACCCCCTGCGGGTTAGGGTTTGCAACAGGCTGCAACCCCATCTCTGGCTCCGCTGGCGGAAATGCAAGCCTCGGTACCAGATGAGGCTATGGTCAAGGCGGTCTCACCAAGGGCTTTGGCTCCGATTGCTCAGGACTCTTTGGCTTCCCCAGAATCCGATGGGGAGAGTGATAACAGCTCCCAGGGGTCAGACTGTGCTTCTCGCGGATAATCACCACTTGATATCCAGTCGGATTCGAAGCCAGTCTCCCCGTCAGAAGACCTCAAGCTCCACTCAGCTTATGTGGTCTGCATGGCATCGACTCTTGGGGTCAACCTCTGTACCCAGTGGAAGGGAGAACTGGATCTGTTGTTCAACTTAATTGACTCAGAGGCCAAGGTACCGGCTGCTTTACCACTCAACTCGGCATTGGTGGGGGTTATGAAAGGTCACTGGCAGAAGCCAGCTACCCTCTCCCAACCTAACCAGCACCTGGAACACTTCTACTGGGAACAAGCTCAGGATGACATGGCAGTCCTAAAGAACCATCCGGCACCCAACTCTGTTGTGGTGGAAGTGTCATTGCAGAAGTCCAGAGGTCGTGGCCAGTTGGCGCCTGGTGACAAGGAGGGCCAGAAATTGGACTCCGGGAGAAGACTGTATTCTGCCTCCGCTCTCCATCTGCGTGTAGCTATCAAGCCTACAATGTGCATTATAATCTTTTCCTGTGGGAGAAAGTGAGCCCATTTCTTGACCTCCTACTACAGGACAAGTGGGATCCTGTGAAGGCCTTCTTCCGGGAGGCAGTTCAAGTGTCCAAACAAGAACTGTACTCCGCTAGGCACTCCATGGAGTGCGCCGCTAAGTTGATGGCCACATTCAAGGCTCTTTGATGGCACGCTTGGCTACAGTCATCTGGCCTAAACTATGAGGCCTGAGCTAGGAGGACTTGCCTTTTGAGGCCAGTCTGTTTGCTGAGCAGACAGATGAAACTCTTCAAAAAGTGCAGAAGTTGAGAAGCACGGCTCTCATGTCCTACACGCCCTCAAACTCTAAGCCACAGAAGTCGACCAAATGGTTGCCTTACCAACCTCAGAGTACCCCAGCTCAACATGGTTCCCCTTCGGGGCATTCCTTTCAGAGCAACAAATTCCAGCCCTGATTCAAGCTGAGCTTCCAGCCTAGCAAGTAGCAGGTCCAGAAGCAGCATCCAGGACTGTACCCGAAGAAGCCATTACTTGGGTCGCTTCCAGACCTGCCTGGCCTCGTTTTCGGAGAACTGGGACAATGTAACTACAGACCAGTGGGTCCTTATGATAGTGCATCTGGGGTATGCCCTGGAGTTTATAAGTACACCACCAGTGTCAGGGGTGGTGACTACCCCGTACACTTGGGAGTTGGACCAAGAAGTCGCCGAGCTCCTATCAAAGGATGCTATTGAAGAAGTTGCCAATCCGGACAGCCTGGGGTTTTATTCCCAGTACTTCATTGTACCGAAGCCGGACGGTGGCAGGCGTCCGATACGAGACCTCAGGGCCTTGAAACAAACATCTTGTGTACATAAAGTTCCGTATGTTATCTGTGCCCGCTATTATGACTTTCCTACAAAGGGGGCATGTGGATGGCCTCTCTAGACTTAAAAGACTCATATTACCATGTGTTGATTCGCCCGCAACATCGGCCCTTCCTGTGCTTTCAGATATGACGAGGTCTCTGCGCAAGTGCATAGCCCATTTGTGTAAAAGGACAGATGACCACTAGAAGAACCAACTTTACATGTGAGTAACCTGTAGTTTTTTTCTCTTTACAAGCCTCTCCGAATTGGTTCTTAACTCAGGAAAGGGAGGGGGTGTCAAAGGGGGACTTCTCTGGTGCAAACACATCCTCAAACGTTCAGCAGCTCTCAGTTTTCTCACCACATGTAGGCTTGCACGTGAAAGGTTTTTGTTAGGGATGTGCACAGAACTGGCTCGGAGGCCCGTTATGGGGCTCCAAGCCGGTTCGACGGCAGTGGGGGGGGGGGGGTCTGTCTTTAAGAGCGGGGGAGGGTGCACTTGCCCCTCCCACCTCTTTCCCACTGCCGGCGTCCGTTTCTCTAACCTCTAATCGAGGCGGCAGCATAAGAAATGAAATGCAACAAGTTTCATTTGTCATTGCCTGGTGTCTTATGTTTCGTTCTATCAACATATGCCACTTTGAACATAGGAAAAAGCATTTATATGTTCTAAAGCAGGGTTGTAGTAAGCTTCGAAGCACCCCTGGGGCAAGATTTAAAGATGGGCGCCCCCTTCTCCCCCTCTGTCACCTGCCTTCCTCTTTACTTGTGCCTACTACTGCCTGCCTCTCCACCTTCTTTACTGCTGGCACCCATTGGCCTGCCTGTCCTCTGTTGCCTTTGTTGCTGTTGTCTGGCAGCCTTCTGCACAGCCTCACCTATGCACTGGCAGGGCCTGGTCAGATCACCAAGCTGGTGCTTAGGTGTGGACTCAGTGGGACTGGGCTTCAGAGGGGCTGGATCACGGCCAGTGGAGCACCCAGTATGGGGATGTGTGGGAAATGGCTGGATGCCCCTAAAACAGCAGTGGTTTGGCCCTGCTGCAGCTGCACCCCCTCTCGCAGTTGTCTCTGTGCCCCCATTTTAAAGAAATAGGAACAAGAGGTAAGTCAGCAGGTTTTCCATTGATTAAGGCTTGGCCACAATTTGAAATTCAATTTTGTAAACTGCTTTGTGTGTCCTTATGGCTGGAAGTCAGGGTGAAAAACCTTTTAATACATAAGAGAAGCAGAACGTGGAGAAGACAAGCTGTATTTTGCACCAGCTGAAGCTTCCAAGCAATCTTAAAATGCAGCCCCACGCAGAGTGCATTGTAGTTGATCCTTGGGGTTATAAAGGCAGCAGTGATAGCTGCAAAATCCCAGTCTTCCAAGGAAAGATATGATATGGCAAGATTTCCACATTACCAGAAAAGGCACAACTAGTGTAAGAGATAACAGGCACTCCTTGCAGCAAAGCCATGTGCGCCCAAGAACTCAATCATACAGTAACTTTTTCGAATCTTGGACAGGGCACAAAAGGACAAGTGTTATTTACCCAGTCTAAACTCATCCCCAATTAAAGCATTTTTGTCTGGGGAGAGGAGAATATGATGAGTTTGTTCCTTGAACTGAACCTTAGGCAGCTGAATTGGTTCTCTTATACACTTGGAGAATAAAGGAGACTTTTCATCCATGATATAAAACATTAAGAATGCTCTTTTTCTCCAGTTAAAATTGTTTTGCAAGTATGGTTTGGTTCCAGAGACTGTTTGTGAGGGTAGAATACACTTTCACATGGGAGGTTGCTGATGTCCATCCCACAGCTGACCCCACCGTGCCATTCTGGATTGCCTCTCCAAGCATCCAGAGAGGCTCTTGAGAGTATATAGGGCTGCATCCTAATTACAAATTGACAGTGTTTAAATGAGTTTTTAAATTTCTTTGTATTGTATTTTGTATTTTCTTTTCTCCCTTTTTGTTTATGATTTAATGTGTTATGTGTTGTATGTTTTAATCCTGTGTTCTGAGCCACCCAGAGAACAATTTGTTATGGGGCAGCTAACAAATAAAGTTGTTTGCTGCTGCTGCTGCTGCTGCTGCTGCTGCTGCTGCTGCTGCTAATAATAATAATAATAATAATAATAATAATTAATATGCACATCTTACAAATGAACAGAAGGGCTTGCTGTTTGTGCAGGGAGTTCTTAGCACCAAGACTATGTCTTTAATACAAGTGACCCTCATTATTCACACGGCTTCCTTTCTTGCCTATAGGTGCGAATACAGAAACAATGAATGACGAAACCTTAACTCTGTGGGAATTGGGGGTGGGGTTAGGTTCTGAACAGGGGGAAAAAATGCCTGGGAAGAGGGAAGAAATAAGAGTAGAAATGCACAGTACCTTGTTCTCCAGGGCTGCAGGGCTCCAGATTTGCCCCCGAAAACCTCCAAATCAGCTGGGTTCTCAGTGGGGGAAAAAGTTTGTTTGTTTTTTTAGAAAGACTCAAAATTGCTCTGTACTCTAATATGGTGGCTGGAAGTGACACCGGAAGTCGTTTCCAGCCACTCTGCAACTGTGAATGGGCTAATTTTAGCCTATTTTCGCACTGCAGAAAAAGAAACTGGGTCTCTGTGACCTGTCTGTGAATATGTGAGACCACGGTTGCCAGAACCGTGGGTGACGAGGGTCACCTGTACATCCTAAAAGAAATGTGTGAGGTAAGGCTATGAATCCTTTTACATGAATCACTTTGCAAAGCTGCAACCCGCATCTGATTGTCATTTATCCAACTGACTGTTTTCCATCGCTCCTGCCCCTTCCTTTCCCTTACCTTTGGCGGGGGGGACAAGACATGAAGGCACTTACAATAATTAAGGTAGTTCTTTACTTCAGAAAACTGCTTTGTATGCATGTCGACAGGTTAGCCATTGTCATTTTACTGTTCTCTGCCTTGCCAGCTGTTCTTAGTTCTCCTGGGTTGAAAGAAAAATTGTGTGAGAGTGTGCAGGTTTCAAGGCGTAATTATTTGAGAGCTTTAATTTTAATTGTTTTGTGGAGGATAGGAAGCGATGGATGAAGATGGATTTCTGATACACAGAGAGTCGATCTATAGGCTACCAAATGGGGACAGCAGAAGTGTGATTCATTCATGCTTCTGAACCCTTGCTTCTTAATTAAACTTTTGAAGTGGTCTTGCTTGCAGTGAGATTTTTCTGCACTGGAGGTCATCTCCAGCACACAGATCTAACTGGGGTAGCATTAAGGGACTTTCCTAGACTTGTTATAGGAGTAGTTGTGGTGGTGGTGGTGTTTTTACTATAGGTACCAGTGCTTTAACCTAGGACTTTCTGCGAGCAAAGCAATACTAAGCTATGGTCTCCCTAGAAGTGGAAATTTGGGGCAAATGAATGTCACTTTTGCAGCCCCTGCTCTAACGTATGATGAAACTGGCCCACAACATCTCATTTGAGGATTCTGTGAATGTCTTCTGTTACTTGTTCTCTTTCGCTCTTCTGGGCAGAACTAGAACCAGTGGGTTGAAGTAACAAAGGAGCAGATTTAGGCTAGACATTAGGTCAAATTTCCCAACTGTAAGAGCTGCTTGACAGTGGAAACGTCTGCCTTGCACAACAATGGGCTGTTCTTCACTGGGGGTTTTCAAACAGAGATTGGATAGCCATTTGTCAGGGATACAGTAGTACATTCCTGTACTGAGCAGGGGTTGGACTAGAAGGCTCAAAGCCTTCCAGGCTCAAAGGTCCCTTCAACTCATCTCTGCCTTTATTATGGCTCTGTCCAGGCAGGCCATGGAAGCCTTGAACCGTTGCTTAAAATTGGTTGGGTGGAAATGGGCTAGGTCTGAGCTCTCAGAGGTATTGGAACCCCTGGTAGGTCCGTTTCTCCCCACCCCACCACATGGAGGCAACCATACCTGGTGCAGTTAGCACCAGGTAGTACACTGGTTGCAGAGCGCAGGGGATTCTTTGAGTCCTGACCCAGCACTGGTGCAGGGGAGGCTGGGCGTTGCAGGGAATGCCAGGCGAGTTCATGAGGATGGTAGGGAGACATGCAGGGGAGGCTGGGAAAGAGCATGGGGATGCTTGAGGACTATAGTTCTTCCAGAGCTCTCCCCATGGGCATCCCCTCACTCTTTCCCAGCCTTCCATGTGCTAGTGTTGTATCAGGACTTAAAGAATCCCCGCGCTTTGCAGCCAGCATACTACCTGGAGCTAATTGTGCCAGATAGGACGGCCTCTACTTCATGGCGGGGAGAAACAGAACTATTAGAGGTTCTGATACCTCCAGTAACTCAGGCCTATTGTCATCTAATGAACTGAAATTTAATTCAGATATGCTCCTGCTTAGTAGGGTTGTTGATCTAGCAACAATGACATCTATTTTGGTTTCCCTGGGGGGGTGGGACACGCCAGGTTTTGGGGGTGCTCCTGGATCTAGCTGTGCCCCTAGATTCCCAGATGGCATTTGTGGCCATAAGTTATTTTGCTCAGCCTAGACTGGTGCAACAACTGTGCCTGTTTTAGAGAGCATGAACCTGGCCATGGTCATGAATATCTTAAAGTAAAAGTAAAGTGTGCCGTCAAGTCGACTCATGATGTAGTTGCATCTAAATTGGATTACTGTAACATACTCTACATGGGGCTGCCTTTGAAGAGTGTCTGGGAACTTCAGCTGATTCAGAATTTACCAGAAAGACTTTGGACATGAGCTGTTTCCTTGGAGCATGTGACTCTCATTTCTTGTTCTAACTGCACTGCAGTGACCTTGGCTCAGTGGTAGAACACATGCCTTGCATGCAGAAGATCCCATATCCAATTCCTGGCTTCTCCAGGTAGGGCTGGGAAATAGCTCTCTGAAATACTGAAGAGTTACTGCCAGTTAGTGTAGACGCACCGAGCTGGTTGAACCACAGTTCTGACTTGGTATAAGGCACCTTCCTATGTAACTGTGACTCCTAACGTGATTTCTATTGGGATGGGAGATTCTCTCTTTAATACAGGGATTCTCAGTTTTGGGTCCCCAGCTGTTGTTGGACTTGAACTCCCATAATCCCCAGCCCCAATGGCCTTTGGTTGGGGATTATGGTTTAATCCCCACTGCTTTAATAAAAAAATAAGCATAAATTCACTAATGAAAAGGACAGGGTTGGTCTCTTTATGTTTATGTAGACCAGAAGATATTATTTATTCTTACTGATTTGCTAGCTTAGATGCCATTCAAGGTAGTGACTATAGGTGTTCTGTATTTGGGACAGCATTACTTGGCGTGGGGGGACCATTAATTTTAGGATATACCACGCTGGACCAGTCCAGTTAGAGACCACAAATGGATTGCCAATATCTCTTGAAATTCAAAAGCTGTATGCTTGACTAACAAGCAGAAGGTTGCTGGTTTGAATCCCCGCTGGTACTATATCGGGCAGTAGCCATATAGAAAGATGCCGAAATGCATCCTCTCATATTGCATGGGAGGAGGCAATGGTAAACCCCCTTCTGTATTCTACCAGAGAAAACCACAGGGCTCTGTGGGTGCCAGGAGTCGTAATCGACTTGACGGCACACTTTACCTTTTAGCTGTTGAAAATGCCTCCTTTTTAAACATTTATCTCTCTCTTCATATTGTGATGTGAGACAGATGAAAGATTGGATTATGTCTAAACACCAAGGAGGGACCTTTCAGTTGTTACCGAATGCTCTTGACAAAGTAGACTTGCTTATTTATTTGTTATTAAAAATACTTATGCCATTCCTTTCTAATTTAACATATGAAGCACTTACAAATGCTTTGCATGAAGGCAGCTGGGAGCTCTCTTACAGAACTGTATTATAACCAGTGGTATAGCTTGAGCAGGTCAGAAGGGAGAAAAAAACAAGTCGGGTGCTTCTTTGAGAGAAGATGGTGTTGCTTGAGACTTGGACAGTGTAGTGAAGAAATGATCACTTGACAGTCTGCAGGCCGGAGTCCACCCACCAAGCAATTCTGTCTGATTCCTGGTAATGTTACCACATTTTAATCAAGCTGTGGCTAACATTTTTACCTACTAATAAGGAATAGAAAACTGTTTTCAAACATTTGACATTTCTCAAGTTGCATCTTTCTTTGGTTTTGTATGTAACGTTTTAAATTTTTAGTTGCTGTTTAAATTTTTAAATTGCTGTAGCTGTTGAATGTTTTAAATGTTAATTGTTGGTTTTATTCTGTTTCTGTTGTGTTTATTTTTGTAAACTGCCTAGAGCCTTTGGAGTCAGGCGGCATATAAAATAAATAAATAATACCCTGACTGCATCTTAGTGCATGTGCTGTATAACTGAAAGTCCTTGCCATTTGGTAGCGCATATTTTATTATAGATCTTGATTACTCATGAACAATAAAGTGCACTGTTGCCTTTGGAATTCACTGGAGAATAGAGTACCCCCCTCACCCCACCATTCAAATACAGAAGCTAGCCATCCTTGATCTAGGAAGCTGGTGGTAGAATGAATGAAACATAAACTTGTCGGAAAGTTACAGGAGAGAATTTTGGAGATTGATTCTTTCGTGTATACATAATGGATAAAGTAGAGTAAAAACAGAGAATATTCAGCAAAGCAAGCTGTTCAAAATTAGTACAGTGGGGAAGGCTGATATTGTGTTGTGAAATTTTAAATGTAGGATTAACGCTGTAGACAAAACGCTGTTGTTTAGCTCATTGTGATAGTTAACTAGGAAATACATATATACGATGAAAAATTCAATATTGATTTGCAGGTTAAAAAACCATAATAGAAAAGAAACTGCACATTTGAGCAATTTTTCACTTGTTCAGTTGAAGATGAAAAGATGAAGCATCATCAAGTTCTGAACGCAAAGTGCTTCCTGGGGTCTCAGTTACAGTACTTTTTCATCTTGTTTGCAGTTGAGGATACTGCTCCACCCCATCCCCCGCCATCTTAGCTCTTGAGTTTTGCTTACCTATTTGCAACAAAGTGTGTTATAACAATTTTGTAGTTCAGTGCTATCACTGGAAGTAAATGTTTCAGCTTTTAAAAGTCAGATAGCTAAAGCCTGGCCACTTATGTGTAGCAATATCTCAAATTATTGGTGTATCACAATTAATTATTAGTCCTGCTTTAGCTGCTTTTGATTACTTAAGGTTTTTCTTTTCTCCACTCTTCTGAGCCCTCATTCCAATTGTTCCATGATTGACACGCTAGAGAGATTGACAGATACCCCTTGGTGCCTGATGTCTGGAGGTCGCACAAGCAATAATAGATTCTTTTCCAGAATGTAGCATCAGATATTGGCTTTCAGTGTCAAAGGGGTTAAAGTTAAATGCTGATTAACTGTGCCTAAGATGAAACCACACCAAAAGCATCCATGATATATTGCTTTTGTGCATTTAATATAATCACCAAAACTCAACTCTGGAAGATACATGATAACACTTTGATAATTTACCAATTGCAAAATAAGCAACAGAATTGGCCCACTTTATGTATAGCAATAGCAATAGCACTTACATTTATATACCGCTCTATAGCAGGAAGCTCTCTAAGCGGTTTACAATGATTTAGCATATTGCCCCCCAACATTCTGGGTACTCATTTTACCGACCTCGGAAGGATGGAAGGCTGAGTCAACCTTGAGCCCCTTGGTCAGGATCGAACTTGTAACCTTCTGGTTACAGGGCGGCAGTTTTACCACTGCACCACCAGGGGCTCATTGTATGAGAGAAATAATTCAAGATTTTCAAGTAGGAAGAACATTAAATTATATAATAAACCCCCACATATCTCTATGGTTTTATCTCCTTGAATTTGGAAAGGTTGCATGGCTGACAGTATTTTCAAAAAGTTCTTAAGATAAGGCCCCTGCTAACTTGGCAAAGAGGCACCTTTTAATGTGGTGATTCTCTTTATTTAGTGGGGTAAAGTAACTGGCCCTATCCACCCCCAGCACAGTACCTCCAGTGACTGTTGCTGGTATCTATATTATGTTTTGGGGTTGTTTTTTTAGATTGTGAGCCCTTTGGGGACAGGGATCCATCTTATTTATTTATTTTTCTATGTAAACCGCCCTGAGCCATTTTTCGAAGGGTGGTATAGAAATCAAATAAATCAATAAGCAAGCATCTTTTAAAACTTGCCTTGAGCTTTGCTTGTATGTGTGTATGTACACTGCAAGGCCTGCTCCCACAAAGCCTGAAGTATATGGGTTAACTTCATGGAAGGGTTTAAAAAAGGAAGCATGAAAGAGGCAGAAGTAGTCTGTTGAGAATACAGCCTTCAGCAAATAGAAAATTAAATAATTATATAACCTCTTTATCCATAGTCGGAGAATCACTCCCTTGCCTTTTTGACTCCGTATTTCTCACTGTACTTATTGCCATAAAATGGGCAAGTTAGTTATGCTGGATAGGATGCTTGATGAATGTACATTGGGGCCAATTACATTAGAGCAGGGGTTCCCAAACTTTAACGAGTGCACACCTTTTGTCAATTACCTTCAACTCAGCTACTCCATAGAGATGTTCTGTTTGTCTGTTGTGTGGGAAGGCAGAAGTTCTCTGAGTACCCCTGGGAGCCTTTCATGTACCCCTAGAGACACTTGTTGTATCCCCTGTTGAGAACCCCTGTACTTGAGCATTTTGCATCAGTAGGATGGCTTTTAAGAATGATGTAGGAGATGGAAACATTAAGTACCCATCTGTTTTGTTTTGTTTTTGCTTGCAGGCAGTGAACTTCAGCCAGTCAATGTTTGAGACCTCAATTCTGACAGCATATGTTTTCATTCAAGGAGGCAATGCCCCGCAGTGCAAAGAGCTATGGTGGAATTTGTTCTTGAGTAGCTTCACATTGGTACTAGCTTTGATTTGAGGAAAGGTAGTATGCAGTCTAGGATGATTGATCCATCACAAGTTCTGGCTTGACTTCTTCCCCCTGATGTTAGCTGAGAAAATGAAATTTGTATCCTGAGGGTAGTCTGTGTGGTTGTAAGTGGATTATTCACTTTATGAAGTTAAATGAAAATTCCTTCTTAATATCTCTGTGTGTGTGTGTCTGTGTCTGTGTCTAGGTCTTATCTCTTTGACAAAGGCAGTTTTTCCCATTCTGGTATCGTGACATAATTTCATGGCCATATTGGGGCCAATTAGCTTGGCTGTTGCTTGTTCTTAAGCCTGAAATGTATGTGTGTGTACAGATGTACCTGCAGAGAGGAGCAAGGGAGGACTTTGCTTCTCACCACCGTTACATAGGAAGCTGCCTTACACTCAGTCCGGCCATTGGTGTGTCCAGCTCAATATTGTCTGTGCTGACTGACAGTAGCTCTCCAAGGTTTCAGACAGAGGAGTCTTTCCCAGCCCTACTTGGAGATGCCAGGGATTGAACCTAGGACCTTCTACATGCAACAGATTCTCTACCACAGACCCATGGCCCCACTCCCAGTTTCACTGTTCTAATGACACACGCACAACTTCCAGATTGAATTTGCCTCTCCCCTGTGCAAAGCAGGATGCCTGCATTTTTATTTTTCCCAAGTTCCTTGCATTTTGTTTGAACTTCAAAAAATCTAAGGAAGGGGGACAGGTGACTTCATTACTATCGCAATGTCAAATAATCAGTACTGCACAACCCTTTTAGTTCCAAACAGGAAGAATAGATTTCCCTAAATTTGATCCAGGGGAGAAGGATCTAAGTCTGTTCAAAATATAGTGAGTTTCCTTTTGCAGCCAGGAATCCAAATATGTACATCTGCAACTACAAACTGATCCCAAAAAACTAAAGAACTGAACTCTGCTTATGTGCTGTAGTCACCACTGATAGGGTCGCATTGCACACCACAGGAGATCAGCATGGAACAATGCATTTCAAATCTGCAAGGATTACACCTTTCATTTTCTTAATTAAATTTTCAGTAGTGAGAGTTACTACATCATGTTGCTTTAATGTAACTTGTTTACAGTATTATTGTTTTGACGATGTGTGCTGTAGAACTACTCTTATACTGTTGCTCTTATGTGTAATCTATTTCACTATTTAAACTTTGGATTAAAATCAACACAAGACTACTTTTTCCCAAGTAAATGATTCATAGTGCTTGAAATTAATTATCTAAAGTGAAATTTTAAAATGATGCCATTGCAGCCAAGAGCTTTGAGATACTAATATCATAGTGTTTTCTTAAAGGAGGCCAGACAACTGTATGTAGAATATAAAGAAACAAAAATTAAGGAGAAGGAAGATGCCCTGGCTAAAGCTGAACTGGAAACCCTTCAGAGTGAGTTTCTTCTTCATTTAACCATAGTCTTGATTCATATATCATAACATACCCTTTCTAAAATACATATGGCGGAAAAATCTTACACACTTTTGAAATGTATATGTGTACTACTTGCATTCTGTGGTACTGCAGAAAATTGGTTTGTTTTAATTCAGTGATTTCTAATCCACCCTTCAGTCCAGCTATCAAGGTAGTGTATGATGAAATAGAAGCAACAATGAAATAAAATATGTAAAATTACAAATGAAAAACAAAAACGAGAGTTAAAATTCAGCAGAGTAGCTAAAATCAGTGTTTAAACCACCTCCTCTTCATGGTGGAGTGCCTGGGCAAACAAAAATGTATTCACGAGGCACTGGAATACTCACACCTGGCAGCAGGTGAGATGCCTCTAGGAGTGCATTCCACCCAGGACGTGGTCATTTTGTATGAAGTTGACCAATGATACCTGAATTCCTGGAGTATATTCATGGAGAATGAATAAGCTGAGCAGCAAACATTGCGATAAATGTGAGAGAAAAACTAATAGTTACCCTAAAAAGCACTTGGAAGGACCTCAAAGAAGTATTCATCGTTGTGGGTCTGTCTTGATTTTGTGCCTGGAAATGATTCCAATAATTGGTGGTGCATTTTTATGGCAATTTCAAATTGGTTTGACATTCAAGTATTATAAAATAGGCTCAAAATTATAGACACCTGCAGAAAATGTAGATGCAAAACTTAAGAGGCAAAGCTGTAACCCCTTTGATATTTGACATAAAACTTGGTGAGACTTTATCTCAACCAATTAAACACAATTAGCTGCAATAAATAACTTGCTTTACTATTTGGAGAAGCTGTGAATAATTTTCTTCCTCCCCTTGTCATAATTTTTGTAATAAGCACATATTTTAAAAGTTATTTTTAAAGTTATATAAAAACTTCTAACAACTTCTAAACTTCTATAGTTTGTAATGCTAAAAAACTAGTTTATCACTGATACAACTGTGTAATGTACATAACTTGTGTTGCTGGATCATGGAAAGAGGATAGATGGGAGATCAGGGCTGGGGGAAAAGATCTTCTACTATCATGTCTTTATGAATATTAAGCCCACTTATTACAATATTTAGTTACACACATGGAAAAAATGGGAATGCCACCGATAGTTTTAAAAAGTAAATGCTGAAGCTCACTTATAAGACATTTCAAAGCTTTATGCTTAGAGCATAAGAACAGCCCTGCTGGATCAGGCCCAAGGCCTATCTAGTTCAGTGTCCTGTTTCACACAGTGGCCCCTGATCATCTTGACTGCCCTCTTCTGTACCTTTTCCAGTTCTACAATGTCCTGCTTTAGATGTGGTGACCAGAATTGTACACATTACTCCAGGTGTGGCCATACTGTAGTTTTGTATAAAGGCATTATAATATTAGCAGTTTTATTTTCAATCCCTTTCGTAAGGATCCCTAGCATGGAATTGGTCTTTTTCACAGCTGCCACACATTGAGTCGACACTTTCAACAAGCTGTCC
This sequence comes from Hemicordylus capensis, assembly GCF_027244095.1. NCBI lineage: Eukaryota > Metazoa > Chordata > Lepidosauria > Squamata > Cordylidae > Hemicordylus > Hemicordylus capensis. The sequence continues at coordinate 140,108,580 of NC_069662.1, read as the reverse complement.
ACCATGACTCCAAGATCCCTCTCCGAGTCAGTCACCGACAGCTCAGATCCCGTCAATGTATACCTGAATTTGGGTTTTTTTGTCCCAATGTGCATCACTTTACACTTGCCAACATTGAACTGGATTTGCCATTTTGTTGCCCACTCACCCAGATTGGAGAGATCCTTTTGGAGCTGTTCACAATCAGTTTTGGATTTCACTACCCAAAAGAGTTTGGTGTCATCTGCAAATTTGGCCACCTCGCTGCTTTCCCCTGCTTCTAGATCATTTATGAATAAATTAAAAAGCACCCGTCTCAGTACAGATCCCTGGGGAACCCCACTTCTTACTTCTCGCCATTGTGAAAACTCTCCATTTATACCTACCCTCTGTTTCCTGTCCTTCAATCAGTTAGCAATCCACATTTATTTATTTATTTATTTATCTATTTATTTATTTATCTATTTATTTATTTATTTATCTATTTATTTATTTATTCCATATCCCACTCTTCCTCCAAAGAACCCAGAGCGATGTACTACATACTCAAGTTTCTCCTCATAACAACCGTGAAGTAGGTTAGGCTGAGGGAGAAGCGAATAGCCCAGAGTCACCCAGCAAGTATCATGGCTGGATGGGGATTTGAACTCGGGTCTCCCCAATCCTAGTCCAGCACTCTAACCACTACACCACGCTGGTTCCCTTGTCCCCTTATCCCATGACTGCTAAGTTTTCTCAGGAGTCTTTGATGAGGAACTTTGTCAAAAGCTTTTTGGAAGTCCAAGTATACTATGTCAACTGGATCTTCTTTATCCACACACTTGTTGATACTTTCAAAGAACTCCAAAAGGTTGGTGAGGCAAGATTTACCTTTGCACAAGCCATTCTGGTTCTCTTCCAGCAGGGCCTGTTCTTCTATTTGCTTTACAATTTTATCCTTGAGGATGCTTTCCATCAGTTTGCCTGGAATGGACATTAAGCTAACCGGCCTGTAATTTCCCAGATCGCTCTTGGAGCCCTTTTTGAAAATAATGTTACATTTGCTACTTTCCAGTCCTCAGGTACAGAGCCTGATTGCAGGGATAAGTTATATATTTTAGCAAGGAGGTTGGCAATTTCACATTTGAGTTCTTTGAGGACTCTTGGATGGCTGCCATCCAGCCCTAGCGATTTGCTAGTTTTCAGTTTTTCCAGACAGTTTAGGACATCATATCTTGTCACTTCTATCTGACTCAGTTCTTTAGCCTCCGTTCCCGAAAAGCCTGATTCAGGAACAGGTATATGCTCAGTATCCTCTGCCTTGAAGACAGACACAAAGAACTCTATTTAGTTTCTCTACAACCTCCATATCCCCTTTAGTTCTTTCTTGATTGATTTGATTTGATTTATATACCGCCCTTCCAAAATGGCTCAGGGCGGTTAGTTAGTCAGTTAGTTATTGAATTTATATACAGTACTGCCTACCCTGTTTCCCCGAAAGTAAGACCTACCCCGAAAGTAAGACCTAGCAGCAATTTCTGATGTACTGCTTATTGCCCTAGTGCATTTTGGGGGGCTAAAATTAATATAAGACACTGTCTTATTTTCAGGGAAACACGGTAGTATAAAAATCTCTAAGCGGTATACAGAATTAAAACATAAAATATAACACATTTAAAATCCATAAGAGCAAACCAAGAAGGAGATGCTCTTATTTCAGCAGGGAGCGTGTTCCAAAGCCCTGTGGCAGCCACAGAGAAGACTCGGTCCTGAGTTGCCACGAAACGGGTTTGCGGCACCCATAGTCGGACCTCTCCAGATGATCTTCATAGGAGACAGGGTTCACAACAGAGAAGGCGCTCTCTTAAATACCCTGAACCTAAGCCATTAAGGGCCTTATAGGAAAAAACTAGCACTTTGTATTTCGTTCGGAAACCTATCGACAGCCAGTGCAGCTCTTTTAGAATTGGTGTTATGTGGTCCCTTCGGGTGAACCCAGAGACCAGTCTGGCTGCCGCATTCTGTACCAATTGTAGTTTCCGAACTACGTACAAAGGCAGCCCCACATAGAGTACATTACAGTAGTCAAGCCTAGAGGTTACCAGCATATGTACCACTGTTTTAAGGTCACTACTCTCCAAGAACAGACGTATCTGGCGTATCAGCTGAAGCTGATAAAAAGCACTTCTGGCCACAGCCTCAACCTGAGAAACCAGGGAGAGTTTGGGATTCAGGAGCACTCCCAGACTACGAACCCGATCTCTTAGGGGAAGTGTAACCCCAGCAAGAACAGGCAGATCTATACCTTCTCTCGAATCCCGACCCCCTATAGACAGTACCTCCATCTTGTTTGTATTCAACCTCAGTCTGTTATCCCTCATCCAGTCCAATATCGCCTCCAGGCAGGCACGTAGGGGGGTCATGCCATTTCCTGATGAAGTTGGTATAGAGAAATAGATCTGCGTGTCATCAGCATATTGATAGCATCCCAGACCAAACTTCCTGATGATCTCTCCCAGCAGTTTCATGTAGATGTTAAAAAGCACTGGAGACAGTATGGAGCCTTGTGGAACCCCACACTTCAGCTCTCGCTTTTCAGAGCAATAGTCTCCAAGCGACACCATCTGTAATCTGCCAGAGAGGTAGGAGCGGAACCACTGTAAAACAGTGCCACCCAAGCCCACCTCCTTCAAGCGACCCAGCAGGAAACCATGAATTGTATCGAAAGCTGTTGAGAGATCCAAAAAGATCAGCAGAGTCACACTCCCTCTGTCGATCGCCAATTGGAGATCATCCATCAGGCCAATCAAGGTAGTCTCAGCTCCATAGCCCACCCGGAAGCCAGTCTGGAAAGGATCAAAATAATCTGTGTCATCCAAAACTGCCTGGAGCTGAGAAGCAAACACTCACTCAGTGACCTTGCCCAACCAAAGGAGTTTAGAGACAGGCCTGTAATTAGCTAACTCTGAGGGATCCAAAGCAGGTTTCTTCAAAAATGGTCGGATAATAGCCTCCTTAAGACAAGGAGTCATCCTGCCCTCCCTCAGAGAAGCATTGATTATATTTACCAGACCCTCTCTGATAATATGACTGTCAGGTGAAATATGCCAAGTTGGGCAAGGATCAAGAGAGCAGGTGGTGGGGTGCACAGTCTGAAGCAGTTTGTCCCTTTCATTCCAACATTGGCTAATGGTCCAATCGCCTCCCTAGCAGGTTTCCTGCTTCTGATGTATTTAAAGAAGTTTTTGTTATTCCCCTTGATGCTTTTAGCTAAATGTTCCTCAAACCCTCTTTTCGCCTCCCTTATTGTCACCTTGCATTTCTTTTGCCATAGTTTGTGTTCCTTTCTGTTCTCTTCATTTGGACAGGCCTTCCAGTTTTGGAAGGAAGTCTACTTCTCTTTTCTGGGTTCCTTGACGGTACCTGTTATCCATGCTGGCATTCTCCCTGACTTAGGGGTACCTTTTCTCCTTTGGGGTATGCAATCTAACTGGACTTCTAGTATTGTGGTTTTGCATAAACTCCATGCATTCTGGAGCAAAGTGACTCTCCTGATTTTCGCTTTCAGCTTTCCTTTCACCATACTCCTCATTTTGGAGAGTTTTCCTCTTCTGAAATTCAGAGTGTCTGTGTTAGACTTCCTTGGTGATTCTCGCCCCACATGTATGCTGAATTTGATCGCCCTGTGGTCACTGTTCCCTAAAGGGTCGATGACACTAAAATCACACACCAGGTCCTGGGTGCCACTCAGGATTAAGTCCAAGGTTGCCTTCTCTCTGGTTGGTTTCAAGACCAACTGTTCTAGGGCACAGATATTCAGCATATCTAAAAACTTGACCTCTTTGTCATTACCTGACTCTGAATTTACCCAGTCTATGTGTGGGTAATTGAAGTCACCCATTATTACAGCGTTGCCTGTCCTTGACGCCTCCCTGATTTCCTCCTGCAACTCCCAGTCACTGTCAGCGTTTTGATCCAGAGGGCGATAGCACGTCCCCAGTAGCACATTTCCTTTCAGGCCTTGCATTGTCACCCACAGGGTTTCTGTGGAGGACTCCGATTCACCTAGGTTTTCTACCTTGTTAGATTCTATCCCTTCTTTAACATACAGTGCTACTCCACCTCCAAGGAGCCCCTCCCTTTCCTTTCTACAGAGTTTTTATCCAGGGGTAACAGTGTCCTACTGGTTCTCACTGTTCCACCATGCTTCTGTTATGCCCACTATATCTATTTCTGTGTTAGCAGCCAAGCATTCCAGCTCACCCATCTTGGCTCGAAGGCTTCTGGCATTGGCATATAAGCACCTATATGCTGAATTTCTTCTCTGGTGTCTGCTAGCTTTCTTTTGACTCTTTGACCAGCTGGCACAGCCTTCTGTCTTCTCTTTATGTGGTTCTGCTCTGTCCCCTTCTGTTTTTTCTAAATCCTTTGCACCCTTGCGCTTTAAAGGATGGCTTTTGCCAAACCAGATACTGCCCAGCTCCTGCCAGCTATTCCCCAGTCATCATTTTAAAAGTTGCTCTGCAACCTTTTTTATTTTAAGCACCAGCATTCTGGTTCCATCTTGGTTCAAGAGCAGCCCATCCCTTTTGTACAGGCCTTGCTTGCCCCAAAATGTATCCTAGTGCCTAACAAATCTAAACCCCTCCTTCCAGCACCAACATCTCATCCACGATTGAAACCCCTCAGTTCTGCCTGTCTCACTGTACCTGCATGCGGAACAGGTAACATTTCTGTTAATTTCTGAGAATTCTACCTTGGGGGTCCTGGACTTGAATATGCTACCTATCAGCCTAAATTTGGCTTCCAGGACCTCCTGACTACATTTCCCTACATCGTTGGTGCCGACGTGTACCACGACAGTTGTCTCCTCCCTTAGCACTGCCTAAGAGCCTATCTATATGCTGTGTGATGTCCGCATACTTCGCACCAGGCAAGCAAGTCACCATGTGGTCAACACGTGGGTCCCAAACCCATCTCTCTATACCTCTAATGATTGAATCGCCCACTACAAGGTGGCCCCCACCTCCCGGAGGAGTATCCCCTTTGCGAGAGGATATGGGCCACAGATGGGGTCCCTTCTAAAGGAGCACTTCCCTCTTCCTCAGACTGATGTCCTCCTTCCCCAAGACCTTCATTCTCCCTAACAGCAGAGGAGCTATAAACCCTTGAGTGGGATGCCTCTACCACGTCCGTGAAGATCTCGTCCACATGTCTCTCTGAGCTTCTCCAGATCCGCCACCTTGGTCTCGAGGGAATGAACTTGTTCCCTGAGAGCCAGGAGCTCCTTGCACAAAACACACACCCATGACTTCTGCCCATGGAACAAATAGTCATACATGTAACACTCTGTGCAATACACTGGGGAGTGCTCGCTCCCCTGCTGACTTTCTGTCTTCATAACTGGTTTTGTTGGCTGTTTACAGTATTTATAGATAGTTTATTATAAGGATAGGTCTCAGCTGTCTTGGTCAGCTCTTTAACTGTCCAAACAGCCTTTCTCAGGAATATGAGAGAGGGATCAGTACTTGTATGAGGAAGGAATTTGTACTTCCTTTCCCTTCTCCACTGGGCTCCTTGTGATCACAGGGACTTGTTCCAGGCTCCCCCACACACTTCCCGCTAAACTCCCACAAAACTCAATGCCTTGTTTGCTATCTCTGTTGGCTCTCCTCTGTTCACTATGCTCTCGGGCCTTCACCTCTTATGTAGAGTAGGCTTCAGACTGAACTTAGTATGATAAGTTCTCTGCTCATTCACTGACCTGGTTCAGATGTAATGAAAAAATATGGTTTTCCGCTATGAGGATGAGACTTAGAGAGCCGTGAACTTGCACACTTTTGCCCTTTTACTTGTGAAAAGAGAATTCAAGCTTCTGCTTAGAACTAAATCTCATTTTACCATTACCTTCCCATTACGTAGATGAATCCGACAGATATTTATATACCACTTTTCAATAAAAGTTTCCAAAGCAGTTTACAGAGAGAAAAATAAATAAATAAATAAATAGGCTCCCAAAGGGCTCACAATCTAAAAAAGAAGCACAAGATAGAAACCAGCAACAGCCACTAGAGGGATGGCTGTGCTGGGGATGGATAGAATAATATGACCCTGGAACTGGAATTGATTCAAGCCACAGTAAGCTCAAACAAACTAGGATCGAAATGTGTTTTAAGATCCTGGTTTGTTAGCTAACTGTTTGAATAAATGACAGTTTGCCCAGTTTGCCTGAAATGGCTAACTAACTGTTTTAGTTCAAACTGCAAGTGGAAGCTGTTACTCTCTTCTTCTCTCACACACAAACAGGTAGAGGGGAGGAGGAGCCCCTGTGGCTCTCCATTGCTTGTTCTTGTAGTGGGAATCCACAGTTTCTTTTGTTAAAGTTGAACCAGGCCACTGTCTTAACATTTGAAGCTTAGAACTCTTCTGTTCTGGGCATGAGATATAAACACGAAAATAGCTTTTTAAAAAATGTGTGTGCTAAAGGTGTCCAAACTGAACTTCTGGGCAGAATTGGTGATTAAATCATGTTTGTTTTGCAGAGGAAAAGAAACCTAAAGTCAAGAAACCCAGACCTGAATTTCCAATATACACAGTGGCAGAAACACATGCATATATACCATCATATGACCATGGAACTTCTATTGAAGACATTGAGGAACAAATGGATGATTGGTTGGAAGACAGGAATAAATCACTAAAAAGGAAGGTGAGTCAGCCATCTTGCTTAAATAAATGAGAATGGGTTCAGCCCAGGGAACTAATTCAAGAACATATGAGCATATGATGAACAATGCTGATGATAAACATATATGAGCATATGATGAACAATATATCAAACACATTGTGAAGCCCCCTGATCCATTTCAATTCAGGCCCAGTTTGAGTCGAACTGGAAGTGGGTTTGAGTCAAACCAAATTCAAATAGGCTGTTGTAGTTTCACACCGCCCTATTTTATGCTACTTGTAAAAAGCTCAAAGTGGTTAACTTTGTCAAGGAGGCTTACAGCCTATAAAAGTGAAAGGAAAGGCACGATGGAGGGGGAATCCAAGTCCAATGGGGAAAGCCCAGATTAATAGCTGTCACCTTAGCAGGGTGTCCACTTTGCTAACTGCCTCCTGTGATTGTTCAAGAACCCATTCCTCTCTGTGTCTTTGTATCCCCATCTGTGAAGGGGTAGAGTGTACCATGCCAACATTCTTTTACTCGTTTTAACCCTCGTCCGGATTTTGCGATAGATTTCTACCTCCAACTGTGTGAATATGTGTAAGCAATCAAATCACTGCACTCCCATCTATGCTCTTGTTGTCATACTTTTTCATGCACTTGGGTACACAATTTATTCACAAGTATGGCCTCTCATCAGTTAGATTTATGTTGTTAATAAAAAATATGACACAGGGTAGAAAACCACCACAAATTGAATGAGCTCCCTGTGGTGGGGTAATTTCTATCCCATTCCCATGTTAAGTCAATTGGGAGAAAAATCACCCCAGAAATAAATGAACTTTCTGTGGTGGGGTCATTTTTATCCTGTTCTCCTTTGGGATAGGAGATAACACCCTGTTTATCTCTGGAGACTTCAGTTTTCTTTCCCCCCACAAGTTCAATTTACTGAGAGATAATTTTGTCTGAGGCCCTCCATAGGTTTTGCTCCTGAGTTGTTGTTGTTGATGATGATGAGTAAATGCCGTCAAGTCTGAGGCCCTCCATAGTTTTGTGCTCCTGAGTTGTTGATGATGATGAGTAAATGCCATCAAGTCAGCTCTTAGCAACCACATAGATAGATCCTCTCAAGGATGGTCTGTCTTCAATTTGGCCTTTTAGGTGTCTCAGTGGTGCATTCACTGCTGTCATAATCTTGCTGCTGGTCGTCCTCTTCTTCTCTTTCCTTCAACTTTTCCCAGCATTATGGACTTTTCAAGGGAGCTGGGTTTTCACATAATGTGTCCAAAGTATGATAGCTTGAGCTTGGTCATTTGTGCCTTGAGTGAAAATTCTGGATTGATTTGTTCTGTGATCCATTTGTTTGTTTTCCTGGCTGTCCATGGTATCCTCAAAAGTCTTCTCCAGCACCAGAGTTCAAAAGTGCCGATGCTTTTTCTGTCTTGCTTCTTCAGAGTCCAGCTTTTGCATCCATAGAGTGTCACAGGAAAAACCATTGTCCGAACGATTCTAATCTTTGTAGGTGTAGACACGTCACAGCATCTAAATATCCTTTCCAAGGCCTTCATTGCAACCCTACCAAGTGCTAGTCTGTGGCGTATTTCTTGACTGCTGGATCCTTTACTGTTGACAGTCGATCCTAAAAGGCAGAAGCTATCCACCACTTCAGTGTCTTCATTGTCAATTCTGAGGCTGGTTGCTGTAATTAGTTTAGTCTTCTTTAAATTTAGTTCTAGTCCCATTTTTTTCCATGGTGCTCCTTGACTTTCATTACTAGAGCTTGCAGATCATCTGCAAGCTAATCTTCTTCCAGTCCAAACATCAATAACCTGCGCTACGCTGATGACACCATTCTGATAGCTGAGAATGCAGATGATCTGCAAGCTCTAGTAATGAAAGACAATGGGCTCTTGAGTTAGGGCAGATGAAACCAGCCCCTCCCACAATGTCATATGTAGTGTTTTGAACAGGTAAATCATTCAGTAGCATCTGACCTTGAAGAAGCAGGGTTTTTAGCCACCAGAACAAAGCCAAAAGGATCACAGTAGCAGCAACCATAACATGTCAGCATCAGTAAGCCTGGCATCAGTGGGTTAACCATCTATTGTACATTATTGTTAATAATAATAATAATAAATTCGATTTCTATACCACCCTTCCAAAAATGGCTCAGGGCGGTTTACACAGAGAAATAATAAATAAATAAGATGGCTCCCTGTCCCCAAAGGGCTCGCATTCTTAAAAAACACACAAGATAGACACCAGCAACAGTCACTGGAGGGATGCTGTGCTGGGGGTGGATAGGGCCAGTTACTCTCCCCCTGCTAAATAAAGAGAATCACCACGGTAAAAGGTGCCTCTTTGCCCAGTTAGCAGGGGAGGATCTGATCTTTCCCTGTTTCTTCTAGTGGGACACAGCCCCCCAAAAATAGATGCTGTGGGTCTGATGTTATCACATGTGCAGGGCTATTTTCATCTGAACTTGCCCTCAGAAGTGGTGGTGGGGATAACTATTTTCCGGGTGTAGACCTGGCAGAGGCTCCCCTAAGCAAGGAGTTGACCTATGTAGGCATTATGAGACACAACAAGCCAGGCATACCCTCAGAGATGCAAACACATTTACAAAGGGAACCACTGTTGTCTGTGTTTGGCTTGGATGGACAGCAGATGTAGGTTTTGTATGTATTCAAGAAGTGTGTGCTGAAGGATAGCTGATAAGAAACCAAACAAAAATGTGATAACTGTGAGACTGGCCTGTAGAATTCACTTGACCAACTACCAGACCTGTGATGATAAGGAGGAGAGCTGGTCTTGTGGTAGCAAGTATGAATTATCCCCTTTGTTAAGCAGCATCCATCCTGGCTTGCATTTGAATGGGAGACTATATTTGTGAGTACTGTAAGATATTCCCCTTAGGAGATGAAGTCATAGCTCAATAGAAGAGCATCTGTATGCTTGCATGCAGAAAGTTCCAAGTTCTCTCCCTGGCATTTCCAAGATGGGGCTGGGAGAGACATCTGCCTGTAACCTTGGAGAAGCTGCTCCCAGTCTGTGTATATTGAGCTTGATGGACCAATGGTCTGATTCTGTATGGCAGCTTCCTATGTTCCTGTTGTTGTCTTTAGGTCAGACACAGTGTGTTGTTTCAGCTGAAATGCTGATAATTGAGATGTTGAAGCTTGGATTCTCATTAGTGTGGAGTTTGAAATGTTTGTTTTTCTTTGCCAACATCTCAAAATACTAAGTGAGTTGTGCAGTCACACAGGGCACCATGTTTGGAATGTGGGGGTGGGGGGCAGTCACAACTTCCTTCCTCTGAAGTGAAACTTTAAATTATTGTAGGCTCTGTGGCCTGCAAAAGTCAGGGGTGGCATCCAATGTAATCAATAGGACTACTTGTGAGGAGGGAGTCCTACTTGTGAATGGCTTAGGATGAGGGTTGAAGTGGCTTCAGCTGCTCAAGAAACTCAATACCAAGAACTTCTGTATTTACTGCGTTTATATTTGCCAAAACAAGAAGAAACAAACTTGAGAATTTGCTGTTCCTTTCCTGAGAGAGAGAAATGGGTTGACACAACCTAAATGAAGAACTCTTTGAAATTATTTTATTCACTTGGAAAGACTCTTAATGAAGCCTTTTAAGTCTTAATCCTTTGTGATTTGTATTTAGTAATCACTTGTAATGTACTTCTACCCAGATTCATTTTCCTACTGCTTAGGGTGACTTTCTGTGCTGCACTTTAACATATGCAGATCCTTATTTGTGTATAAAGATGCACATGTTCTGTTTCGATACATGTGCACATTTGGAAATGGATTGAATAATTCTAGAACGGCCATGCCTTGACAGTACCTCAGGCAACTGTGTGCTAAATACTCAAAGCTTATGTTTTATGTAACTTATATTAACTGCATCCATAGTTTGCAATATTCTGTAATGCTAAATAATATTTAGTTCCCCCCTTAAAATGTGTGTCTTGGGCATGGGAAAAGGAGAAAGTGCAAGAGTGAGTGGTTTGTTTGGCACTGGAACAAAAATCTCTTCAAAGTGGGCATTACTAAGACATGAAAGACGGATGGATTCGTAGATGTGGGACTCTACATGAGCCTAATAAGGCCGTTGTGATTGACGGCAATTCATTTACCACACATCGAGGAAGTAAGTCTTGTCCACTGCAGGGAAGCAAAAGTGACCATTATCTTGGATTCGCAGAGCATGTTGCTAGTTACCAATGCATGAAGGAAGCCCAAAATCTTACACATTTTAAAAACTCATAATGAACCATGTGATCTTTTTGTTGAGGGCTTTATAAAGCTCTGGCGTCTAGTGCTTTTACCAAGGACCAGTGTTGCTGGTTTGCAAAACTGGTGCTCATCCGAGATTATTTCATTTAGATATGGCCATTTACAGAAGCTTCACAGTACTATGAAAATTTTGTGAATTTACAATCATGCAAGTTTGGTGGTAGTCTTTCTCAGCTGGCAATAATATAGTGCAGTAGGTCAGTCAAAACACCAGGACTGAGGGAATCTTTTATACTGTGTTTTTTCCCCCACAAAAACTTACTTTGAATGTGTAGTTGGCAAGGAAATATCTGAGCAACCAATATATTATAATGGAGGTTTATATAAACTTTTGAGGTTAAACTTTTACCAAATTAAAAGACATCTAGTTTTCTCTCTGTCTTCTTTCCTTGGACTAATATGGTACAACTACACCAAACATCTACACCAGTCATCAGTTTCAAAATATTGCCGTCTCCATGGCCTTCACATACTATCACAGATCTCTAATAAATAAGCTAGTTCTTCACTCATGAATCTACTCAAGCTGCCACTTTGGATTCTTCAATAATTAATCTACAATTAGTACTTTGAAGTATCATAAACTTCTACTCTTTCTGGTGCAACCCAAAGTGAAGTAGTAAACAGGAAACTGGCTATATTCTGTGCTGTGAACATATTGTAATCTAGGATTGCCAGGTTTTTTAAAGGTAGGAAAATATTTTACCAACTTAAAGGCACATAAAAAAAATTTAAATGCAGGAACTGGGCTTCCAAAAACAAAAAAACAACAATCCCAAAACGGCATGCACACACAGGTTTCCCTGTTCCTTTTTGTGTTGCTTCAGAAAGTTCCCTGATTTTTCAGGAGCAGTTTCAAGTGACACAGTGATTGGTGGTGGCAATGGTGTTGCTGCTTTCAGAAGTCCAGTAGTGCATGGAATTCCCTGTGTGGTCCTCCAATCTCAGCAAGAGCCAATCCATTTTTGACCATTGTCTTTTGTGCTGGAGTAAAACAAAACAACATGTAATGTCAATATATCTGCATTTCCATGTAAAAAGAGGAGCAATTTGGAATCTTAATATCTGAATGTAAATTGAGAAAATGTCAGAAAAACTTCTACCTTAGTTGGCTAGGGGAAATTTTGGAAGAACTCTGTGCCAAAATTACTTGGTTAACTTGCTGTTCCCTCGAGCAGATTTCATTTTGAGCAGGATAACTAAGGAAATATCAATAGCAGGTCTACTCCAACAGAGCAGTTTGGATTCTTTCTGTGGGATAGTCCCATGTTTCAGTTCTGAGTCTATCATCAGCAAGTCATTGACCTCGTTAAGACCTAATGTGCAGCTATGATTGAATCCTAGTTTCTCTGTGATTGAATCCTAGTTTCACACTACCCTTGGGTGTGCTGCAATCCCCTCTGACCTTTGCATGCAAGAAGAGGAAGGATTCAACTTGTGATGCTGGCTTAGAATGCCACCTTGTGTTGCTTGAAACTGCTCTTAAAAGTTAGTCTTGGGGCAGACTCTGCATCAGGCCAATGCCTCAGTCTTCTCCCAGTTTCGATACAGAAGTAACTGCCATAGTTTTGCAAGGATGTACACGACACCAACTATAATACACTACTGATCATATAGATGTTGACAGTCAAGTAGAAATGATACATCTCATTTTCTGAAATCTTTCTTGTAGGATATTGGGTTTGAAAAGCTCTGTAAATTTTAGGAAAGCTCTGTTTAAAAAGTAGTATTAGATCATTTTCAGTTGTTTCCTTGGCTGTCTGTGTTCTGTATAATTAGTTTGGGATTTTCTTCAGCTTCAGTTCAGGAGAAGGCAAGGACAGACAGTTTGCCTTGTTTGGACTGAGCTTCTAGTTAGTATTTATCTGTGACCAGAATTCCCTTTGAACATTATTGTGGAAAGGCTGTTGCTAGGATTTCTTAGAAGATATAAATGTCATTGTCTTGCTTGCTTCATCAGTTGGATTTGTTGCTCTGTATATACTATTAAAAAACCTATCATATTACTCTGTTATTTAATCGTATCCCTTTTTGCCGTCAGTCTAACAAGGCACCATATTATTAACTGAATTCAAGAGGGGAGGGAGCACGTTTTGGCAAACTTGATTTGGAATTTGAGGTGAACACATTCACATTGCTTGATTGCTATTTCTGTGATGATACCAGCTGATCATTTCTTTTTAAACCACAGAGAAAAGATCATGGGGGAAAATTAAAATAATAATAATAATCCTGCCAAGATACTTGCGATTGTGGAAGAAGTGGTGTATGTATTGAAAAAGAACAATGATGTTAGAAAAATTGGTTGATTGCAATGAAACGTTAGTTTAAAGATCTTTCCTCCAGGTTACACAAAAGAGAACTATATGAAGAGTTATGACAAGTACTTCCAAATACAATCAATGTATCTCTGTTCTTTTTCAAGTACATCTGTTAACTAGAACTTTAAATGTAACTGATAGATGCACTTGATAAGATATGAAGGACTACAATTTGGCCAAAACTGGATAACTCAAAGCAGTGGTTAGTGATTACTTAGCCCTAAACCTTTGAGTGGGGTGGGCTTAAATTTCATATAAATTAACTCTTTAGTCTAAAGTGCTAACATTATCTAAGGCTAAACCAAACTTAAAATAAACAGGAGCCTCTGAGATAACTAGGGGCCCTATTGGCTAAGCAGCAGCATGGTCTAGGCTAGGGTATTCAGAGGATGGGTAAAGGAATTTCTGTAGGCAAAGTTATAAATACAGCTTGATACGGAATAGTTTCTGGTAAAAAGACTTCCTTTCCAGAAAATCCAGCTGCCTCTTTTCTTTCCCCAACATATATCTGATAGCAGCAAGGCCTTGAATAGAAGGGTGAGGTATAATGAAGGTCCTGCGATGAGGTCTCCTTTTTGCTGCAGCTGCCACCTGTAAGCCTGGATGGGGAGGGAAAAGAGTTGGTGGCCTGGCGCCAAGGTGGTGTTGGTAGGCCTCTGCAGCATTAAAAATGTCAGATCTGATCCAACAGAGGAATTGTTGGGAAGGCCTACATGATCCACCACCCCACTGTTCCCTCTAAGGCATGTGCGTGTGTGCGCGCTCACGAGTCTTCTGATGTCTGCTCAGTAAATTTTAGACCCACTCAGGTGGAATTAGGAATGCCCCACTCTGAATGTGCGCACACAGTGCCTTGATACTGCCGCCCAGAACAAAACTCATTCCGCACAGAGATGAAAAAAATTAGAGGGACCACTGCACCCCCTCCCCCCACCCCACGGTTGTCAGATTGAGTCGTGTCAGATCGGAAACCCAACATTTCCTGGCATTGCAGTTGGAACAAGTTTAAATTCATGCATTCATTCATTCAATTTCTATACCGCCCTTCCAAAAATGGCTCAGGGCGGTTTACACAGAGAAATAACAAACAAATAAGATGGAACCCTGTCCCTGAAGGGTTCACAATCTAAAAAGAAACATAAGATAGACACCAGCAACAGTCACTGGAGCTACTGTGCTGGGGTGGATAGGGCCAGTGACTCTCCCCCTGCTAAATAAAGCAAATCACCACGTTAAAAGGTGCCTCTTTGCCAAGTTAGTAGGGGTAGCCAATGAGCTGACCAATGAGCTGACTCTCAGCTGAGATGCATTGCACGGGCTAACTTGGTTCCAACAGGAATGTCAGAACTCCAGCAGAATTCATACATAACAATGGGGAGCTCAGTCAGAAGGCTCCCTCCTGTCAGGTCTGAATTCCTTCTGATCATGCCCAACAACAGAGACCATATTGGGTCCAACATGTCTTGTTGGATCATCGTTACTGTACAGTCCAAGTGGATGGCACTGGGTCTATCCACTTGAACTGAGCTCTGCGTTCGGTGGAGCTAAAGTCCAGAGAGGCCCAAACATGTGAGCTTGTATTCTGGGCCCCAAATTTCTGAAATTTAGTGCCATTACCAGTTTATAAGCAAGGGAAGGTTGCAAAATCCCACAGAGATTAATTTATGACTTTAAAAAAAAAAAAGCTATATTGTGCAACCTTTGGTGCAACCTGATCACCTAAAAGCCCCAATAAATGATCTGCTTCCAATTTCTTTCCTTGCATGATTCAATGAAGTTAATTTTGATAACATCAGAAATTTTCAGGCAGATATTACCTTGGCAATCAGCTACTGATTCCTTATGTCAACCAAGTCGAAGGCAGTTTTAAATACTTATAGGGAGTATAATCTAGCTTTTAAAATAGTTTTGAAGATCATAGTCATTTTAGAAATATTTTTATAATTTTTCATTATATTTATTTAATTTAAAAATGAAACTAGAAGCATGCTAATAAAATTCTGCATATGTCACTCAGTTTGTACTGGACATGAGACATGTAAGTACAAAGGTTCCTCGCTTTTTATCTGTAGTGATTAATGTTAGTAGAACTCTTTGGAAGAAAATGTTGTGGCTAATTGGGATTCTGAAATTTAAGCTGTGGTTTGATTTGGGTATATATGATTTTATTTTGTGTTTTTACTGGTTTTATATTGTATTAGTACTTGCTTTGGTTTTGGATTTGTATTACATTATTTTACTTCTATGGAATGTGTATTCCTTAATGGATTTATTGTATTGGTGATTTTATTGCCATATTTGTTTGTCTTGTGTCTTATTGGCTATCTTATTGTTGACATGAATTTATATTACATCATTTTAATTCCATACTCTGCATTTTTAAATCACTTTTTATTGTTTGGCTATGGTCTAATGACTAGTGCAAATAAAACCTATCAGCCACTACTAATGCTTATCTTTGCATATATTTATATGCAGATTTTTGCATTTTAAGAAATGACTTTGAGTGACATTTAGTATGAAGTATGGATTATTCAGTCAATGGGTGCAGGTTTTGTAGTTAGAGGAGACAGAGAGATGGTGAAGACGTTTTAAAATGTATATTGAAACTTTCTGAAGATAATTAGAATGATTCATGAACTCTGAATATTTTAAAATTATGGCAGAGTGTAGAGCATTCTTTGCCCCCGCCCCCATAAGAAATCCTCACAAGTCTGTGCGGTAGACTAGGTTGAGAGGTGGTTGCTGGTCAAAGGTAACCTCCTGGGCTCCATTGTGTCTTTTTGTTTTAAAGAATAATGATCAAGTTTTTAAAAACAAAACGCTTTGCCTCATTAATTAGGGGCATATTTTAATTGAGCAAAAAGATTTTTAATGAATTAATTGAACCAATTAATCAACTTAAACACTGCAGCCTCACAAAAAAGTGTCTTATACTGATGACTGGAAGGAAAGCTGTTCACAGGCTTTTATGAAAAGTGACCTGTTGTGCAAAATATGATTTAATGATACAATCTTTTAAACTAACAGATATGATTTTTTTTAGAACTAGACCTCTGGATAAAGATGCATGTACTTGCCTATTGCATAATTTAGATTTGAGCCAGATTAGTGGCAAAGCACCGTTAAGAGAACTAAGAGATTTAATCACAATGCCAATGAAGAGTCTTCCTTTCAATTTGGTAAGAATTACATTTTAAGATTTCTGACACAATGGTGCCACCACTACGCCACAGAAAGCTTGAGACTTCCTGTCCTAGAATTACTTGCAAGAATCAGTTGCACCACAAATGATTTGTGTCCAACAGTGATTGTTCACGATCAGCCTCCCAGAGATCTTTAAGGAAATATCTATGCTAGTGGAAATGCAAAAGTTGGTTGGTCAATGCACTGTTCACAATAATTGTTGGAAGAAGTTGCCGGTTCGAATCCCCACAGGTATGTTTCCTAGATTATAGGAAACACCTATATCAGGCAGCAGCAATATAGGAAGATGCTGAAAGGCATCATCTCACACTGTGCAGGCGATGGCAATGGTAAACCCCTCCTGTATTCTACCAAAGACAACCACAGGGCTCTGTGATCTCCAGGAGCTGACATTGACTCAATGGCACACTTTATTTTACTTTAATATGTTTCTGGTGAACCAACCAGTTAGGTGAGAGGCTGTATCATCCAGGGCAGCTCAGTGTTGGGTGTATTACAGTACTCTAACCCCAAGATTCATTGGCAGGGCAGAAATTGAGGAACATACTCATTTTATTTTTTGAACTAATTTTCTCTCCAGTATGTCACTGTAGTAGGTAGTGAGAGAGAAAATACTAAAGATGGCTTTTATTTCCAGAACAGTTGCTTTATGTTTTTTCATACTTGGGTTTCTCAAAAATATTGCTGCAGTGAGGTTCTGGCAATTTGTAAACATTTTACATTCAACTAAATGATTTAAAATCAGTTAATCATGCAATGAACTTTTAATTAGGTGGAAGCCCTTAAAATAAAATTTGAAAGGTATATTAATGCTACTTTTGGCATTTGCCTTCCTTACTTTGTCTTCCTATTTCTTGGTAACCTCAGTAACTCAAGCTCATCTTTTTCCTGCCTTTTGGGGGGGGGGGCATTTTAAAATTTTTATTAGTTTTACAATATCTTAACAATCCAATTACATTTAATTAAGTAAATATTGACTTCCCTTTACCAGTCTGCACGGTTCATATTAGCTATACAAATCTACCATTGCTATAATAATTCAAAACATATATACTCCACATTGCAAACTCGATTTTACCCTGCCCAACCTGCTACTGTTACTAAATTTCAAACCTGGCTGAAAGGTCCGTATTGGAAAAATAGTTCTTTAAATAAAGTAAGAATGGTTCCCAATCGTCTCTGAAACATTCCAAGTTTTCATCCCTTATGAGTGCTGTAAGTTTTGCCATCTTGGCGTTTTCCAAATTTTTTATCAACCAGTCTTCTTTTGAGGGCATTTTATTATCTTTCCATTTCTGCGCATATACTATTCTAGCTGCTGTGGTTGCATACATTAAAAAATGTTCTTCTGGAGAACTCTCCTTGCGTTATTCCCAGCAGGAAGGATTCTGGCCTCTTAGGAAATGTCATTTAAAAAATTTTCTTCAACTCATTATTTCATTATATATATCATATCCCAAAAGGCCTTTGCCTTCCCGCATGACCACCACATATGAAAAAATGTTCCTTCACATTGTCCACATTTCCAACATTTGTTTGGAACATTTTTATACATTAATGCTATTTTTTTCGGTGTCAAATACCACCTGTACATCAGCTTATAATAATTTTCTTTTAAAGTATAACATGCAGTGAACTTTAAATCAGTTTTCCATAATTTTTCCCAAGCTACCATATCTATATTATGACCCACAGCTTGAGCCCATTCTATTATAGTTGTTTTAACCACTTCATCTCTTGTCTCCTCCAAAAGCAACAACTTATACATCTTAGAGACAAATTTTTCATCATTTTCACACAATTCCTTCTCGAATCTCAACATTTGATCCTCAAATCCAACTTTAACATCCTTCTTGTAAATTTCGTTTAACTGATGATACTGAAACCAGTTACTAACCAAATTTTGTACTTCGATTAGGTTTTTTAATTTACAGGCCCTCTCTTGAAAACATAACAAGTCCCTATAGGTACCCCATTCAGATTGCATATTTATCTCTTTACGTGCCAAAGCTTCAATTGGAGATTTTCTGCCTTCAGTTAAAACTGTTGGGAGAGGATGAAGGTGTGCACAAAAGTGATCTTTGGTTTACAAAAGTGGAATTTGAATTTTGTTCATGCTGTTCTCTGAAAGTCTAGAGTAATTTATGACTACTACATTATTATTTGTAAGGAATGGTAATGGTTTATTAAATCTTTTTCTCTCCCCCTCCCCCACCCGCACCTTTGCACATCTTGCTCTGGCCAAATATTTTGCCACCTGTTCTCCTTTGCTTTGTTGTTTTACCACATCTATGATGCTTTGAAACCAGAGAATGCCTTTCTTAGGCTGCTTTTGGACATAGCGTGAAACCATGGGTTGACAAACCCAAGGTGAACAACCAAAACTGAGAATCATACCACACACGATTGTCCATTGTCTAGGAACTTCTGGTTTCTGGGTAGAGAAGCCCCTCCCTCTTCCTGGTCTCCCAAGGCCGAATCCCAGGCTGCCTGTCTTGCTCTCAGGTGTGTCTTGTGAAAGCTGGCTATACTGCCCGTGCCTCCCTGGTGCTGCCCTGGGTCCTTTCAAGCAGAGTGGTCCCATGTGCTGGCATAGCAGCCCCGTCTTGCCTGGTCACCTGGCCACTCCCACTCTCGCTTCCCTGTGGGGATGGTAGATCCAGGTGGTCCAGCAGCAGGACGTCTCCCCTAAATTCGCAGATGTGCAGAATGCAGCAGCAGGACAATATCTTCCTTCACATCCAGCAAGATGTATAGGGCACACCAGCGTGCCTTCAGCCTCCCAAAAGCCTGCTCCACCACCATCCTCATGCTGCTGTGCCTTAAGTTGAAGTTCCTCTTGAAGAAGCTCAGAGGTGCATCATAGGGGAGCACTAGCCACTTCTAGAGGCTGTATCCTTGGTCCCCATATATCACTGGATTCATATGTTTCCTGCCGACAGGCATGGGTGGTGCATTCACCCAGGTCCTGGCCCAAAGCTTTGATGCAAGAGGAGAGGTCCACGGATTGCTGTGTTGTGGCTTCTCCAGGACACCCTGGTGTAGACTTGTATGAACCACCCAGTGGAGTCTACAACAGCTTGCAGGGTCATGCTGTAGTACTCTTCATGGCGGTGGGGGAGGCACTAAAATTTCCACGTGCATCCTGTCTATACAGCCAATGACTCCTGGGAAACCCTTCTGATAGAACACTGCCATCACCGCCTGAGGATCACCCACCTGGATCACGTCTTCAAGGAACAGTTCCACCACTTAAAATTTTGCATGCCTTCGGTGCACCAACCAGAAACAGGTTGCTGAGTGTGAAGTAGATGGAATTGGAGGCCAGCTTGTAAAGCATGATGGCGAGGTGTTGTGGACTGGCACTGTGAGGAACATGGGTTTGTCCTGGCGGCGGCAGATTGGTTGATTGGTTGTCCATCTCTCTGGCAAGAAAGTCAAAGGTATCCCTGGGTATCTGGAAGCTGCCCATGAACCTCTTGTCATCCCACTCCCAGACACCTTCCATGGACTGCTAGGTGTTGTCGTACCTTGGCAGTACCCACCTCCTGTTCACAGTCCAGTCCTCCTGCACAAGGTGGGCCAGGGAGGAGAGGGCCCAAGCACTTCTCTGAACACTTGCCAGTGTGGCTCGGGAGCACACAGTGAATCCATTGCACCTCATCAACACATTGTGGAACCTGGCAGCATACTGCTGGGCAGCTGCTGCCCCCGCGCTCTCGAGATCCTGCAGCACCACCCTCTGCTGAGATCTATGTCTGACTTCCTCTTCCATGTTGTGAAGAACCATCTCCATGGTGCTGTGTACAGTCATGCTGGGTGCCATGCCCGCCATTGCAAAACAGTTCTCTTGGTGCCGGGAAAGAAGGTAGGTTTTGGCTGCACCCACTTTGGAGACTTCTCAGTACGCAGGATGGGTGCCTCCCATATCATGGGGGTGAGTGGGAATGTGTGCCTTTCTACATCCTTGTCAGTCATGTGACAGTAGTCAGTGTTTCTGCAGATAAGGGAGCTTTACCTGGTGGGTGTCCTTCCTCTGGGTGTGATGCGGTGAGCTGTGTTATTACTGCTGCTGAAGCCTTGCAGGTCTTCTAGGGGAAATGTTCTCTGGTGTTCTAGCCTTCTTGGCACAAATCTCTCCCTTCACTCAACGCCCAGAACAACCTCTGCTTACAGCTTGTGCATCAGCTCCCTCCTTCTGGCACATCCAATGAAGGAGTCAGGGGCTCTTTCCTTCTGCCAGCAGATTCTGCAGACAGGGCCAATGAGACTGCTGTCTCCCTTTTGCAGCTCCTGAGGACCCACATCCAACCCCTTGGAGTGCTAGCTCTGCCCCTCCTCCCTTGGATAGTTGGTATCATGGGCCCACTAGCTTGCCTTAGAATGCTGAAGTGTGCTTTGGATTGCATCCCGGGGTGAGGAGGAATGATGGGCACATACTCCCCAGGGCGCTTTATAGATTTCTAGCAACCCATCCACGACAAACATGGCCACACTACAAGCTTTCAAGAAGCTTGGGTGTTATCTGGGCTTCATGCCCTGGATAACACCCCTGGCGCGAGGTGAGCACATCTCAAAATATTCTCTCTCTAAATAGTCTGCGGTATATAAATATTCGTCGTATTCGTATTGCCTTGGGTTTGTGGGGCCAGCAGCACCTGCGGTCTGAGAAATTGTGAGAGAGCACGTGTGCAAAGGCTGTACCAGGGAAGAGTCTGAGCATGTTAAGCATGTTTTAACGTGCTTAATTTTTTGTTTATTGACAGGTGAGTTCTGTGTCCCTTCCTTGGAACTACCACCAAGAGATGTGCTCGAAAACAATGGAGCGTGCACAGACACTAACACTAAAGGGGGGCTGCATTGGGAACTTTGGTGCGGATAACAAACTTTGGGAGGAGCCCCCTTTTAGAGAAACTGCAGAACAAACTTTGAAACTTGGCTTGCATAACAGGCATGACTGCTCCCTGTTATGCACCGATCCAGGAGGTTCTAAAGCTTCCACAAGCCTTATTCCTCACCTGAGGAGGAAGACTAGGGAGGTTGCTTGCCGCCGCCGACACCTTGCTTCTCATGGGCACCTCCTTGGGTTCCCATCACCAACGGATGTGCACACGTGTGGGGTACTTCTGGTCTGAGTCAATGGGGCGACAGGGAGGTATGCTGCCACCCCGCCGGACCCTTTTAATGTGCAGCGCCGGGAGGGGAAATGTGGTGTGAGGGGTAAGAGCACCCTCCTCCACCCTTAAAGGCATTCTCCCGCCTTTGAGCCACTCCCCTGCCAGTTCCGTGCAAATCCCTACCCTGTAGGCCGTGTAGCGCTCAAACCTCATCTTGGGCTGCTGCATCCAAGCACTCCATGGCACCACACTGTGATCCGAGAACCTGACCACCTCCTGCACCACATTCTCCATGACCGCTTGGAAGACCCTCCTGACTTCTGCACGCCTCTACTCCTCATTGTGGTCCAGTTCCTCGAGGAGGGACCAGGTGGCCTGGGAGCTCTCTGCATGCTGGGGGACAAGGTCCTTTGCAAGCTGCAGGTGGTCCACCCACCTCCGGTTGCAGAGCTGTGTGGTGTGCTCCATGTTGGTCAGTGGCCTTCTGGCTACAGGTGTGAGCTCATCTCCTTGCACTGTAGGGCAGGCAGGTACTCCCCCGGTGGCTGTGGCTGCTCCAGCTGCTCATGAACTGATGACCCTGTGGGGTTGGGGGGAGGAACAGATTATTAGGAAGTTTGGTCGGAGCATCACACCCCACCACTGATAGGAGGGCAAGTGTCATGACTCTTGTGTCTTTAGAGTTCTCCCCTTAGGGTAAAATCGTTGCAAGCAGTTAGGGCCCTGGGCTGGGCATGCACAATTCCTGTCAAGCCAGCGGTGCAAGGGTGTGACATTGTAGCAGGTGGATCCTTGTTGAGATGTTGCTTTGAAAGGATTTCCTTGCTTCAAGAGCTGTAGACCTCTGTTGTGCAAGCCGCCCAAATTATTTCGGGGTGGTGGAAGAAACAACCCAGTGGGAACTCAATATGCATCCCTTAGTCCTCATGGTTCACGCTTGTCTCCACATCCATCCACATCTAGTTGCTATTGGTGGTGGTGCCAGTGTCACTAGTGGGTAGCATTATATGGCACCGGGAATGCATGACTATTGCCAACTTCCACAGGAGGGTAATGGGCTGCAACTTCTTGTCTTCACGCAAGGGAAAAAGTGGATGCGTGTGAGTGTATATAGTGTGCATGTTTGGCAAATACTGCACAGCGGGGCGTGTCTAGCACTTCGTGCATGCACAGTGGTGCTGGTGCAGAGGCCTGCACACAAGGCCTTTATAGATGTGACGTGAAAGCCTTCTTGAAGGCTTTGTTCTCACAGGCAGCTGCAGGGGAGGATATAGCACCCAGGACACCTAGTGTGAGCAGTGCTGAAAGATTCATGGAGGGTCTTTTGGGAATGACAGGCTGCCTAGGCAATATTCCCAAGTGGGGTCTCTGTTATGGCCTGCTGACATGATAGATGTTTCCCTTCGACAATGGAGGATACACTTAGAAAACGTTTCCTCAGGACTGCATGAATATATTCTCCTCACTTTTGGTTTCACTTTCTATTCCCCTCCCTTCCCTACCCCTGTACTTTTATATCCAGACTCCTTCTCCTTGCTCAGATATACTCCACACATCTCATCCTCTATTCATTCATTGATCTTTGTCTTTGCACTTTTTGCGGGGTGTGGGTGTGCGGGAGGGCTCGACTGTGTGTGTACGCACTGCATGTACACCACCTGCAGAATAGGACTGATCAGTTCTGCCATCCCCATATACTGCTGTTTAACATGTTCATAGAATATAATTAGAAGTTGTGATTAATATTCATGGTGAGATCTTTGATGTAGGTTCTTTATGAACTGTTCTTTTTAATACATTTACATTAAAATCTGATTTAAATTTTGAAAAATCCTATATATATATATATATTTTAAAATCAATTTTTATCAACCCTGGTCACAGGAGAACCTCTCCTCGTGTCATCGTCCCCATCTTGCATTCTTTCATGCTGTGGAGCACCCTATTCCTGAAGCACACACCTTACAGAGGACTTCCACCAGTGTGCTTCTGTCCCTTTAAATGCTGTGTCTTGAGAGATGCGGCATCCCTGTTGCCAGCCAGCAGTGGGAGGAGAAAAGAGAAGGCGGGGGGGGGGCAGGCTCAGAGTGGCAGCCAGCAAGAAGAGCAGCAGGCATGGGGAAGATGTGTTTATGGGCTAGTCTGAGCTGCAGCACAAAACCCAGGTTACAACAGAGGCAGAATTCGGACGACATGATGGTGCCTCCAAACCTGAGGTATAAGCAGTGAAACTCTCTACAAACCCAAGGTTCAATTCATGGTTTGGAAAGTGAAACCTCGGGTCGCTTTTGTGATGAGACCATGGTTTCACACATTCGGATAACCACGAATTCAAACCTCTGCCTCGCTTGGCTCCAGTTTGGCATTATGTGCGGAGACAGCCTTAGGCAACAAATCATGTGTCACTTGTTCTAGGCAGCATTCTATTATGAGTTACTTTGAATATAGTTTCCAGACCTGGCTCTTCTAACTTAAATTTTTGAATAAGCCAGCATGATCTTCCAGTGATTGTAAGGATACCTAAGTCTGGTATTTTAATAATCCTTTCCTTTGTTTTGGTTCTCTGCTAAGATGTTTTGTAAGGCCACCTGCTCTGAGGAATATGAAGAGGATACATTGTAGCAAAGTGCAATGAAGCTAATATTTGAAATGAATCTGTATTTCTAAGGGTTTTCATTTGTGCTTAGTTGATGTCCCTTGACAGTCAGCAACCAGTTCACGGCTGTTGCTTGTAAATCTTACATGAACGTTGTGTGAGTACTGCATAACAGGACTATGTTGTGGCATTTATGTCTTGTATAGTTTGTATGAACAGCACCTGGGAGTTTATGTTGGGACGAGCAGAAGGTAGATTGGGATCTCTGGGTGATTTGCAGCAGATTGGCAAGGATTTCTGGCTCCCAATAGCTTAACAAAAGCAGGTGCAATTGCAAGTAAAAATGGCAACTTGCTGCTATCATTGGCCTTTTGCTAATCGCTTATCTTTCAGCCTAGTTTGTTTATTGCCTTTATGAGACAAGGATGTTGGTTGGTTGCCTTTGACCAGGTCTTTGTGCAGCTCTACTGGTTGCGTCTAGGGTTTTGTGTTGGAATCCCTGAGCTGCAGTAACTCCAAATAGTACTTGTAACTCCAAGTAATAGTACTTGTAATAGATCCAAATAGTACTTGTAACTCCAAGTAATAGTACTTTTAATAGTACTAGTAACTCCAAATTTGTACTTGTATATGCAGATTATTCCAGTGTGTGGCTCGTGGGTGTAGTAGGTAGTTGGCTCCACCCCACCCAACTCAGGGCCAGGCATGAGTGTTTCCAGTAGGACTATATGGCCTTCCCACAAGTTAAACTCAATGGATGAGCCCCAGTGGGGAGAAACCGAAAAATATTTTATGAACCGGCATGAGTAGTGTATTTAGCCTCTCTATAGTGCATTAGAGCCCTGTGCATACATTATCTTGTCCTTATGGAATGCCGGCGCTCCATTTAAAAAGTGTCTGTCAGGGCATCTGCGTACCTCCTTGACCGGAAGTACCTAGCGCGCACATTGCGCTCGCTCACATTGGGCGCTCATGCAAGCGAGTGCAACATGTGCACTGGGTACTTCCTTTTACTTCCTGCCGAGGAGGACACCTGGGTGACAGGGAGGTACGCTGCCGCCCCAACAGACACTTTTTAAATGGAGCGCCGGCGAGGGAAACAAGGCGGGAGTGGTAGGGCAACCTCCCCCGCCCTTAAAAGTATGCCCTCGTCTTTGAACCGGTGGAACCACCGGTTGTTCAAACTGGTTTGGAGGCACAGTTCCGTGCACATCCCTAGCTTATAGCAGAGGCAAAATTTGAATCAAGAACTTCCTGATACATTACTTGGTCTCTTAGCCACTACACGACACCTGCTCATGAAATAAAAAATTTGTGATAGACTTCAAGAAAAAGAGGAACTATGCTCTGATTACTCAGACGACAAGTGAGAATGATCCATTGAGTGTAAATCTGGGCACACTGGAAGTGAAATGGATGACCCCCCCCTTTTTAATGCACTGCAAGTAATATACAAAATGAAATGGGGTAAGTTAACCTGCAATGCAGATGCTGCATTATGTTTGCCATGGCCCTAATACAAAAGGGTTGCTTTGGGGCTAGATGATTATTTAGTCCACATGCCAGTTCCAAAGGCACCTGCCAAAAGTCTCTAACTTAGGACTTGGCGAATCCCAGGGAGGATATTCAGACTAGGATAGGCTAGGATATTCAGAGTTAGAGTTCTTTAATAAAAAATTTATTTGCCCTAGGCAGTCCTGTTTCTGTTCTAAATATGTTACTTGCACAGTGAATAAAGAGAAGCTCATTTACCACCTTCTTCTACAACATCTGTCACTTAAGTCCAGTATTTTTGTCGATTGTCTGACTCGCAAACTTTTGGACTGGCTCCAAGATCCAAACAAAATTTGTTAAGGCCTGCTCTAATGTAAGAGGTTGAGTGCTCTGTTTCAGCTCTTCTGATTCTCACAGTCAAAGTGTAGGGTATAGGGATGTGTGGACTGATTCGGGGGTCCAGAGGTTCGGTTCATGGGTTCGGGATCAAACCAACCAACCAACACCCCCCCCCCGGTTCTGTCTGGACCAGAATCGAACCTCTGGACAGGTCTGTTTTGTTTTTTTAAAAATTAAAATAGAATTAAAATACCTGTAGTCCATCACCACCGCGGCCAGGTAAATGTAGTATTTTCGGCCCTTTCGGGCCTCCATAAGAGCTCACGGTGGCCATTTTGGCTGCCGCCACACATGCATACATAGCCTCTGTGAGGCCTGGCATGGCCTACAGCATCACAGAGGTCATTTGCGCATGCGTGATGGCCATTAAAATGGCCAAAAATACTCCATTTATCCAGCCGCGGCGGTGATTTGAGAGGCCGGCAGGGGGAGGGGAAACCTTCGTGGACCCCCATGGCCTACAGGAAGCCACCCAAACGAGCTACAGCTATTTTAATTCTATTTTGATTTTTTTTTTAAAAAAAAAAAATCATGCCCCTGCCCCCCAGACCAGACCGGGGTGGGTTCGATGGGAGCTGGACTGAACTTGGTCGGTCTTGTTCGAGTCCAGTCCAGACTTGAACTGAACTGGGCCAGCCATTTCCATGCACACCGCTAGTAGGGTACTGTGTGTTCTACTGGTTCACAGTTGAGCAGAGGTCAGGATATCCACTAGTCTACTTGTCTGGAATGAGTGAAAAATGATGCTTGCTGAGTGAAAAAGATCCTGATGAGTAATGTACGAAAATAACTTGACAAGTACAAAATTTTTGTCTGGTTGGTGAACAGAGCCAATATTTCTTGACCCTTGCAAATGAGATAGGTTGGTACAGGTTGAACGTGGATTGTGTAGCTTTCATGACTGATTTCCTATGGAGAGCATTGGTGTGCTAATTAGAATGTGTGTACTATTCTTGGAGTGCAGGAAGCTGTCAACTGGGCAGTCCCAAAATGTTTTTTGCAAGCATATCCCGGAAGCATATATGTAACTTAGTGTTAGTTGTACAGTGTAAAACCACAAATATCTGTCAGATGATGATGACTTCACTGGACCTCTCAGTGTTATCCTAGGAACATAGATAGGTACATAAGTAGCTGCCATATAATGAGTCAGACCATTGGTCTATCTAGCTTGGGATTGTCTTCACAGACTGGCAGCGGCTTCTCCAAGGTTGCAGGTAGGAATCTCTCTCAGCCCTATCTTGGAGAAGCCATGGAGGGAACTTGAAACCTTCTGCTCTTCCCAGAGCAGCTCCATCCCCTGAGGGGAATATCTTACAGTGCTCACACTTCTAGTCTCCCATTCAGATGCAACCAGGGCAGACCCTGCTTAGCTATGGGGACAAGTCATGCGTGCTACCACAAGACCAGCTCTCCTCTCCTCTCCTCCAAGCTGCATGACAGTTGATTTAATGGTCAACTCCCAACTTTGGGGATGGGTAATCTTAAATATTGTTCCAGCCATGCAGGAGTTGCTCACAGAACAGTAGCTCATGCAGCTAGTTAAAATTAAAGCCCCCAAGTCACTAACAAAGAGAGGAGGAAGAACTGGGAAAATAAATTAACAGAGAATTTCCATCCCAACTCCTTTGTTAAATTTAAAAATAAAATAAAATTGAAAAGTAACAGTAAAGTAATATAAATGCTCAGAACTCTTTCCTCTGTACCTTAATAGGAATGTAGGAACATAGGAGCTTGTCTTATACCAAGTGTAGTGGTCAGCCTCCCCTCCCACTAAAGAGTTAACCAGAAGTGAACCCTGGCTTGACTGACAGTTTATTTGATTGCGTGCTTTTGCATATTCCTGATACTGTTTTATTATAGTTTTTCTGCAACATAATTGAAATAAGAAATACTAGCCTATGCCCATCCTACCTAGGGCATTGCAAAAGACTCTATAAACACTTAAATGTGCCTAAGACAACCTATTTTTGTAATCTAGTAAGTATTCTTAACTGTATCTAAGAACTAGAAAGCCTTAGACTGAAGCAGTCTGTAGTAATAGAATAAAACTGGGGTGTGTTTTTTTAGTTTTTTCTTTTTACAAGCCTCTCTGAGTTGGTTTTTAACTCAGGAAAAGGGTGGGGGGGGAGGATTTTCTCTGGTGCCAACATGTCCTCAGTAGCTATCCGTTTTCTCATCCCGTGTAAGCTTACATGCGGAAGGATTCTTTTTTTTAATTTGCCCAATACCCACTTACAGAGGGACCTTGGATTACAGCACCCAATCCACTGATCCAGTTCTCTGCCAGTTTTAGGTTGCTTTGTGGCAGCATTTTGAACCTACCGATATTGCAGAATAGTTTTAGGAGAAGCCTAGCCAGGCAGCTCGGCAGGGATGATCCAGCATTTCTTTCCCTCACATAAGCTTGCTCTGAAACAAAGGCTTTAATCTACTACTCCAAGTCAGACCATTGGTCCATCTATCTTAGTATTTTCTACACTGACTAGCAGCAGCTCTGCAAGGTTCCAGGAAGGAGTCTCTCTCAGCCCTACCTGGAGATGTCACAGATTGAAGCTAGGGCCTTCTGCATGCAAAGCAGATGATCTACCACTGAGCTATGGCCCCATTCCCTAAGGGGAATATTTTGCATCAAACAGTGCTTACATGTAGTCACCCATCTAAATGCAAACCAAGGTGAACCCTCTTTAGCAAAAGGATAAATAATCTTCAATACTGCAAGACCAACTCTCCACCCCAAACTGTTTCAACTGTATTGTGTATTAATCTTATGATCTTTAAGGTCAGTCTCATTGTTCAGAGCCCAATTTGTGACCTGGAAAATTAGCCACATACCTAAGAATGTATTTCACCCTCTCTTCTCAAGCACATCACATGCAACATGCTTAATTGTATCAAACACATACACACACACACACACACCCATCCTTAGGTTGGATTCTGTCTCTGGCACTGTCTTAAGGACAAATAGAACATGTATGTGTGGGGAGAGAGAGAGAGGAATATTGAGTATAGGCAAGCTGGTAGTTCAGGCCAATATTCTTTTTTATATTTTTAAACTGCCCTTCGTCCCAAGACCCCAAGGTGGTTAACAAGGAGATAAGAATGGATGACTGGCTACTAAAGTTATGGGAATATGCTTCGATGGCTAGAGTTACTGCTTACTTGCGGAATAACTCAGATGAAACATTTGTGTTAACTTGGGAACATTTTATGAATTATAATATAGCACAGGGTCAACATCCACACCCAAGATTTGGGTTTTTTAACACTAAGGGCTAACTAGTGTATTACTCATATTTTATATCTTTCTGCAATATCAGTTGTGAGGATGGCCGGCAATGGGTGGAAATGGAATCTTGGATTCTTATTTGTAATATGTAAGAGATGATAATGTAATCATGTTAGTCTTATTTTCTTATTAAATAAAATCTTTTTTAAAAAAAATGAGATAAAAAGAATGATAAATTCTCAAGAACAACAACCTAAAAATAAAATACATTTACATCCTAAAAAAAGTGAGCTGGAGACCACTCATTGGCCACAAGCCTAGATAAAAGGGCAGTCTTCAATTTCCTCTGAAAGCCTGGGAGAGAGGACACCATATGGAGCTCAACCGAGAGCGTATTCCACAGCCTGAGGGCAACCACTGAAAAGGCCCTGTCCTACATGCTCAACAAACAAGCTTAGCAGGTATTGATACATGGAGCAGAGCTCTTCCAGCTGACCTAGTCAGTTGGGTAGATTCAGCTGGGAGCAGGCGGTTCCTGAAGTATTCGAGGCCCAAGCCGATTAGGGCTTTCAGAAAGAGTAGCTTCTGTTCATGCATGTGGACTTAGTTTTTTGTGTGGTGTGGGGGGCAAGGGGGACTATGAGAAGAAACCAGTAACAAGAAACAAGTTGGGAAAACGGATCAAGAAACGGTCTCCCTCGTTTCTTGCTTTTTGCCGTTTAGTTAAGAAGAGCTTTTTGTTCACCAGGCTTTTCATTAATTAGGTAGACAATTTCCTGCTGCTATTTTTATATGTTATGGTTTTTATTTGGCTGCTGTTAAAATTTGATTTTATTGGTATGGTTTTGATTGTACATTTTATGGTCAACTTGTATGTTACCTTGGGCAACTTGTTGAAAAGACTGTGTGTGTGTGTGTGTGTGTGTGTGTAAGAACTTGGCTTGGAGAGACAGGGCAATGGGTTTGCCCCACTGTTTGGTGGTAGCCAGTCATTTGCCTCTGCTTGACTTTTTCTCTGTGTGTGTGTGTGTGTGTGTGTGTGTGTGTGTGTGTGTGTGTGTGTGTGTAACTGCACCCTTTTCCAAGTACCCTCCAAAGTCTCATCTCACTGTGAAATGGTTTGAGAGTGACCCCATTGTTCGTGCCACTTTGTCCTCTGTTGCCTTCCTGTTGCTGAACACCACCTCCTTAATCCAACCTACAAACCAGGATCTCATTGCAGCATTAAAGTTATATTACATCAACAGGATGTTCAAGAGGCCTCAGGGCTTAATGGAAAGCGGCCTCTCTCTGACAGTCAGCAGTTGCATTGCTAACTGCATTCAGATCATCAAGGCATCCCTCGATGAGTGGGGCTTGGAATGTTTGATGGGAAAAATTATGGCTGGAAGCGGTCACTCCCACACCCACCCAGGCTGTTCCCTCAACAGAGTAACAGTACAGTCTTAAGTTTTAAAACATACTGAATACCTTTTGAAGCTAGCAATTACAGTACACAGCTGGATTGTATTGACCGGTACAAAGCCACCCCCCACCAAGGAACAGTCCAATAGTTGGAGCTGTACTTTACCTTGAGCACTCCAATGGCTGAAAAACTCTCCAAAGTGCGCTTTCTCCAGCCTCTGCCAACCACAGCTCAAAATTCTGCCAAAACCTCCTTCAAAACAGACTCCAGAGCACAAAAAGTACCTCCAGGCTCCTCCTCCAACCTCCACCACCCAATTCCTCAATAACCCGCAAAGCTGATCCCCTCCCAAACCTTGCACGTATAAGGCACGTGTTGAAAGTGAAACTGAAAATCCTGCCCACAAAAAAGACCTGCACTACATTAGTGAAGTTCCAGGAACCTGCGAATAACAAAGGCTGCCTCTACCTCACTTGGTATTCTGTCCCCACACCTGGTCTCACAGGCCAAATACAATTCAACCTATGGCTTATTTAATCTGCATGCCTGAGTGTCCCATAATCAAATTTACTAAAGAGCATTTCACATCTTTCCTGAATTAAAACAATTGCCTGGAAGCTAATCAGAAAATAAATGAGTTAATGCTTTCTGCTAAGTGCTACCAATTAGATTGGCCTTTCAATTAAAAACTGCATTTTAATTCCTTTTCTATAAAATGGACTTTTGTATTTATGAACTACCTCATTGTGATGCTTCCCTCTTGAGCACTTGATTCAACTTTGAATTTATGGTTTTCAGAACAATGGGAGAAAATTTTCTCTGCATCTTTTGTTTGCAAAATATTTCACGCAGAACAGTGTATATGCAAGCAAATGTTTTCAGGATACTACTTTAGTGCTTCGAAAGCCAAGAAAACATCTACAAAGGCTTGGAAAATACGCCATTTCAAAAGCTTATTTTATTACAAATTTCTTCACAGTAAATCTGCATCCCAAAGGATTCCTCAGTCCATGGAGCAAACTAATAGAGGAGCAAACTTGGGGACCAAGGAACAGACTGCATTCTTGTATCGGCACAAACATCTTAATTTTCTTCCAAACTTTGCTGGTAGTTTAAGAGGACTGGCCAGGGCATTCTCAGTGAATACCTGCAGGCTATGGAATTCCCTCCCTAGGAGATCCATTCTCTCACCTCCCTCCTAGCCTTCAATAGGCAATTAAAGACTGTCTTAGTTATAAAGACCAGGGCTGTTCCCAGACAGCAGTTTTACTTAGAAGTACCCCAGGAGTTGTGGGTGTGTGTTCGCACATTGCCGGGATTTACATTGAAATTCATGCGAGGAATTGGGGAGCACTCTATACATGATTCAGGTTTCCCGTTGCATTGGAGCTTATCCTGGATTATCGCCATGCTAAAAAGTCCCAATTTCTATGGCAGCTTTTGGGGATACTTTGAAGTACCCTGATGTCACTTCCAAGAAATATGGAGGGGCCAACAGTGATAGAGCAGTGGGGGGTTTTAATGCATTTTTTTAACACATGGAACACCCAGCAAGACCACTCTCTTTGCCAAGTTGGTGGTCTTATGCAAGTTGACACAGGGGAATTGAAAATAATAATAAATATAAAAGAGAGAGAGAAAAGGATCTGCCTGCTCTCCTCCGTGCTTCTCCACCCAGCCAGCTGACTTGGCTTGCTCTCCCCACTTCCTCTGCAGCTACTTTCCAGCCAGGAGGGTGCTTGGGGCAAGGAGGGGAGGGAGGTCGCCAGCTCGGTGATCTTGTGGAACACCAAGTGGAGGGCGGGGGAGAATCTGTTGCTACAAATGGAAATTTCAGACTCAGAAGAGGTAGGAGAAGAGTGCCATTTTTAAAATGGGGGCTTTGTGTGTGGGGGGGGTGTTCTATGTTGCCATGTGGTGATGGTGTTGCAAGTTGGCGGTCTTGCAGAAGACCCCCTAAAAACAAGTTAAATTTTTCAAAAATGTTTTTTATTCATTAAAATGCAAGTTTTTAGAAGCACAAACCACGCATGTGCGGTAGGGGGGAAAGGAGGCATGGCATTCCATCTACTCTAGAAAGCCTTTGGTCAGAAGGGACCTGAGAAAGCCCCAGGGGCAAGCGGTATGAACGGTCCACAGGAAAAATTTGAAAGGAATGGAGTGACACCACATCCAAGCAGCCTTACAAGGACAGCCCCAGGATTATTGTTTCAGCTTCAGGCTGTGGCTTCTATGCAACTAATGATTAGTTGCATAATCCCGCGATTAAGCCTGCCATCTGGGAAATGCCCTGGAGGATTGAAGAGCAAGAACACTGATGAGAACAGCACTCTCCATACCTGCTTAAGATTTAGCAGCTGCATAGAGCCTACCAGATTTGCTGATCAGCCCTGCCCCTGGAACACTAGAACTCCTGTTACTGTTTGCCAAAGCACCAGAAAGGGGGTGGGGTATCTAGAACATTGCCTCTGTTGTAATAGGATGGAATTTTTATGTCTTTTGATTGTTAAGGTCACTCTTCACAATATGTGTTAGGGGGGCGTTGCTATGAAGGAGGCCCTTCCGACTGAGATAGTCCTTGGCTGGTGCTATTAAATGCCAGGTCCTTAAACACAAAGACCAGAGCCATCCAGGAACTTTTACTGAATGAGTGCACTGACATGGCATGCATTACAGAGACCTGGTTGGATGAGGAGGGAAATATGCATCTCTCCCAGCTGTGCCTACTAGGTTTCCAGGTGCAGCATCAGCCAAGGGACGGTGGGGTTGCTCTGTGTGCATTGCTCTGGTTCATCAGGAGACAATAACCTCTCACTAGATGTGCTGTCTGCCATTCTGACCAGTTCGAGTGCCTTCATGCAGTGCTGGGATAACAGTATCTCTGCCCAAGCTGTTTGAGGTAGTCTCAGACGTGGCATTGAGGACCTTGGGTCTGTTAGTTTTGGGGGACTTTAATATTCATGATGAGGCTACCTTGCCTGGTGCAGCATGGGACTTCATGTCCTCCATGCTGACCATGGGCTTGTCTCAACTGATTTCTGGTCCCACATGTGGCAGGTCATACACTTGACTTGGACAGTGGTGCTCCATGGATAGTCCAGGAGGCCTTAATACTGTTGTCATGGAAGGATCACTGGTGAAGATTGGACTCAGGATGGACCCAATACAGGGATGGGGGACAAGTTAGGATGGTCTGCCCTCAGAGGTTTATGGATCCTAATGGATTTCTGATGGCTCTGGGGGATTTTCCTGCTGAGAGAGTGGATGATCCAGTTGATGGCCTGGTCTTCCTCTGGTATCAGGAGATGGGTCAGGTGATTGATGCACTTGCGCCTAGGCATCCTCTCCTGACCTGCCGAGTCCAGGGGACTTCCTGGTATGCAGGTGAGCTACGGACAATGAAGCAGGCTGGTGGACAGCTTGAGTATTGGTGGAAAACTCAGAATGACTGTGACTGAACCCATATTAGGGCCTGTTATATGGTAGTGATGGTAATGAAGAAATCCTGCTTTTTCGCTACCATTGCATCTGCTCAGTGTCGTCAAGCGGAGCCTTTTTAAGTTGTGAGGGGCCTCCTATGTGAGAGGCTGCATCACATAGGAGACATTCAAACAGAACCCTTGGTAGTCCGCTGTGATCAATTTGTGTTACATTTTGCGGATAAAATAGCTCATATCCTTTCTAACTTGGATGCGAAGGTTTTTGCAGCACCCAAACTGGATTTTGCCAATACACCATCTGGTCTTGTTTCAGACTGTGTTTCCTGAGGGAGGTGGACAGGCTGCTTGGAAGGTTGAGATCTACCACATGCATGAGGCCTGCCTACCTTGCCCTTCATGGTTGGTGAAGACTAGGATGGGACTGGGTCCATGGTTGGTGAATGCCTCTCTGAAGCAGGTATGCCCTCAGCTGAGGGAGGCAGTCATTAGGTCCTTCCTTTACAAAGCCCTCATTGGACCCAGATGATTTAAATATCTTTCAACCCGTTTCTTCGATGTGGTTTCCGTCTCCTACACATATGGGCTATGCGCCTACGCAGAGACCTTGTCAGAATCTAACAAGCTCGATTCTCCTGCTTTGGGCAGAAACCCCGCTCACAGCTGCTATATGCGGCTGCACCACTCCTCATCCTCTCAGTCTTTCTTCGTCCGCACTTCAGTGAAGATCGCAGAGTCTGCAGCTTGTCAACGAGTAGGATCGAGATATCCCCTTGTTTTTTCTCTCTGATTATTTGGTGAGAGCCTCTGGATGGGGTAGTTTATAAATGTAATTAATTAATTAATTAATTAATTAATTAATTAATCTGTTCTAGGGGTGGGCAGGGCGAGGGTTCTCTGGGCAGTGCCTTGGTCATGTCCTGGATGGGCCCTCTCCTGTACTTGTTCTCTCCGTTCCCCCTCATTCCGAGAGTCCTGCGCAAACTTGCTACCACAAGCCCAGCTCTCCTCTGGAAGACAGGTAGCCAGTAAACAGTTAACTTGTATTGTGCTAACTGTCCGAGCAGCAGTACTTAGTAGATCCATGGTCCCAGTTGACGGTCACTATACTAGAAGAAACTACTACTTGACCTGGTATCTTGTCCAGACCAGTTTTAAAGCACTCTTGTCAAATTTATAACTGGTATACCAGAAACTGAAGTTTCTGAAACCAGCCCTAGACGTGTCCCTACTTCTTCTAAAACTAACAAAAGAGTCATCCATATGAGATGTTTTATTTTCATTCTCTCATAAAATCACATCTTTTGTCTCTAACCTCTCAACAGGCCCTGTCTTTCACGATGTTGTGCCTAATGTCCCATATATCACCGTAAGGTCGTTTAGCAGGGGATCATGGCTCATCTACCTGTTTCTTAGCTGTCCTGATATCTTACTCAGAATGAGGGAAGAAACTTTGCTATTCCATAGCCAATACAATATCATTAATACAAAAATTAAATTAAAAGGGAATGAGTACACAGCCCTGTTTGACACCTCTCTTTAGTGAAATGCCTTGATGTTGGAGGGTAGTTTGATTAATAGCTTAAGAAGACACCTATCAATGGCCATCCCCTCAAGTTTCTCCCATAGTTGAGACCTATCACTTTAATCAAAGACTGAGGTAAGATATAGAAACGTGAAATAAAGTTGTCTTTTGTGGCCATTGGTATATTTTGAATGAGGACCTTCATTATTGTAGAATAAATGATGCTGCTGCTTAGGCCTTTCCAAAGCCACTATTAAAATATTTTTATTAGCTTCCATTTATAATCAATTATGACAAAACCATTTAAAGTAATAACATCAATTAACAGAACCAAAATTAAACTAACCAGTTGTAATTTAAATTAAACTGAAATATATTTAATTTTAATTCTCCCAGATCCATATCCCTCACTGAAACCAATTTTGGATCAGTCCTGATATCATAAATATCTTTATTATAGATTAAAAATGAGGGTTCACTATGTAAATACAGCAGTATAATTTTGCAGCTTGCTAGATGGCGCCTAAAGCCCCCTGCAATTTTGAAATGGGGGATGACTTACTTAAATAGGGGATGGCTTACTTAGCACAGCAAAAAAGAGTTGCTTGGTTAATAATAATTCACACAACTGGGTTTGCTTTGTGTAAATAATATGTCTATTATGTTTTGGCACTTTCAGCTGATAGCCTTCTTGTCATGTGTCCCATATATGTCAATGGAAGCAGACTTGGATAAGTTTTAATCACAAGATGAATGAGTTGTCAGTGGAAACTGCCCTCTGTATTTTAACAAATCAGTATGGTCTTGAGACTACAACAAATGCTGGAAATGATCCAGAACTAGATAAGGCATGCATATAAAATTGGGTCAATCTAAAGATAACTTTGGATAGATCTGGGTAATATTTCTCGGGTTAGGGTCAGGGTCATCAATGTTATAAATGGTTTCTGTTTGATAAAAGTGTTGTAAAAGGTTTATTATACCTAATTGAAAACTACTACTATAAATTAATCTGGCCGACATAGTAAAGTATTCAAAAACAGCATGGTTAAGAAATAAGCATCTTAATTATGCTTCGTCTTGAGACCTGGTGATGATACTCAGGAGATGGGAATGTCAGAATTGATATGTACTTAATTGGCCTAATTAATAATAGCCTCAGAGTAAAAAATGTGACTGCAATGTCTGCTTTAATTGATTAAAAAGAAGCCGAATTTTCTTCACAGAAACAGTGTTCACATCAATCATGTTTGTTATACCGATCTAGATCAAAGATGACTAAATGGGGTTTTTTACCCTGCAATGTCCTGTTTTTATCACAGACAGTTTAGGCTATAGGCCAAGAGCGAACTGGCAAGTGTTTGAATGACAGCAGAAGCAATAATTCTGCATCTGACCAGAGTTGTGTTGTGGGTAAGCCGAGAGGGGGGCTTGGATGAGTTCTGTTGTGCTGCAGTAATCTTTTTCTTTGTTATTTGTTTGGAATCCATATTCATCCAAAAGATCCATCTCCACTCTTTCCTTTAATTAAAAGAATGGATGTAGGTTTTGTGTGTAGATCCTGTGCATTAGCCAGTTTGGTTCTATATAGAAACTTTCCCCCCCATAACATTCCTGTGAAAGATATTGTGTTGAGTATGGTGCTAAGGGCTTGCTGGGTTGTGCCTTCTATACTGTTCTGGGAC
This sequence comes from Hemicordylus capensis, assembly GCF_027244095.1. Classification (NCBI taxonomy): domain Eukaryota; kingdom Metazoa; phylum Chordata; class Lepidosauria; order Squamata; family Cordylidae; genus Hemicordylus; species Hemicordylus capensis. The sequence goes on along the minus strand of NC_069662.1, from coordinate 140,071,232 downwards.
ATGTCCATATACCTAATAAAGGATCATTGGGCCAATGGAGCATCAGAAGAAAAGAAAAGACAGAGAGATATAAGCTGTTTTAGTAAAGGTAAAGTGTGCCATCGATGTCGACTCCTGGCAACCACAGAGCCCTGTGGTTGTCTTTGGTAGAATACAGGAAGGGTTTACCATTGCCATCTCCCGCACAGGATGAGATGATGCCTTTCAGCATCCTCCTCTATCTCTGCTGACCGATATAGGTGTTTCCCATAGTCTGGGAAACATACCAGCTGGGATTTGAACCGGCAACCTCAGGCTTGGTAGTAAAGCCATTTCCCCGCTGCACCATTAGGTGGCTGCAAGCTGTTTTAGTAGACACCTCTAAAGATGCAAACTGAAAATGTCAAACACCTGCTTGGAAATGCATGCATCATATGGGAACACTTGGCAGAGGAGAGTGATTGGCTGCAGCTTCTGTTAAGTGTAGACATAGTGGGAAATAGTGTATGAAATGCCAGTAGGTCACTGGATTCAGTGTTCAAGTCCAAGGGCAGCACTACACATGGTGACACCAAAGTCATGTTGCTGTAAGAAGTGGTTTTGAGTGTGAAAGCAGCAAGCGGAAGCGGGTGGTGAGCCCTTCCTCTGCTTGCCCCTTCACACCCTTCACCCGCATCTTACCAGCTGCGTTTTTCTCCTTGGTGGGCTCAGTCTAGATGGGAAGAAAAGCATAGAGAGTTAGGGTAGAGCACAGCCTCCTCTTTGGATATTTTCCTGCTTGAAATCCACACACCTCCACACACACTTAACAGGTGTTGGATTTGCCCACATTTGAAGACATGGGTCTGTTGCTGTCACCTCTACTTTTGCCCTAATGTGATTGGAAAAGCAAAGTGAGGAAAGGAAAACTTACAGAGTTTTGCAAATCCTCCTCCTCCTCTCTCTTCTTCTTGTAAATGAAAGTTGAACCTCATCATGTTGATGTTGCCCTCCATTATCTCTTTCGGTGCTTATTTGGTCCAGTGATGGGATATACCAACCCCCTTTATATCCTCAGACTAACTCTTAAGGACATTAGGCAGCAGAAAAGCTCTATAAGTTGTTAGTTTCAATTCTACACTGTTGCATCAGGCCAGTTTTTTAATTCTGTAAGTGGTTGCGGTGATAGCCAAAGAGTAGGTATAATTAATGATTTCAGTGTCGTAATCCACCAGCAGCTACGCTGGGTCTGTGTTAATCTGCTGTTTGAATTATCCTTCAGTAGTCTCCAGTCTGTTTTCATCTACTGAATATCATCATGGAGGATTTATAACTAATACTTTAATTCTGCACTTGCTACATATGCATTTGGAGACCTTAAGCAGCGAAAATACTTATTTGTATGGCAGGTAGGCAGAATGTCAAATAGAATAAAAATTAAAATGCTAAAATGCTGCTTCGGGTGTATTATCTAGAATCTGGTCATCTTTTAAATTTTTTGCAGAAAGAAAGAAATTTAACTATACCAGCGACTGTTTTTTTTTGGTTTTTTTTTAATTGCTGGGCAAATATCCGAGATATTTACTGATGTGATGGGCAGCTTGCCTCCTTCTACAAGACAAGACAGCTGATAATTCAATGATGCCTACATTCAGAGGAGTCCTTGTCATTTCACTCTGGAGAATTGGGTCCAAAGCAAAGCTTTTCTCAAAGTATGAGGGAAGCCTGCCCCAAAGCAACTTGTTCTAGGGCTGCCGTTTCATCTGAACACGTTGCTTCTGGCTAATTGCCCCTGAGGGCATGTTTGCAACAGACATAAGTGATGCTGTGGTCTAGTTCCATCCCCTGCCCAGGAGGCCCCCCTTGAATTGCTGCTGCTGGTGGTCATCTTGTCAAGCCAGCCTTCTCAGAATGCTATTGTGATGTGGGCGTCATTATCTCTTTTTAAATGGGGGAAGGCCAGGCAGAAGGATGTCTGCCGTTTCCAAGGGCAAACAGCAAGACCAAATCCAGGTCCCTTTCCTATTTTTGCCCCATTGCTAACCCACTATATCATTCTGCACCCTTTGATTATATCTCCCTCGCCACCCCCTGATAAGAGCATGTGTACAGTATTGCTCTCCAATATACATTTCCACAGTATTTTAAAAACAATTTTCTAAACTCCAAATTATAGGTTTCTGCCTCCTTCCCTCTCCTGGCTCTTTCTCACTCTTCTTCCTGGAGTTTGTTAATTCCGCCTCCCGCCCCCATCAGGGTAAAGATCAGTTGTGTTTACATGCCTTGTCTGGTAACTGTGTGAATGTTTTTTAGCTGTAGCAAAGTGGACATCAGCAGCTGATTAAAGATTTTAATAAAATATGTGAATTTCAAACCTGTGTTTGTGTGTACACAAACAGGTGAGAGACTGTGTTGTATCCAAATAAAGGTAGTTGTGACTAAATCCCATTGAAAATAATGGGGTTTAAGTTTGTCATGTGCAACTAGTCTCATTGATTTCAATTGTGCTTAGTCAGGATACGTTTTATTTAAATTAGGGGTGTACAACTTTGGCCCAGTACAACTCCCATCCCCAGCCACAGTGGCCATTAGGGACGATGTAAGTTGAATTCCACCACCAGCAGGGCCAGCTTGTGCAGACCTGCTCTAATGTATACAATTATGAACTGAATGAATATTTAATTTTTGTCAATATAATTCTTCTTAATTTTAAAAACTGTTTTGTGTTTGATTTGACGTTTGATTTGATGTTTGTGTTTTGATTTACATAGAAGGGTACAAAAATGGGAAAATAAAAACCTTACTCCTATGGTTGAAAGCTGAGTGCCTGATTTTTGAACAACTTTCTTTGAATTGGTTCAAAACTTCTTGTGCGCTAAGGGTTCAGTTCTGATTCACTATAAGTGGGGGGCTTTGAACTTTTGGGGGGGGAAGGGGTTGGGGCTCAAGTTTCATTGTGCCAGGTCATCTTCTGGCACAATGAACATACAGTCATCACTTGAGTCCCTGGTGCTGACTCTCTGTTCATTGTGCCAGGAGATGACCTGTTTTATATCCATAGTTGAAATAAGGTGTCCACCTGTGTAATCTGTCACTTCTTGAGTAGCATATAGTAAGAAAGAGACACTATTAAAGTAGAAGTCTACTCTACTCTACTGCAGTTTGTTCTGGCTCTGCTTCAACTGCTTACTCTCACACAACTTCAAAAGCTGTAGCTATGAGAGGAAATATTTTTTGAAAGTCATGGTTGAAGATTATTTGAATTGGCAGTATTTTTGCTGGATGGAAGCACCTACTTTTATTTAAATCTGACTTGAATAGATAGTGGTGATTCCTTAGAACAGTCCTCACGTCCAGTACTTCTTGTTTCTTGTTGACAGTTTTTAGGATCTCAATGTGTTCTCTGACAACTTTGACCTTGAGTGTTTTAAGTTTTGGGGGTTAGTTGGATGTAACAATTGAAAGGAGTTCATGCTTTTTTAAAAATGCCATACTGGTTAAAAGCATAGAGCAGGATTCAGTTGAACTTAAGTACTGTTCTATCTTCAGGTTCTTTGATGTGGTCTCTGTGCTTTACACAAATGGGCTTTGCGCCTGCGCAGAGACCACATTGGAGCTTCCAAGCTAGAGTTCTTACTTTTGGCAGTAACCCCACCCCCTCGGTATATAGGCGGCTGCATGGGCTTCCCTCTCCAGTCTGTCTTCGTCTGTGTTCGAAGACACATCGCTGAGCTGCTCCTTGCTAGACTCTTGTGCAAGTACTGTATTCTCCTTCCCTCCCCCCCCCATTTTTGTTCAGTCCTTCCCTTCCTTAGCATTTTTATTTTGCCCCTGGTCACCACCTCGGATATCTTCCTAGTTTTGTTTCCACCCCATCGTGGCCTTCGGGCCCGGCATGCTTTGGATCCTTCGCCTCTGCTTTTCTCTGTATACCCTCTTTGTCCTATGGCAAAGACTACAAAATGTAAGCAGTGTGGTCGCTGCAAATTCAAGATCCCTTCGACCGACGGCCACAAGGTCTGCCTTTTTTGCCTGAGTGAATCCCACAAAGTTGGCTCTTGTCTGCACTGTGCAGCCTTTACGAAGCAGGCGTGCAAAAATTGAGCCTCTCGACTTTGTTCTTGGCTTTGGGAACAAGCGTTCCAAACTACAGGCTCGGACAAACTGTCCACCATGCAGGCTTCATCCAATACGTCTCCTGCAGCCCAGGGCTTACAGCCCATTTTGTCCCCTCTGGGAGTCTCGGTGACTACCCCCGAGGTGAATATACCCGTCGATCCCGTGGCTCAGGCTTTGACGTTGATACTGAGGAGCTCAGTAGCTGTGTCCATTTTGATGGCGGCATTGATTGAACTGTGTTCTGTCCAGCCGGCCAAAAAGAGAAAGAAGGACCGTCGCACTTCTTCCGAACCACCAACAAAGAAGCAGAAGTCGACGCACAATACCAAACGTTGATCCCGAACTCTACATACTGAAACTATCCTTGATACTGAGGTCGCCTATGGCTCTAACCCACATGATCCCATGTATGAGTCCGAGCATGACTCTGAGCCTGAGGTGCTCCCTCCGGAGCAACCATACTGCTGGGCCAGCCAAGATTTGGAAGCTGCTCTGGATGAGCGCTACGCCAGACAAGTTGAAGAAGAGGCGGACTACTTCTACATGCATCAAGAAGTTCGCCAACGCCATCAGGCCTCCACTGCCGCGGAGCCGCCCCTTTGACGTTCTGCCTTTCCTTGCCTTTCTATACCAGCTTACTCGACCTCGGCCTCGATCCCGAACCCGCCTTCAGTACCGGCAACGTTGCCTCCTCCTCCTCCACCCCGGACTACATCTCTTCTACCTCCACGAGTTCCACCCAGAAATTCGTCTGTACAGGCAGCTACGGCTACTATTGCCCCTGACTCCAGACCAACTACTCAGCTCTGTATTCGACCACTCCAACCCCCAGTATTGACCAACTCATCTGATTCGTCCTCAGATGAAGAAGGCCCAGCATCCTCCCTATCTGATAGAATATCTTTGGGCTCTTTGCCTCCCTCTTTATTGCTGGACCCAAGGCCCAGCTCCCCATCGGAGGATTTCCGTATTTATACAGACTTTGTCTCACATATGGCAGCTTCATTGGGAGTCCAACTTTCTCAAGGAGACAAATCTGAACCTGACCCCCTTTTTCAGTTAATCGAGGATGCCCGTCCATCGGTATCGCTACCGTTAAACCCATCTATTCTCAAAGTGGTCAAGACCTCTTGGATCATGCCTTCCTCTCTTCCACAGACATATAAATGGCTTGACTCCTTTTACAAGGTTCATGGTTCCGCGGATCAAGATGATTCCTTTCTGAAGCAACATCCATCTACGGATTTGATTGTGGTTGAATCTTCCCTCTCTAAATTCAGGGGATATTCCTCCTCTACCCCATCAACAAAGAGGGAAAGAAACTAGATGCGTTTGGAAGGCGTTTATACTCCATTGCTTCTTTATTGACGAGAATTACAAACTACCAGGCATACTATGCCAAATACCAGTCTTTTCTTTGGGACCATATTGCCCCCTTCTTGGACCACCTCCTTGAGGAACAGCAGGGCTCAGCCAAGGTCTTTTTCAGAGAGGCTACGCAGGTCTCTAAGCAGGAACTTCATGCAATTCGCCACTCCACGGAGGGAGCCACTAAAGTAATGTCAACTTCCATCACCATGCCTGGCTCAGGTCTTCCAGTCTCATGCCCAATGCTAGATCCAGAGTGGAAGATCTTCCCTTCGATGGCTCCTCTCTATTCGGAGAGAAAACAGATGACACTCTTCAAAAAGTGCAGAAACTGCATAACACAGCCCGCTCTATGGGTATTCAACACTCCACAACCCGCCATTATAAACCACAAAATTCCCAACAACCACCATATTCTTCTAAACAGCAATACTATGAATCCCAGGACAAGTCCTTTCGCTCCAACAGATACCAGCCTTACAGAAAGTGCTCCAACCGGATCCAAGATGCAGCAGCACTCCAAAGGGTCTCAGCCCTCAGCCAAAGGACAATGACTTGCACCCTCCCCCCCCCCCCCGCTGGGGCACCAGGCTCTCCCCCTTCATTTCCACTTGGGAGAATGTCACCACGGACTCCTGGGCCCTGACCACAGTGAGGGTCGGTTATGCTATAGAATTTGCATCCACCCCTCCATACAACCCCCTGTTACCCACTCTACCCACCCCGACTCTCCTGGAGGAGGTCAACTCTCTGCTCTCCAAATCTGCAATAGAACTGGTTCACAATCCTCAATCCCTGGGTTTCCACTCCTGATACTTCACTGTTCCCAAGCCGGATGGCTCCCTTCGCCCCATCCTGGATCTCTGGGAACTCAACTCCTACACCACCTACTGTAGGTTTCGTATGGTAACGATTCCTAACATCATCTCCCTCCTACAAAAGAACCAGTGGTTCGTCTCCATCGACCTCAAGGATGCATATTATCACATCACCATCAGACCCCAGCGCCGTCGTTTCCTCTGCTTTCAAATAGTAAACAACACTTACCAATTCCACGCCCTTCCCTTCGGACTGGCTTCCACACCCCGGGTGTTCACCAAATGCATGGCCCCGGTGGTAGCAGCCCTACAACAACAAAATATCCAGATTTTTCCATACCTTGACGATTGGCTCATGGTGGCCCACAACCCCTTCTCAGAGACTTCCACACAGTCATCACCCTCCTCTCCAACCTGGGCCTCCAGGTGAACTATGAAAAATCAAAGCTCTCCCCTTCCAGAACAATAGCATTTCTGGGAATCTTTTTCAACTCAAGTGCAGAACCCAGGCCATCCTGGATTTGTCAGCCCACCTACTCTACCACCCTACCCAGTCAGCACGAACAGTTCAATGCCTGTTAGGAGATATGGCTTCCACCACCCACGTCCTCCCTCATGCCAGGCTACGGGCCAGGACTCTACAACACTAGTTCCTTTCAGTGTTCTCTCCACACGAGGACTCCCTCGCTACCACCCTAACGCTCCCGCCTTGGGTTCTGCACTCCCTCCTGTGGTGGACAGACCTGATCAACCTCACCGTCGGCTCCCCCTTCCACCCTCCACGTCCCGCTCTTCTACTCACCACGTATGCATCCATGGACGGTTGGGGTGCTCACTACAACAATCACAACATCCACAGCATCTGGACCTCAACCAAAGCTGCCCACCACATCAATTATCTTGAACTATTAGCAATATTCAAAGCCTTGAAAGCCTTCCTTCCCCTGATAAGGGGCTCCCACGTCCTCATTCAGACGGACAATACTACCACCAAAGCATACCTGAACAGCCGAGGCGGCACCTCTTCCAGCTCCCTCCTGTCCCTGTCCATGGAACTATGGCTCTGGTGCATTCACCATGGCATCACACCCCTGGCGGTCCATATACAGAGACAAGACAACATCACGGCGAACAGGCTAAGCAGGACTCTAATAACATCGCACGAGTGGCAACTACATCTCCCCATGCTACGCTCCCTCTTCTGCCACTGGTTCCTCCCAGAAATAGACCTCTTCTCGTCAGAGGCGAATACGCAATGCCACCAGTATTGCTCCAGGTCCGGGATCGGACCCAATTCTCTGGGGGATGTATTTACCCTACCTTGAACGGAACACCTCATCTACGCCTCCCCTCCAATTCCTCTACTTCCTTGAGTCCTTCAAAAGTTCTCCCAGGACAGCCCGCATTGCATCCTCATCGGCCCGTGGTGGCCCAGGCAGCCCTGGTTTCCCCAACTCCTCCATCTATCCAATCATCGCTATCACCGCTTCCCCCTCACCTCCTCTCCCTGCAGAACGGTTGCCTTCTCCATCCAGACCTACAGTGCCTCCACCTCACAGCTTGGCACATAGTCCCAGCTTCCCGGCTGACCTGTTACGAATAATCCAGGCTTTGCGTAAACCCTCCACTATCTCCTCCTACTCCCACAAGTGGACCCATTTTCAGAACTTTCTAAGGGACAGGGAGATTCCCATACACTCTGTTTCTGTAGAACATGTTTGTTCATATTTGCTATCCCTCAAAGAGGCCGGACTTAAGATCCCGTCCTTGCGGGTTCACCTTGCAGCTATAGTGGCTAACTCTCATCCCTCCACACTCTCGTGATTCCAACACCCTACAGTCAAGCGTTTCCTTAGAGGACTCACTCACCTTTATCCAGACCCGCCAGTCATGGCCCCGGCTTGGGACCTGACCTTGGTGCTCTCTTTGCTCATGAACGCTCCCTTTGAACCCATGGCTATGATTTCTCTCAACCTCCTTTCCTGTAAAGTAGCCTTCCTCACGGCTATCACCTCAGCCAGATGGGTCAGTGAACTCAGGGCTCTTAGAGTTGACCCTCCATACTTGACCTTTCACAAGGAAAAAGCCATCCTTCAGCCAGACATTGCCTTCCTTCCGAAGGTAGTCACATCGTTTCACCGTTCCCAACCAATCTCCCTTACCTGCATTCTTTGCCGAGCTGTCGACTGCAACCAAACGAAGTCTCCATACTCTGGACGTTCGTCGGGCACTCGCCTTCTACGTTGACCGCTCCTCCGCTCTTCGAACCTCCAATTCCCTCATCATACTCCATTCTGGACCTAACAGAGGCAAGCAGGCTTCTGCACAGACCATATCCAGATGGGTGGTCCGCACCATCTCCCTAGCATACCAGATTGCCAAGAAGCCTCTCCCGCTCTCTGTTAAGGTACATTCAACGAGAGCGGTCGCGGCGTCCACTGCCTTTGACAGGTCTGTTCCGCTGGATGTCATTTGCTAGGCGGCTACGTGGGCGTCAAAGCACTCCTTCATACAACACTACAGCCTGGATGTCCAAGCCAGAAAAGACACGGCGTTTGGCAGGGCGGTGCTACAATCCATCTTCGCCTGATTCCTCCTCCAGGTGAGCATGGCACAGGTGCAGCTTGCTATGCGCCCATTCGTGTAAAGCACAGAGGCCACATCGAAGAACGACAGGTTGCTTACCTGTAACTTGGATTCTTCTAGTGGTCATCTGTGCTCTTACATGCCCACCCATCCTCCCTCCTCATGTCTTTTCTGCTAGTCTCTTTCAGATTGCGGACTCAGAAGACTGGAGAGGGAAGCCTGCGCAGCCGCCTATATACCGAGGGGGCGGGGTTACCGCCAAAAGTTAGAACTCTAGATTGGAAGCTCCAATGTGGTCTCTGCACAGGTGCAAAGCCCATTCATGTAAGAGCACAGATGACCACTAGAAGAACCCAAGTTACAGGTAAGCAACCTGTCATTTCAGTAGGAGAGAATTAAGTAACATGTTCAACTTATCCATTAATATCAATGGAGTGTAAATGTGCTTAGCTTTGGTTCGATTTATCTCATATTATCGTTAGTTGGTTTTCAAATTCTCGGGTTTCAATGAGAGCAGATTTTGACACAAGTTTATTGCTGTTTCTAAAAGCCCTGAAGTTAAGTGTTCTTGGTTTAAGAATGAAAAGGTTGTAATTTAAAAAATATTTTCCATTGTAAATTAGTACCCCCGGGGGGGGGGAAGCATGTTTTCCTTAAATCCTAACCTTTATATTTTATTAAGAGGAAGTAATTTTACTGCAATTTACTCACATCACTTGCAACCTACAATGAAAGCAAGTTAGCAGAGGTAGTGTGAAATTAATAAAAATAACAAACGGCTATTTCCGTCATATTTAAGCGTTTGTGCAGTAGGTCTCCACAAGATTTATGGAATAAACTTCAAACAGGGTTTGACCAAACCATATGAATATAACTGTGGAAGTAAACTGTTCTTAATTTTAATTTTAAAAATAACAGCTCATGCCTCTCAGTTCTGATTGTCTTGTGTGCAGTGTGGAGAGTTAATCCCCAAGCACAGCCTTTCTGATGTAAAATCTGAATGCTTGTGTAGACTCAGCAGCTGTCCCCTCCCCATGTGGTATCTTCCATTACTTTACTGGAGATATGAGTTTTGGCCCAGCAATATTGGACAAATATGGTTTTAAGTGACAGAGGCTTATGCTTACACATTCACCTGACTCTCATGGATTCTGTTGGCTCCAGATTAGAAGAAGGAAAATAAATTCACACTGTGGCCGTCCTCTTAGCTGCTTGCAGTATTTGAATCATGGGGAATCTGTTAAATCTAAAGACACAATTAACTATTGCAGAAGAACTGTAAATTCACCAAGCTTTCCTTACACACATACACACACACACACACACACACACACAGTCCTGTGGCTCTCTGTTACAAACATCTAGGATTATTGAGAGTGTGTGTGTTTCCCCTTTCTAATAGCTGATTAACATATTGTACACTCTGTTCCCCCACTCCGAAGAATCTGTATTTCTAGAAAGCAGGAAATGAGTTGCAGTGTAGTTTGCTTGCATATAAAGAGATATACAAAGTGTGCAGTTGAGGGTGCTCAGGTGCTTCGCTGTTGCTTCTGAAATATGAGTTGCCATTTGTTATGTCAGTTCAGTAATGGGGGTTTGAGCTACACTGTATATACAGAGAGGTTCTACTGACGCTTTTAGCGACATTCTGGTATACGTGTGTGCCACACCTCTTACGTGTGCTGCCCCTTCACAGGGCTTGCGCCTTAACATGGGCTTTTAAAGAAGGCCTTTATATATATCTGTTCTTTATATATATATCTGTTCTTTATATATATCTGTATATATACCTGTCTGTTCATAACCCATGTAAACTGTATGATTTGCTGCACATTTGAGTAGTGTTGGCTTAAATCCAAGAACATTCACTTAACGTGAGATGTACAAAATTCTGGAAACATTGACGTAAGGAAGAAACTTCTTCCATTCCTCTTGAAACATGAAGACTCTGAGATGAATTTGAATATTTGCTGTATTTGTGTGACTGTCAATATCAAAGTTGGTTATGTCCTTTAGACTCAGAATGCATATAAACTAAACCTGGCCTGGCAAACTCCTGCAGATACTAACTAGAGGAGCTCCTTGTTCATAGGGAAGCACTCAGGAAGTTGTGTGTGTGTGTGTGTGTGTGTGTGTGTGTGTGTGTGTGTGTGTGTGAGAGATACATATTTATAAGCCTCTCCCACCCTATGTAAAAGAGTCAGTGACAAGTTGCAATATAACCTAGGAACATAGGAAGCTTTGTTATATATATTTTTAATCCTCTACCATAAAAGCCTTGGACGTGCGGCCGTGCCGCCCGTGTCTTTTTTGCCCGTTCTGGGCATGCGCTCCGCGCATGCCCAGATCAGGCGAAAAAGATACGGCCGCCCAGAGACGGGCGGCCATGTTGGACCCTGCCGCCACGGGAGACCGGGAGGCACGGGAGACCGGGAGGAGCAGAAGCGGCGGGCGGAGAGTGCGGCCGAGGCCTCGGCCAAAGGAGTGCGGGCCAAGGAGGCGGTGGCCGCGGCAGGGCGACTGGCCCCGATGGTGGCCGCCGCCACGAGAAACAGCGGGCGGAGAGTGCGGCGGTGGCGGCGGCGGAGGTGTCGGCCCAAGGAGTGCGCCCGAGGTGGGTGAGGCGGCAGCGGAAACCCCCCCCCACTAGAGCCCGTTATTACAACGGGCTTACACATACCGTACTAGTTATAAATAATATTTTAATGTTGGGATTTGTACACCACCTAGAGATTTACATATCAGGTGGTCTAAAATATGATAAATAAATATTATATTTGTACACTACCCCAGACTTGAATCTCTGGGTGGCTTACATCAACATAAAACAAATTAAAACAGGAATTAAAACCTTAAAATAATTTAAAACCACCAGTCTAGTTAAAAAGCTTGGGTGAATAAGTGTGTCTCATAGACTTTTTAAAAGTTGTCAGAGATGGGGAGGCTTTTATTTCAGCAGGGAGCGCATTCTAGAGTCTCAGGGTGGCAGCAGAGAAAGCCTGTCTCTGTGTAGCCACCAGTCAAGCTGGTGGCAACTGCAGGCAAACCTCTCTGGATGATCTCAGTGGGCGATAGGAATCCTAGTGAAGAAGACGTTCTCTGAAGAAGAACCTTGTATACCAAGTCAAGCCATTGGTCAATTTACCGCAGTCTTGTCTAAATTGACTGGCAATGGCTCTCTAAGGTTTCAGGCAGGAGTTTTTCCCAGCCTGACCTGGAGATGCTGCCAGGGAGTGAACCTGGAACCTTCTGCTGCAAAGCAAATGGGCTAACCACTGGGCTACAGCCGCATCCAATTTATCTTTATCTTGATTTAACTTGTCCTCCACAATTGTGTGTGTGAGAGAGTTTAGGCTGAGGAAATGAATTGCCCAAAACTACCGAGTGGGCTTCATGTTTGAGGACATATTTTATCCAAAGCATCATGGAGAAAGTCCAAAGGCTGTTTTGTGCACCACAGCTCTTGAGGGAACCCCTTCCCCCTCTCTGCCACTCCTCACATGCCCCTCACTCTTGAAGGTCAGGGGAACCTCCAGAGCAGCATCCGGCATGGTCCTCATGTCCATACAGAAGTGATTCACATGGACCGATTTAGATCTCCCACTGTGACATCCATGGCATTACTTTTAGCAGTATGGACGTGCACATTACTAGCTACACTATCACCCCAAATTACTAATATTCCTGTTGGGAATTCTTGAGTCATTGGCCTTTTGGAATATGGTCAGTTTTAAATAATGATAAACATTCAATTATCTGTCATGGTTAGAAAACACGACTGAAAAGCATTTGTCACCACTGTGTGCAAGAAAAGATTTTTGTCATAGTTATGTGATTCTCTTCCTCCCCACCCCCGCTCTTCCTCCTTTTGAGTGGGGGTGGGGGGAGGGCGCACTCAAAAGTTTTCTGAAAGTTTCAGGGGCAGTCCTAGACTCCCACTGTTAGGTCCCAGCAGCAGTTCTGTGCCCACTTGCTTCGGAGTAAGCCCGGTTAAACTCAGTGGGATTTGCTTCCGAGTAAACCGACTTAAGATTGCACTGCACGTTCTTTATATATGAAGATTAGTACATTAGGTCACATTGAAAGCTTTTAATAGGAAAAGGGTGATCTGCACTCTTTTAACTTGGCAGAGATTTTTTAAAAAATGCTTGTATAAAGAAGCAGATTTGGGCGGGGAGACACTGGCCATTAACAAACACCTGATGGACATCATTTCTGTAAATGTCCTAGTTAATGGTGTAGGCCAGAATCCACACATATCTAGCTCAGTGTTCTGAGGGACCCCCAGGACACTGTTCCGGGCGTCCCCAAAATCTCTCTTGCTGGTAGAGCAGCAGACCCCCGTGACATCCACCAAGTCCCCCTCCCCACAAATCTTCACAAACCTGGTGCACTGCTTCTGGGTATTATTATTTACAGTTTACATCCCACTCTTCCTCCAAGGAGCCCAGAGGGGTGTACTACATGCTTAAGTTTCTCCTCACAACAACCCTGTGAAGTCGGTTAGGCTGAGAGAGAAGTGACCCAGCAAGTATCATGGCTGAATGGGGATTTGAACTCTGGTCTCCCCGGTCCAAGTCCAGCACTCTAACCACTACACCATGCTGGCTCCATCTATACCATACTAGGTATATACAATATATACTCACAAATGTTGCTTTCCACAGGTGCAGGCTAGTACTCTAACTTCTCATGGAAGGCTTTATTAATTCCAGGAACGGAACTAATAAAGCCTCCCCTGAAAAATATGAGCTCCCTCGCCTTTCCCAAGCCAAAGCTCTGGCACTCTGGTGCCTGCGCTCTTGCAGACTTGTTTGCTTGTTTCCCTTCTCCAAGAGAAAACCTCATCCTATGTTGAGAGAGGTGTGTGTGTGTATCGCCATGTGCACATGTCCTGAATTAACACTTCTACAAGAAGCCGTGCAGATATGATTTTCGGCATTGGAGAACCAGAGACGTATGTGGCCACAAAACAGGTTGATTGATAAAAATCCTTCCCACTATTGGCGATTATTTACTGTCTCTTAAGCAGCGGGCTGTATATTTATGCCAGTTTATCTGCTTCAGGGAGCGTTCTTGATAGCAGGACAAAGTGAATAAAAGTAGTTTGCTTTGCAAATGAATGCAAATAGCCAAGCCTTTGGGAAGCCCTTTAAACAGGGGCAAGCCACTCTGATTATGAGTGAAGCTGCCATTTGGACATGGTGAAAAGAGCACGCTTGAGCCATTGATTGGGGGAGACAGTAAAAAGTCAGGAAGGGCCCCGTTAAGCTTGCAGTGCAGCAGGCAGACGTCAGTGTGGTTAGAGCACAGTGGGAGAATGACAGGCAGGATTAGTGTCAGGGAGAGACTTTGCCGTAGCTGTGGAGATGGTCTCTGGGGTCATTCACCTCTGACTGTTGTTCTGTGTTGATGGCTCTGTAATGCAAACTGCTTGATGCCTGCCTGTTCATTGTCGGAAATGGTGATTAGGGGAGGTATTTGTCAGAAAGGGCTCTTTTTAGAAATAAATAGAAATGGGAAGCTGTTGCTTACTACCCGTGCCAGTGTAGAGGAAGCCCTATGCAGATGGCTCTCTGTGAAAAAGGGAAGGTGGAAACAGCTGCCTTCATGTGAATATTGAGGCTTCTCTCTGAAGAACCACTGCTCTTTAGCTTTGGGGCTTTGAGTTTGATTTGTCATAAAAAGGAGGAACTGGAATTGTTTGCAGTGGGTGTCATGTAATTGCCTCTACAAAAAATAACTCATTTTGTTTTTGATTTTTTTACCCTGTAAGTATGCATGCTCAGAAACTTTGAGCCCTGGGTGCTTAGCACTTTTTAAGCACCACACCATCTGATATATATTCTTCAAATGCAAATCTGATATATATTCTTCAAATTTGTTATATTGTCTTAAAATTTAAGAATATGATAGTGTAGTGGATTGTGTGCCCTTTTAAAATAAAAAAAATAATAGTCAGGATAAAGGTGTTAAATTCAGTGTCTGCCTTGTCTTAATGGACTTCCTTGGTAAAAAGAATGGTATGAGCTGTTTTGAAATGTTAATACCTTAAAGCATATTACACTGGAATTTTTACATTTATTTTTTATCGTGTGGAACTTTGGATATTTTTTGCTGCATGTTGTAGTAAGCTACTATGCATGCCACAAGTACGTGTTCGTTCTCTCTCTCTCTGCTCCCCCACCTCCCTCCAACATTGTAAATGGATACACTTGACCTGTGTATGTATGGTAATATATATGTAGTATATGATTGGCAGAGAAAATTGATCCGTTTACAATAAGTCAGATCTTGTGTTACCTTATGCAACAAGAGAAAAGTAGGAACTATTGAACAAGCTCTAAAAACATTATGTTGGTTGTTAACAACCTTTATTTGATTACTTTGCTTAAGACTTTCTGTGCTGCTCTACATCTTCAGTACGCAAAAATCTTTCACGTTTGCTCGAGTAATGAATGTTCTACAAATCTTTTACAGGCACCTGAATGGACGGAAGAGGACCTTAGCCAGCTGACAAGAAGTATGGTTAAGTTCCCAGGGGGGACGCCTGGTCGATGGGAAAAGATTGCTCACGAATTGGGTCGATCAGTGGCAGATGTGAGTTCACTCGAATTTGCATTGTATGGACAAACCAGAACAAGACAGGCAGTGTAGAAGCCAGACATAGATGGGGTCCGACATTGTCTTTGGAGAGAGGCTACAATCCTTTTAGGACCTGGAAGTGAACCATTAACTAACTAAGCAAGAAGCAGATGTCGGCCGGTCCCCTTGCTCCACAATTAACAGCTGTAACTGATCAGCTATATGG
Organism: Hemicordylus capensis; assembly: GCF_027244095.1. NCBI lineage: Eukaryota > Metazoa > Chordata > Lepidosauria > Squamata > Cordylidae > Hemicordylus > Hemicordylus capensis. Next base: position 140,055,572 of record NC_069662.1, on the reverse strand, counting down.
GGATTCTGGTGCTCAGAGACTTGAGCTACTGTAACCTGATAACAGAAAAACAATGCCAGTTTTAGACTTTGTAGTAAACCCCTTTAGCTGGAAGAGAACATTTGTGAGACTTAAGTAAAGATAATATTTCTGGTTAAGCCTTTAAAAAAAATACACCCTAAATGCAGATCAGCTAATAGTGTTTAGACAGGTGGTATCCATTAATTAAGCTGGAGCTTTTTTCCATGAAATGATGGGACTGCCTCATAATTAATATTGTGATGTTTATAATGACTAATTTGCCTCCTTACAGAGGGTAAACATGAACTCTTGTTTCTTTAAAGATGGATTTGGGAAGTTTTGGTTCTTGAATCTTATCCTAAGAGAGAACAAACAAAAATCTATGCAAGTGCCTCAGAGTCCAAAGGCAGCAGAAGAGCGTACAGGTGTTAACTTGAGTGTTGTCAATGGATATTTGCCACTTAATGGCTGCTGCCACATCTGAGCATTAAGGAAATTACCCCATTCCTGTGAGAGAAGCTGATCATACACCTGTTTTGTGTTATATGGATTGCTGTCCTTCTAGGCAACAAGTTATTGAAGGAGGCAATGAGCAGAGACTGAAGAGGGAGGAATGGTGGTGTGTGGAGTGGTGGAAATCTCTTGCTCTTTCAACTGCAACAGCTTGGGATAGCCTTACACATATGCCATTTCTGTCATAGCACAGACATCCCTTTCTTTGCTGATGCTGCTTCCCAACCCTAGGAACATAGGAGTCTGCCTCCTCCTGAGTCAGACCATTGCTCCATCTAGCTCAGTCTTGACTGACTGGCAGCAACTTTCCAAGGTTTCAGGCAGGAATCTCTCCAAGCCCTATCCAGAGATGGCAGAGATTGAACCTGGGACCCTCTGCATGAAAAGCAGATGCTCAGCCACTAAGCTACAGTCCTGTCCCCTAACTATCATGTGATCAGGTATGGGACAGATCCTTGATGTTTACGCCGGTCCAATATGGCTATTCAGGGACATACGCTACTGGCATGATAGAGAGCTATGAATTTGGGCCCAAGAAGTGACTTCATCTTGGTTTGACCATATGCATTGGTCAAACAGACCATGTGAACAAGTTAGTCCATGCACCCATATTGCTATGTTGCTGATCAACAGCTGTGGAATGCTGTTGCCCGAACCCACTGATGAGCAATCTGGGTTTATGGAAAAACTGTTCACAGGACCAGGCACAGTGCACTGATCTTAACCAGGCTGGCAAAATGTTAACCAGTAGGAGGAAAGCAGTAGTTCCTGGCAAGCGTGTGCTCCCACCATTCATCAGGACTTATGGCCATTTTTGTGTTGTCCAAACTCAGAAATGTTGGGTGGAGAATATTGGGTTCCCTCTGCCACACAACATTCACCTGACATCTGTAACCAAGAATTGAAGTTGGGTGGAAAATGTCAGGTGGCAAAGGGGACCCATCATTCTCCACCTGACATTTCTGGGTTTGGTCAACATGGTAACAGCTGGTAGTACTGGTGAGTGGTGGGAGCTTAGTTGCAGGAGATCGTCTGAACCCGCCATATGTAAAAATGAACAAGTGAAATCCCACAGAAATGATTACTAGTTTCTGAATAAAGGTATATCCATTGTCTCTCAGGAAAAGCAGGGAGCATTGTGGTCCATACAGAATACATATACTTGTATTTACAAGTCATTACAAATACATATTTCATATGTCTTAAGAGGAAAAAGCCTAAATTCTTAAAAGCCTAAAGGCTGTAACTGATCTACTGCACATACACCATGCTTTTCAGCCTCCCCCTTCCAGTGGCAACCTGCCAGTGCTACTTGAAAAGCTACCCCAGTGGACTGGGGAAATCCTCCCGAGGGTGGTTCCATAAGTGGCTGTCACCAGAAGGGAAAAGAAGCAGCCACAGCATCCATGGATGGAAGTGCATTCATGCACGCATGAGCCTTTTTGGATCTCAGCCTAAGTCTCCAAAGCAGAATTATGTACAACTAGTAAATATATATGCTTAATTTCTATAATTATGTGCAAAGAAATTGTTTATTGGTGGAACTGATCATGGAGTCTTGGCCCCCTTAAATGCCTTAAAAAAAAACACAACTTTCCACTAGAAGTTACGTTCTTGTGTGAGTTTTATGCTGTTTGTGGTGTTCCTTCAACTGCTGCTGTTAGACAGAATGAAATGATTTAAAGGGAGTGTGTCTGGCTTTTGTCAGCTTGTGACTGCTGGTTAAACTCGCAGCTCACTTATCCAAGAGCACTGCAGAATAAATTTATATGGATGGGAACAGGGTTTGGGGCTGGGAAGGTGCCTTTCTTGGTGTTCATACTTGAGGCATTGTGTGACTTCATTTGTTTCTTTCCTCATGTTGTCAAAGGGCAAGGAAGAACCCCTTGTTATAAAGGCATTATGCCATGCACTATTCAGATCTTTTAAAGATTTGGGGGAAATTCTAGAAAGAAGAATTTTGTTTCTGCCAAGGGCCTGCCTCTCTCTCTCTCTCTCTCTCTCTCTCTCTCCCTCCCTCCCTCCCTCCCTCCCTCTCTCTCTCCCCAAAAGTTTATTTGCTCTTGAATACCAGGATGGTGTCATTTCCTTCAGATCTGCTGAAGAAAAATATTAAGGATCTAAAACAGGCCTGCTCAACATAGGCCCCCCAGCTGTTTTGGGACTACAACTCCCATAATCCCCAGCTACGCTGGCCAATAGACGAGGATTATGGGAATTGTAGGCCAACATCTGCAGGAAGGCGCTAGTCAGCCAGATGCATTTGGGAAACTCAAAAGCATAGCATAATGGTGATAGCCATCTCTTGCTATGTATGTCTGATAATCTGGGGTATACTCTATCTGGCTATGGAAGTTCCATTTAGCTGTCATGGCTGTTTAGCCATGATAGCTATTTGTCTTAGAGCCTTAGAAATCATTTTTTTAAAAACCGTCTTGGAGTCAGTCTACAGAAACAGTAGATCACATAATAAAACCACTTGTAATTACCACTTCATGCTAGTGTGTGTATGTATGGGCCAATGGGGATGTCTCTTAAACCTCATATAGCATTTTTAGCAATATTAATCCATTAAGCAACTCATCATTAGATTGTGTTGCAATTTTTTTGTCCTCCGTGAAGTAGTCTGTTTAAAAATTGTCTTTAAAGACTCACATTTCCCTGGCATGCTCTCCCATTGGCTGGGGTGAGGTGGGAAATGCTCTCCAATTGGCTCTCCAACCTCCCTGCAGCCTTCTGATAAGTGCATGAGAAATCAAACAAAGGGTAACCATTATTACACTTGAATGCTTTAACTCATGGCTCTGAGGTAGGTAGGGGAACAGTCTCCCCAGCTGTGACAGTGGCCTCTTCCTTAATTCCTTCTCTCTGATAGTGGCCTCTTGATTCATTTTACCTTAGAACTGCTAGGCCTTGGTGCTCCTGTTTGGCCTTGCACCTCATAAGCAGAAGGGGCTGCTAAGTTCCTTGTAAGGGCCTCAGGGCCCAGGACTTTTAGGCATGACTGGCAGAAAGTATTTTAAATATAGGCATCCCATAGAGCTGATATTATCTATCATGTTTTTATAGTGCTTGATAGGTGCATCTCTAGGCGGTGTACAGAGTTAAAACACAACAAATGTAAAACAGAAAAAAATGTTAACATTTCAAAAGATAAATAAAAACAAGCTCATAAGATAAAAGCAAGTTAAATAGCTTTAAAATTTCAGTTAAAAGCCTGAGAAAATAGGTGCATGTGGAGGGTCTTCCTAAAAGCAAACAGAGAAGGAGATGCTCTTATTCCAACAGGGAGCATATTCCAAAGCCCTGGGGCAGCCACAGAGAAGGCCTGGTCCTGAGTCACTACCAAATGAATCAGCCTCAACCATAACTGGACCTCTTCAGATATTCTTAATAGGCGACAGGGTTCATGACAAAGAAGGCACCCTCTTAAGTACCCAGGACCCAAGCCACTGAGGGCTTTATAACCAGCACTTTGTATTTCGCTTGGAAACGTATCGGCAGCCAGTGCATTTCTTTTAAAATTGGTGTTCTGTGGTACCCTCGGGTTGTCCAAGGGACTAGTCTGCCTGCCACATTCTGTACCAATTGTAATTTCTAGAATGCGTACAAAGGCAGCCCCACGTAGAGTGCATTACAGTAGTCAAGCCTAGAGGTTATCAGCATATGCACCACTGTCTTAAGGTAATTTACCTCCAGAAATGAACATAGCTGACGTATCAGCTGAAGCTATGACAAAAAGCGTTTCTGACCACTGCCTCAGCCTGAGAAACCGGAGAGAGTTTGGGATCCAGGAGCACTCCCAAGCTACGTACATGATCTTTCAGGGGGAGTGTAAACCCATTCAGAGCAGGCAGATCTAAAACCATTGCTCAGGTCCCGACCCCAACAGTCAGTACCTCCATCTTATTTGGATTTAATTTCAGTTTATCCTTCATCCAGCCCACTGCTGCCTTAAGGCAGGTATTTATTTATTTGTTTGATTTTTATACCACCCTTCCAAAAATGGCTTGGGGCGGTTTACATTAAAATAAAACTAAAATCAATTAATCATTAAAATCAAAACTAAAAACAACATAAAACCGTTAATAAAATATTTAAAACAGATTTTAAAATCCTGGAAAACCAGGCCAAGCCTTTACAGTTTTAAAACCTTGGAAGGCCAGACCAAAAAGATAAGTTTTAAGGGCTCTCATGAAGGCCAACAATGAACTCAGATTACGGATTTCCGCCAGGAGTGCATTATACAGCCCAAGAGCAGCTACAGAGAAGGCCCGCCTCTGAGTCGCCACCAGATGTGCTGGTGGTAACTGAAGACAGACCTCCTCAAATGACCTTATTGTGCAGTGGGGATCATGCAGAAGAAGGCATTCTCTAAGATAACTCGGACCTAAGCTGTTCAGGTCTTTAAAGGTATTAACCAGCATTTTGTATTTTGCCTGGAAACTTATTGGCAGCCAGTGCAACTGTTTCAAAACAGGCATAATATGGTCTCTCTGGTTTGCCCCAGAGATCAATCCGGCTGCCGCATATTGAACTAACTGAAGTTTCCAAACTTGGTACAAAGGCAACCCCACATAGAGCGCATTGCAATAGTCAAGCCTAGAGGTCACCAGCTGATGCACCACTGTTTTGAGGTTGTCCTCTTCAAGGAATGGATGCAGCTGTCAAATCAGCAGAAGCTGGTAGAAAGCACTCCTGGCCATAGCCTCCACCTGATGTACCAGGGTGAGGCCTGGGTCCAGGAGTACTCCCCAAGCTGCGTACCTGCTCCTTCCGGGGGAGTGCAACCCCATCCAGTGCAGGAAGCTCTAACTCATTCCTCAGATTCTGAGCCCCTACAATGAGTACCTCCATCTTGCCTGGATTCAGTTTCAATTTGTTCTCCCTTATCCAGGCCATAACTGTCTGTAGACAGGCATTTAGGGAGATTATGCCATTTCCTGATGAAGATATGGAAAAACAGATCTGGGTGTCATCAGCATATTGATAAGACCCTGCAACAAATATCTTGATGATCTCTCTCACCGGTTTCATGTAGATGTTAAAAGAGCATTGGAGACATTATAGAGCCTTGTGGAACTCCATACTTCAGTTCTCACTTTGCAGAGCAACAGTCTCCAAGGGACACTATCTGGAATCTATCAGAGAGGTAGGAATGGAACCACTGTAAAACAGAGCAACCTAATCCCACCCTCCTCAGGTGACCCAGAAGGATACCATGGGCAATGGTATCGAAAGCCACTGAAAGATCCAGAAGGATCAGCAGAGCCACACTCCCTCTGTCGATAGCCAATTGGAGATCATTCATCGGGCCGAGCAAGACAGTCAACCCCATAGCTCATTCGAAAGCCGGTTTGAAATGGGTTTAGATAACCTGTATCATCCAAAACTGCCTGGAGCTGAGAGTCCACCACCCACTCAGTCGCCTTGCCCAACCATGGAAGATTAGAAATGGGTAGGGATGTGCACAAATTGATTTTTAAATTTGATTTGTGACCGAATTGAATCACCTCTGATATGTTTTGTGTCCAAATCTTCCCCTGAATCACCCCAGATTCAATTTGGATTTGATTTTATTTGATTCAGATCTGTTTGGACCACTTATAAAGGTCCTGGGGCACCAAATTTGGCTGGTGGGTAGGTCCTTATGGGTGCCACCTGCCACCCAGATTTCAAGGCAGTGGGGCACTTGGTTGATTTTTAATGATTTTTTAAAGGGTTTTACTGATTTTGTATGTTTCCACCATAGGAAATAATGGAGATTCAAAGTTGCCCTATCCTGACCCTAACATAGATTCCCAGCTTTACATTTAAAAAGAAAAAGCTAAGCTCTAGCCATTGTAAAAGTGGAGTATGGAGCAAAATGTGCAGTCACTGTTTTTCAAGTGCTTGGATGGATTCTTGGGTGTATAATAACTTTTCTTCATAATGAATCGCTACGAGGATTCATTATACGCCTTCATTTCTTCTGTTCATTTTGACTGTCATTGGACAGTGCCAACTGTCAACTTCCTTGTGCCAACTACACCACCACCACTTGCAAGGCAGTGGGGTACTCAGTTTATTTTTTAGGAATATTGAAGTGTTTAGATTATTTGGTGTCTTCATTACACATCTTCATTTTTTCTGTTTATTTTGACCCCACTGCTTTGTGAGTGGGGGTGGGGAATTAGTGGCATCCTATGTGCCAACTACCCCCCGCAACCCACAAGCCACTGGGTACTCCATTTATATTTTAGGAATTTTTGAGGTGTTTAGACTCTTTGGTGTCTAATGAATCCTCATAGGGATTCATTATGAGGAAAAGTTATTAGACACCAAAGAGTCTAATTACTTGAAAAATTCCTATAACATAAACTGAGCAGTACCCCACTGCCTTGCGGGTGGGAGCGGGTTGTAGTTGGCACATAGCAGTTGACAGTTGGCACTATCCGAGGACAGTCAAAATGAATAGACGAAATGAAGGTGTCTAATGAATCCCATAGGGATTCCTTTCCTTAGGGATTAAGGAAAAGTTATTATACACCAAAGAATCCACACTTGAAAAATAGTGACCACACATTTTGCTCCATAACTCCACTTCTACAAGGGCTAGAGCTCAGCTTAAAAAAAAAAAATTCATTAAATGAAAGCTTGGTATCTGGGGGAATTCACAGGAGGAATCCGGATCTCGAATTGAATCTGGTTTGATTCTATTTGGACCCAAATCTAGCCATAATTCTGTCTCCATGTTGCCCAAATCAGCTAGATTTGGGTACAAATTGAGATGGGTTTGTAATTAGCCGACTCCAGGGGATCTAATGCAGGTTTCTTCAGATAAGGTCCAATAGCCTCCTTAAGACAAGGAAGCATACTGTCCTCCCTCAGAGAAGCATTTATAATGTTTACCAGACACTCTCTGATAATACGATTACCAGATGAAATAAGCCAAGTTTTTAAAAAGATTTTTTTTAAAAAATCAGATTTGTTTTTATATTTTTTAGCTCAGAGTTTTAATGTGTCTGTAATAATCTTGTTTTTAAAATTTATTGTGCACTGCCTTGGGATTTTCTTAATGAAAGGCGGGGTATAAATTTAACAATAAAAATAAAATAAAAAGTTGGTCAGCTGTCAAGAGAAGAGGTTGTAGGATACACAGTCTGAAGCAGTTTGTCCACATTCTCAGCAGTCACAAACTGAAAGTGATCCCATCTAATCCTATAAGAGGAGTTGCTGGACACCTCTACAATAGACTCTGCAGTAACTGTGGAATCCAACTCAGCCTAAATATGAAAGATTTTACCTGCAAAAAAATCACTGGAGATGTCATCACAAGTTTCAAGTTCAAGGGGGAGGGGCATAAACTAGCCCCCTCACCAACCCTAGATACCTCAGCAGGACATGAATTTGTGGAAGCAATATGGGCAGAAAAGAAGTGCTTCTTTGCCACCCGCACTGCCAGAGCATAGATCTTCAAATGTGCTCTGTTACGACCTGTCCGATTTGTGCCAAGTCTTCCTCCACGTGTGCTCTAGTTGATTACCTCGCCACTAACGTAGTTCTTCCGCATACCACGGGGTTGACTTGAAAGCAGGTCGGAGAGGATGCTTAGGAGTGATTGTGTCAGCTGCTCTAGCGAGTTCATTATTCCATATTTGCACCAGAGCGTCGATAGAATCACTACCAGAGCCAACTTCAAACCCTTCCAAGGCTTCTTGGAATCCTATTGGATCCAGTAACCTCCCAATAACCAACCTAATAGGTCCTTCACCCCTGCACAGGTGGGTTGTGGTTCCAAGTCCTACTTTATCCAGATGGTGATCCGTCCATGATGATGGGGAGATGACAGGAGTCCCCACACATGGAACACCACCCTGATCAGAGCAAAAGACCAAATTGAGTGTGTAACCTGAATCATGCTTTCGTCCAGAAACCAGTTGGGATAGGCCCATAGTAGTTGTGGCTGCCAAGAACTCCCGAACCCCTCCTGACAACATTGAAGTCCCCCACCAACAGCAACCTGGGGCACGGCAATACCAACTCTGCAACCAGGTCCATCAGCTCAGTTAGGAACTCTATTGGGTAGCAGGGTGATAGATACACCAGCAAAACTCCCAGTCTATTCTTGGTCCCTAGACTTAGGTTAAAACATTCCATATAGGCCAATTCCTTAAAAGGGGTCCTGGTAAGGGAGATGGTATTCTTATAGACCACCACCCTGCCCATATCCTCTCACCTGCTCCACTACGGAGTAACCCACCGGAAGAAGCTGGGACCAAACCGGACCACCTGCCTCTTCCGACCAGGTCTCTGTAATGCACACCAGGTTGGCTTTTTCACCCATAATCAAGTCATAGGCGATCTCAGACTTATTTTGGACTGAACTGGCATTATGAGTAATAAAGTGAAGTTCTATGGGTTGTTGGCACTGCTCTCCAAGGTCAGAGAGGTGGTAGGCCTGCTGTAAAGGGAAACAGCAGTTAAATTTCTGAATTCCCTTCCCCTGTAATGGTCCGCTGACCTACCTGGACCATGTCTCTGTCGATTTCCCACCATCACTGGAATAGCTGCCCCAGAGTCATCCTCCGCCTCCCTGTCTCTGGACAACCCGAGACACATACCTGTACCAAGCCAGGCCCAGCCAATTACTAGGCAACAATAATAATGTAGTGAGCAGGAGTCTTCCTTTTTAGGAGTCCAAAACAATTACAATACATTGATCCCAGCCCTCGATCCCACCCCTGAAGGCCACCCTTTTTGCTGGCTGGCTTCAGCAGCCACCTGCAGGCAGCCCACCTACCAGAGGCTGTGCCCCAGCATTGTCCTCCTTTGGAAGTGCCAAGGGGGGTGGGACCCACTGGGTGGCAGAGTTGACTCAGGTGCTCAATGTTAGAGCAATTAGGAAGGGCAGAGCAACTGATAAGCTGTGAGGGAGGAAAGGCTGGGAGAGGCCAGCCTTCAGCTGGTCTCCCAGCCCAGAAAGGGGGAGGGGCTAGATGGAATAAACACGCACCTCCTAGCAGTTCCTTCAATTTGTCTCCCCCCACCCACCGGCATTTCCCTTTCCCCTGTCAACCGTTTGGGTCAGTATTTCCCCAAGATATTTCTACTAGTAGTAAAAATGAGGTCCAGGTCAGCTGAATAGGACTCTGGCAAAAACCTCTCCAATGTGAGAGCCATTTCCCACCATGCTGATCTCTGTGTAGTGCTGTGTTTTAGCTGGAGCTGGAGGTCCCCTTTTAAGAGAAATGGAGCCCACTCAAACCCCAGCATTATCTTGAAAAGCATGCATTGAACACTGGGAAGTTCAGCCCTTCCCAATACTTTCCCCATTCAGCTCTACGATGAAAGCACTGGGAAGGACTACCATCCCCAGTGCTTCATGAATGCCTTGCAAATGGTGCTGGGGCACAAAAGAGCTCAGTTTCCCTTAAAGGAGCCTCAGCAACACTAGAAAAAGTGCACAAATGGTAGTCTCTGCATGGTGCCAGGCAGACTATGTGGAGTATTCAGCTTTGGCTGAAGCTTCGTACAAGCCTAATAAACAATTTGTCAGGGAGACTGACTTAAGTTTGATGGGAGCTGCCACCATCTTCCCGGGCCTTGTAATAAAAAATACTCATCTATGAGGTTCTAGTTAACAGCACTTCTGCTAAACAGGTTAATCCAGACCAAACTGACTAGCAGGATGGGGGTCATGTGAAGCTTGAGCATGTTTATTTCACTGCTGAAATCCAGGTTCTCACCCACGTCCCAATATACATGTTTTCCCCTTGCCTATTTGCTAATTATTTTAGCAGCTTTTGTAATGACCTTGTAAGTATGTAGCAGCTAATTTATCAGAACCTCATAATCAACCTGGAACTGCTTAACCTACAACTGGTCATGCCAGTTGTGGTGAGAATCAGCCCTAAGGATCTAAACCAGGCCTGCTCAACTTAAGCCCCCCAGCTGTTTTTGGACTACAACTCCCATAAGCCCCAGCCACAGGGGCCAATAGCGAGGGATTATGGGAGTTGTAGGCCAACATCTGCAGGAGGGCCAAAGTTGAGCAGGCCTGATCTAAACATTTGAAGCAATGGCTTAATGTGTTGGCCATTTCAACTCTTAAGAACAAAACAAGGTATTTTCAAAACAATCAGCCTAATCATATCACATTTTTATTTGTAAGTGAAACAATAATGCGGCATTTATTAAATTACTTTCCTGGGTTGAACTGGTGGTATTAATTAGATTTGTTTTTGTCCAGCGTTATGATTGTGAAAGGGAAGATGTCCTCCGTTCTCTTTAATCAGAGTCTCTGCCAGTTGACCTGGTTACCTGTATCAGTGCTCTGTGTCTGTTTCCACACATCTGTTCTTTGACCCATTTTTGACTTGCTGAATTTGTAGCTTTGGGCTTCCTCTCTTGTTCCTAGCCTTTTACTACATGAAGAAATAATTGAGCATTCTACCCCGGATGCCAGTGATGGGTGAGCTCCTCTGGTTCCACTTAATTATTGGCTCACTTGTTCTAAGCTTTCTCGGGGAGCACAGAGAGCAAGCTCCAGTTGTTCCAGAAGTTCCTTCTCAGTGTGTTATGTTAGCACACGTATATGGTGTCTGTATCATTGCTATCTGGAATTTGTAGCTTGGTTTCCTTAGCCTACGCATTGAATTTGCAGCACATGTGAATGTTGCCATTTTGTGAGCATAAGTAGGGAAACTGGGAGCACATGGAGATACACAGTGGAGCAGAATGGGTTTCTCCTCTCACCATTTGTGGCACTTTTTTATAGTTTGGCTGAGATTGGGCAAGTTGCTCAGTTGATACAGAAACCACACAAATCTTATGCCTTGGAGTCCAAAGGGAGCCCTTCTTTTTAACACCATTTACAAGCTGACCCTTCAATCAAGTGGAGACTGCCCCACCCCAGTGCCACTGGAGAAAGGCTCTGCTAGTAAAGGAGGAGTTGCAGGGCAAGAACCAGGTAGAAGAAGAGTGCAAGACTCTCAGCAGACTCTTAATGACCAACTTTTGTCTTCTCTGGGACTGCTCTGTTCTCGTGATACTGATCCAGGGGACACACAAACACACCCCAAATGGTCAGGGTTCTATTATAAATATGTCTATCACTTAGTGGCCAGGCCTTCATAGATATAGTGTACCTAAGTGCTCAGATAATGTGAGATCCTCAAGAGGCAGCTGAGAATTGAATGTTTCTGGAGCTCCTCTCAAGGCAGATTCACAATGGCATGAGAGAGCAACACACACACACACACACACACACACACACGTCTCATGTGTCCCTTACTAGTAAAACTGAGTAAAAAAGTAAAACTTTTTAAAAGCCTACTTTCCAGTAGGCTTCTAAGATCACCCTCATTCCGTCTACGTGTCCATGTGTGTAACCCCACCCCTGCCAATCAATGCCTGGACCAATATGAACCAAACTTGCTACAGCTGTAGGGGCATCTCAGTGGTGTCGTTTGTGATGATGTCATCTGCCCCGATTCAAGATGGTGGACATGTAAACATTTGAGGTGCAAGAGGGCTAACCTGTGGATCATCCAACTGATTTGAACCAAATTTGGTACAGTTGTAGTGAGTGACACATAGGGACACCTCAATGGTGTAGTTCGTAATGATGTCACCCACCCCGATCCAAGATGACAGATATGTGAACATCTGAGTGACAATTGGGCTAACTTTTGAACTGCCTAACTGATTTGAACCAAGTTTGCTACAGGTGTAGGGACACATAGGGATGGCTCAAGGGCATAGTTTGTAATGATGTCATTCACCCTGATCCAAGTTGGCGGACACAGGAACATTTGAGGTGCAATTTGGGAACAAATTTTAGGGACACAGAGACATCTCAAATGCATGGTTTGTGATGATGTCATCCACCCCAAATCAAGATGGTGGACACATGAACGTTTGAGGTGCAAGTGGGCTAATGTATGAGCTGCCTAGCTAATTTGGACCAAATTTAGTCTAGTTGTGGGGATAGTGAAAGGAAATGATTAGTTCTTACTAGAACAACTTTCTAGTGTTAAAGAATGAGCCTCTTGGCAACCAATACACCTCTTCTTAGCCAAGCTCTCTCCCCTCTAAGTGTGTTCAACATAGTAGACTCTGAGTCTATGAACAGGTAGGCAGAGGCAGTGTGTTTCTACCTGTAAGTGCAATCTGAATGGCCCAGTGGCAGTTAATCATTTCACTATCCTCCCTTTGCCATATGGGATGTGCTTATAACTGCACCCCTTTGCTTCATGCTACCAGGCACCATCCTAATTAGAAAAGTGTGCTTATATCTGCCCACCTGCCTATTGTTTTGCTGCCTACCCGAGCCTTTTCCATGCAAGCAGCAAATCCTCCCATCAGTCTGTTATTGCAACCTGAATGCAAGAGATTAGTGGCCACAGAGAGAAGCAGAATCAGTTTACATCCTCTCAGACAAACAAATGATATTATTTCATGACAATGAAATCTGAGAATTCTTTGCTGTCAGTTCAGAAAACCTGCAGTTAATAACCACATTAAAGTCTGTTTTGCATGCTAGGCTGCTATTTTCACAATAACTCTTAACCCTTTAAAGATGATGGTTGGAATCCCAAAGGTGTGTGTGTTCATGTGTTCATGAAGCACCACTGCATGTGTTCTTTGGGGTGGGGTGGAGATGAGATTAGTTCCTTGTGGAATGCTGCTCCAGGCGGACTTCTAACTTTTCTGGGGGACTTTTAGGAACATAGGAACCTCCCTTCCACTGAGTGAGACCATTGGTCCATCTAGCTGCTGCCAGACTGTCAGCAGCTTCTCCAAGGTTTCAGGCGGGAGACTCTCCCAGCCCTACCTGGAGATGCCAGGGGTTGAACCTGGAACCTTCTGCATGATGCAAGCATGCAGATGCTCTCCCACTGAGCGATGGCCTCATCCCCTAAGGGGAATATCTTGCAGTGCTCACATGTGGTTACCCATACAAATGCAAACCAAGGTGTGTACCCTGCTTAGCAAGGGGGACAATTCATGCTCATTACCACAAGACCAGTAAAAAATAAATAAAAAGAAACCAAAGAGCACCCATGAAAATACCAAACACCATGCATGGAGCTTGGGATCCTGGCCTGTTTCTATGGCTTTTATCGTACGCGAGACCCTAGGTTCAGGTGGTATTATTTCCAGTGAAGTCATGGTGGACCATAGAATTAGGAAAGTCTGATCATCTGGAGAGCTGGGTTGGAAACCACTGCCAGTCAGTGTGAACAGTACTGGCCTAAATAGACTATTGTTGTTCTTCATTGAAGCTGGATTCCTGCCACTTTGATCAGTTTTACTAGTCATCTTGTTGAATAGTCTTATAAAACATTTTAATATATGTATTAAATGCTTCCCCCCACAACAGGTTACCATGAAAGCCAAACAGATTAAGGACACAGTTACATGTGCTCCAGGTAAGTTTCCAATGCCTATATTATTTGCTTCTTGAAATAAGTTAATTTATGAGTGAATAAAGGTATCCAATTGACCAACAGTGGGCTGACTTCTCAGTCTTAAGTATTTTACTATATTCTTACTAGAACCCCTATGTTCCACTGACTGGTTTGTTTAAAATTTAAACCAGGAGAGCATGACCAGGATCTCTTGGCAGTAAAGGTGTAACTTAACTCTTTGAGTGATCCTGGGAATGCACTCGTGCTTAAGCCTTGCTGTTGCTGCATCCAGTCATGTTCCAGCATTCTTTGCAAAAATCTTAGCAATCTCGGGTTTCTCAGTGGACCATAGACTAGTTTCTGCCCACCTTACTGCAGGCTAGACTAGGCATGGCTAGTTCCTTATGCCTGGGGGAGGTGAGCAGATCTTTATTGGTTCACATTTTCAGGGGACGCTCTGCTCTGATGTCACTGCCAAGCAGGTCCTTGGCTGTCCTGCCAGGCTTGGAGATGGTAATGCATTTCTCTTTCCTTCACCCGGTGCACATGTGATGACTGAGAACGGAGGCTTTCTTGCATTGTGGAGAATCTCAGTCAGTATCTGTCTCCTCTGCAGCAGCAACATAAAATCAATGCATTGGCAGAGAGAAGTGATGTGCTTCTTCTACAGCACTGGGAAGGTCAGGGGGGAAGTAACTCCCTCAAAAGTGCTGTTGAAAGGGTGTGGTGGATGCTTGGCAGCAGCATCTGGTGAACACTCTCATTTGGAAGCACAAGGCAAGGCAGAGGCTTGAGAAAGGTAAAAGTATGTGCTAAAGCCCGTGCTTACTGTACTGGCTGATTTTACTGAACTTAAGAATAGCCCTGCTAGATCAGGCCCAAGGCCCATCTAGTCCAGTATCCTGTTTCACACAGTGGCCCACACAGTGGGCTGCTTGAAGCCCACAGGCAGGAGTTGAGGGCATGCCCTCTCTCCTGTATTACTCCCCTGCAACTAGTACTCAGAGGCATCCTGCCTTTGAGGCTGGAGGTGGTCTATAGCCCTCCAACTAGAAACCATTGATAGACCTCTCCTCCATGAAGTTCTCCGAACTGCTCTTAAAGCCATCCAGATTGTTGGCTGTCACCACATCTTGTGGCAAAGAATTCCACTTTGATTATGCATTGTGCAAAAAAGTACCTCCCTTTACTGGTCCTAAATTTCCTGGCAATCAAGTTCATGGGATGACCCCTGGTTCTAGTGTTATGTGACAGGGAGAAGAATTTCTCTCTATCCACTTTCTCCACACCATGCATGATTTTATAGACCTCTATCATATCTCCCCGCAGTTGTCGTTTTTACTAAACTAAATAGCCCCAGTTGTTGTAGCCTTGCCTCATAAGAAAGGTGCTCTAGGCCCCTGATCCTCTTCTGTACCTTGTAGCCCTCTTCTGCACCTTTTCCAGTTCTACAATGTCCTTTTTTAGATGTGGTGTACGCAGTACTCCAGGTGTGACTGCACCATAGTTTTGTATAAGGACATTATAATATTAGGAGTTTTATTTTCAGTCCCCTTCCTAATGATCCCTAGCATGGAATTTGCCTTTTCACAGCTGCCGCACATTAAGTCGACACTTTCAACATGCTGTCTACCACGACCCCAAGATCCCTCTCCTGGTCAGTCACCGACAGCTCAGATCTCATTAATATTTACTTGAAGTTGGGGTTTTTCGTCCCAGGGTGCATCACTTTACACTTGCCAACATTGAAGCGCATTTGCCATTTTGTTGCCCACTCACCCAGTTAGGAGAGATCCTTTTGGAGCTTCTCGCAATCTGTTTTGGATTTCACTACCTAAAAGAGTTTGGTATCATCTGCAAATTTGTCCACCGTGTTGCTTACCCCTACTTCTAGATCATTTATGAAAAAATTTAAAAGCACTGGTCCCAGTCCAGATCCCTGGGGGACCCCACTTCTTACTTCCCTCCATTGTGAAAAAATCGGTGTTACATTTGCTACTTTCCAGTCCTCCAGTACAGAACCTGATTGCAGGGATAAGTTATATATTTTAGCAAGGAGGCTGGGAATTTCACATCTGAGTTCTTTGAGGACTCTAGGATGGATGCCCTCCGGCCCTGGCGATTTGTTAGTTTTCAGTTTTTCCAGAGAGTTTAGAACATCATCTCTCGTCACTGCTATCTGACTCAGGCTTTTTAGGGATGGAGGCTAAAGAACTATTTCAGGAAGAGGTATATGCTCAGTATCCTCTGGTGTGAAGACAAACGCAATGGACTCGTTTAGCTTCTCTGCAATCTCCATATCCTCCTTAATAATCCCTTTCATACCCTCATTATCCAAAGGTCCAACCGCCTCCCTGGCAGGTTTCCTGCAACTGATGTATTTAAAGAAGTTTTTGTTATTCCCCTTGATGCTTCTGGCTAAATGTTCCTCAAACTCTCTTTCTGCCTCCCTTATTGTCACCTTGCATTTGTTTTGCCAGAATTTGTGTTCCTTTCTGTTCTCCTCATTTGGACAGGCCTTCCAATTTCAGAAGGAAGTCTACTTCCCTTTTATGACTTCCTTGACTTTACCTGTTATCCATGCTGGCATCCTCCTAGACTTAGTGGTACCTTTCCTCCTTTTGGGTATACAATCTAACTGGGCTTTTAGTATTGTGGTTTTGAGTAAACTCCATGCACTCTGGAGCGAAGTGACTCTCCTGATTTCCCCCCTCAGCTTTCTTTTCACCATACTCCTCTTTTTGGAGAAGTTTCATTTTCTGAAATTCAAAGTGTCTGTGTTAGAAATAGATATAGTGGGCATAACAGAAACATGGGGACAGAATCACCAAAGAAGTCTGTGTTAGCAACCAAGCACTCCAGCTCACCCATCTTGGCTTGGAGGCTTCTGGCATTGGCATATAAGCACCTATACGCTGAATCTCTTATCTGGTGTATACTATCTTTCTTTCTACTCTTTGACCAGAGTGGAAAGGCACAACCTTCTGTTTCCTCTTTATTATTATTTATCAAATTTGTATATCGCCCCAAACTTTCATCTCTGGGCAGTTTACAATAACATAAAACCAGTTTAAAACATATACAAAAAACGTAAAAACAATTTAACAATTTAAAAATAAACCAGAGATTAAAACCCACAAATATTAGGAAGCTGAGAAAGCTTGGGCGAAAAGATGGGTTTTCAGGTGTTTTTTTGAAAATTGCCTGAGATGGGGAGGAACGCATCTCAGCAGGGAGCACATTCCACAGTCTCGGGGCAGTGACCGAGAAGGCCCGTCTCGGTGTAGCCACCAAATGAGTTGGCGGTAACTGGAGACGGACCTCCTCAGATGACCTCAATGGGCGGTGGTGCTTGTAATGAAGAAGACGCTCTCTTAAATACCCAGGGCCCAGGCTGTTTAGCGCTTTGTAAGTTATAACTAGCACTATGTATTTTGTCCAGAAACCTATTGGCAGCTAGTGTAACTCCATCAGTAAAGGAGTAACATGGTCTCTCAGAGATGACCCAGAGACCAACCTGGCTGTCGCGTTCTGAACTAACTGAAGTTTCCGGACTACGTACAAAGGCAGTCCCATGTAGAACGCATTACAAAAGTCCAAAAAAAATGTACCACTGTTTTGAGGTTGTTGATCTTGAGAAATAGGCGCAGCTGGCGTATCAGCCAGGGCTGATAGAAAGCACCCCTGGCCACCACCTCAACCTGAGAAACCAGGGAGAGGTGTGAATCCAGAAGTACTCCCAGACTGCGAACTTGTTCCTTTGGGGGAGTGTGACCCCATCTAGAACAGGCAGATCAAAATCGTCTCTAGAGTTCTGACCCCACAAAATAAGTACCTCCATCTTATCTGGATTCAGATTCAGTTTATTCTCTCTCATCTAGCCCATTACTGCTTCCAGGCAGGCATTTAGGGAGGATATGCCAGCTCCTGAAGAAGTTGACATGGAGAAGTAGATCTGGGTGTCGTCAGCGTACTGGTAACACCCAGCTCCAAATCCTCTGATGATATCTCCCAGCAATTTCATGTAGATGTTAAAAAGCATTGGAGAAAGTATGGATCCATGAGGGACACCATACTTGAGCTCAGATTTTAAAGAGCAACAGTTTCCAATCGACACCATCTCGAACCTATCCGAGAAGTAGGAGCGGAACCACTGTAAAACATTGCCTCCCAGCCCCAACTCCCTCAGACGTTCCAGAAGGATACTATGGTCGATGGTATCGAAAGCCGCCAAGAGATCCAAAAGGACCAACAGAGTCACACTTCCTCTGTCAATTGCCAATTGGAGATCATCCCTCAGGCCGACCAAGGCAGTCTCTACCCCACAGCCCACCCAAAAACCAGTTTGAAATGGGTCTAGGTAATCAGTTTCCTCCAAGACCGCCTGCAGCTGAGAGGCCACCACCCTCTCAATTACCTTGCCCAGCCATGGGAGTTTGGAAACAGGCCTATAATTGCTCAGCTCTGAGGGATCTAATGCAGGCTTCTTTAGAAGAGGTCTAATGATTGCCTCCTTAAGACAAAGAGGCATCCTGCCCTCCCTCAGAGAAGCATTTATGATTTCCACCAGGCTATATACAACAACCTCACTACTAGATCAAACAAGCCATGTAGGACAAGGGTCAAAAGAACAAGTGGTAGGCCTCACTGCTCCAAGCAGCTTGTCCACATCCTCGGGAGTCACAGACCGAAACCGATCCAGTCGAATCACATAAGAGGAGTTGT
Organism: Hemicordylus capensis; assembly: GCF_027244095.1. Taxonomy (NCBI): domain Eukaryota; kingdom Metazoa; phylum Chordata; class Lepidosauria; order Squamata; family Cordylidae; genus Hemicordylus; species Hemicordylus capensis. Next base: position 140,036,940 of record NC_069662.1, on the reverse strand, counting down.
TGGGCACCTCCAGCTCAGAGATCAAATTAATTGTGGAGTCTCCATCTAGGTCGTTCCGAATCCAAGAGATTTTATCTGCGAAAAACTCTTTAAACACATCACAGCAGGTAACTGATGACTCCAAAATCTGGTTCGGGGGGGGGGGGCAGATACAAGTCCCCTCACAACCCTGAACAACTCCACTGGACGTGAATTCGCAGAGGCAATAGGGGCAGAAAAGAACCGCCGCTTTGCTGCACGTATTGCCTGAGCATAGATCTTTAAACGTGCTCTATGTCGCAGTCTGCCAGATTAGAGTCGAGTCGTCCTACACTTGCGCTCCAGTTGCCTACCTTGCTGCTTCAGCCCCCGTAGGTCTTCTGTATACCAAGGGGCCAAATTTTAAGCAGGTCAGAGGGGAAGCTTGGGAGCAATCATTTCTACTGCCCTGGTGAGCAAGTTGTTCCAATTCTCAACCAGGGCATCAACAGAGTCACCAGCAAAGCAAATGTTGAATCTCTCCAAGGCTTCTTGGAATCTTACTGGATCCAGTAACTTCTTTGGGCGGACCATTCTAATGGGCCCCTCGCCTCTGTGGAGGTGGGAAGTGGTTGTAAGTCCAACCTTAACCAGATGGTGGTCGGTCCATGACAATGGGGAAATCACAGGAGTCCCCACCCACAGAACACCACCCTGATCAGAGTAAAATACCAAATCAAGTGTGTGACCTGCAATATGCATCAGTCCAGAGAACACTTGGGATAGGCCCATAGTTGTCAGGGCTGCTATGAACTCCTGAGCTACCCTGGACAGATTGGTCCCAAAATGAACATTGAAGTCCCCCAGCACCAAGAGTCTGGGAGACTTCAACACAAATTCCGTGACCAAGTCCGTGAGCTCAGTAAGGGATTCCACTGGGTAGCGGGGAGATGGGTACACCAACAGAAGTCCCAATCTATCCCTGGTTCCCAAACTAAAGTACACACATTCAATATGGTCCGACACCCTAGCAGGGACCCTGGTGAGGGAGATGTTATCCTTACAGACCACGGCCACCCCACCTCCCCGCCCATGTCCCCTCACCTGCTCCTCTACAGAATATCCTGGAGGGAGAAGCTGGGACCAAACTGGACCACTAGACTCCCCCCAACCAAGTCTCGGTAATACCTACCAGGTCGGCCCCTTCATCCATGATCAAATCATGGATGAGTTCAGATTTATTTTGGACCGACCTGGCATTACAGAAGAGCAGGGAAAGGTTATGTGGGTTGTTGGCAGTGCTCCCTGAGGTCGACGAGCTAGCAGGACAGCCGGAAGGGGAGACAACTATTAAATTTCTGACTACCCTTCCCCTGAAATGGCCTGCTGAACTGCCAGCGTTACTACTACTATTCCCCACCACCACCACCACCAGGATAGCTGCCCCATAGTCAACGAAGGCACCCCCTAACCCCCCATATCCAGACGAACCCAAATACATTACAGCAACTTCAACCCAAGTCTAAAACAGCTTAAAACTAATTAAACATCAGCTCTCTAGCCCTCGCCCTCGTTCTCACCCAAAGTGGCTCCACCAAAGGGGTTAACCCCCTTTGGTATCACCCCTTCGGTGGTGACCCCTTGGGGGTGGGCCCGCCACCACAAGGAGTCTTCCTATAAAGCCTAAAACTGAGCAGATGACCCAAGGAACAGCTGAGTCACTCACTGCCCACATGTTGTTCTGCTCTGTCCCCTACTGTTTTATCTAAATCCTTTGCAACCTCGCACTTTAAAGGACAGCATTTACCGAACCGTATACTGTCCAGCTCCTGTCAGCTATTCCTCAGGCATGATTTTAAAAGCTGCTCTGCAACCTTTTTGATTTTAAGCGCAAACAGTCTGGTTCCATCTTGGTTCAAGTGCAGCCCATCCCTTTTGTACAGGCCTTGCTTGCCCCAAAATGTATCCCAGTGCCTAACAAATCTAAACCCCTCCTCCCAGCACCAATGTCTCATCCATGATTGAAGCCCCTCAGCTCTGCCTGTCTCAATGTACCTGTGTGTGGAACACTTAGCATTTCTGAGAATTCTACCTTGGGTGTCCTGGACTTCAATATACTATCTCTCAGCCTAAATTTGGCTTCCAGGACCTCCTGACTACATTTCCCCACATTGTTGGTGCCGACATGCACCACGACAGCTGTCTTCTCCACAGCACTTCCTAACAGCCTATCTAGACACTGCGTGATGTCTGCAACCTCTGCACCAGGCAGGCACCTGGTCTCAAGGGAACAAATTTGTTCCCTGAGAGCCAGGAGCTCCTTGCACCGAGTACACACCCATGATTTCTGCCTGTGGAGCAAATAGTCATACATGTGACACTCTGTGCAATACACCAGGAAGTGCCCCCTCCCCTGCTGACTTTCTATCTTCATAACTGGTTTTGTTGGCTGTTTACAGTATTTATAGATAGTTTATTAGAAGGATAAGTCTCAGCTGTATTGGTCAGCTCTAACTGTTCAAACAGCCTTTCTCAGGAATATGAGGGAGGGATTTGTACTTACCTTCTCTTCTCCACTGGGCACCTTGTGATCACAGGGACTTGTTCCAGGCTCCCCCAAAAACTTTCCGCTAAACTCCATGCAAAATTCCAATGCCCTGTTGGCTGTGCTCTCAGACCTTTACCTCTTATGTAGAGAGTAGGCATCAAACTGAGACACAGGAATGTGACTCAAAAGAATGTGGGGCCTTCCGTAGCCCTAGCTGACTCCACCCCCTCCAGGCAGGGAGTAACAAAAACTGGATGCCGCAGGAGTTTGCTAGCCCTGGAAATGCTAGCCCTGGCAAATAATACACACACAGACTAGGACTTATCCCTTAAAGAGAAACCAGCCCCTCAAAATCTTCCCTCCTCCTATTAGTTAGTTTGAAGGGGGGGGGAGGCTAGATGTTCTGTTTAGAAAAGCTTGCTCACCTCCTGAAGCTGCTTCTGCTCTTACTAGATTAGGCTTCAAACTGAGCAAACTGGAAGTAAATGCAGACGGACAGGGCTTGAATGTGCACATCCCCTCACTGCGTATAAAACATGAGAATCAGCCAGAAGTGTCTGTTCCAGAAAGCTAAAAGATGAATTAAAATAACTGAAGGTGCCATTGAGTAAGGACTGTGGCTGTGTATTCTACCTTCATTTCAAGGAGGGCACTGCAGTTAATTTATTTCAAATGGAGACTATATGGCAGCAGTGCTTGATGGAATTCCTGTTAACAAAGAAGCCAGTATACAATGGAAGGTCTTAACAGCATACCTAATTGATGCTATTTCTGGCTTGCTTAAGCCAGGTGTGGCTACCATGGAAACCAAAAGACATGTTCCAAAAAGAAAGAAAGATGCCAAAATTAATTATATTCATATGTATCAGTATTTTCAAGGTTAGAGAAGTATTTCACATTTAAGGTAACAGTACTGTAGGATGACCAATGGTAGCATGGCAACTTGCTTCTCCTCTCTGGTGCTCATTTGACCCATCACAACTCAGAATGATGCTGTTTCCAACAGGTATTGTCAGGCTCTCAGAGCTGAAAATGTTGGCCCAAAACTCAAAATCCAACAAGACCAATGTACACTTGCCAGATGACATAATCACCCAGCGAGAAAGAGAGGAAGAGCAGCAAGAGGAAGAAGCAGCAAAGTATGATTGTGATCTGGTACCAGTGGATATGGCAGCAGCAGATCAACAAGAGACAGCATTGAGTGAACCTAGGTACCGCAGGCGGAAAGCAAAGCCCCCTGAAAGTATACAGCCAATGGTGAAAGAAACAGCGGAGGACAAGTGTAGAGGAAAGCGTCAGAAGGATTTTGACACTGCAGAGCAAGAGGAGTATAGTGATGAGGAGGCCAAAAAAAAGGAGCGATGCCGCAGTTCAGAAGACTTGTGGACTCAGAATCAGCAGAAGCTTCTGGAGCTAGCCTTACAGCAGTATCCAAAAGGAACAGCAGAACGCTGGGATAAGATTGCAAAACATGTTCCAGGGAAAAGTAAGGTAGGGTTCTGGTTTTGTGTATTATTGAAAGCACCGCTGCTGTTGCATACAAGTCACCAGCCTAATGCTGAAGCAAAGCCTAATCTTTTTGAAGCTGGATAGTTTGGGGAAGTGACAGTGTATACAGCTGTCTTTCCTGGTGTATTTAGTGCCAGGTTATAAAGCCTGAAGGCAAGCAGGTTTGCATGTTAAAGGGGACTAATTGCTAGGGCTGTGCATGAATGGCTCGTGCAACCACGGGCAGGGTAGGGGTTGGTTACTTTAAAGAGCAAGTAAGCAAGATCTTACCTGTTTCTCCACTGTCCCACCACTTTTCTGCCAATGGCACGTGCAGGGTCCTGGGAGCAGCGCTTCAGCGGTGCACGGTCTTTTGAACAGTGAGTGCCGCACCCAGAAAAATGGGGTGGCAAAGGAGCAGGTAAGGTCCTGCTTATCTGCTTTTTAAAGGAACCAACCTTCACCCTGCCGAACCAGTTCAAATGCTGGCGCCCAAGCAGAGCCAAACCCGTTCAGGCACCTCCATACGAAGTGACTGCATTAGTGACTTAGGAAATGTCAATAAGGAAGTTATCACTATCTCCACCACCTGTTATTTCTGCGAATGAACAATGAACATGCCTTAATAGTCAATAAACAATTTAATATTCCATTTAACTGGAACGTTTTATCAGTGCTTACAAAGGACAACAAGAGATTTGCAAAGTGGGGAAGCATTGCTATGTATCTTGTCCATAGCTAGGTCCTAAAAAGGGGTCAGTGTTGCAAGAAGAGCTGGAGATGAAGTACTTGAACAGCAGGTGCCATCTTACATATGCCAAAGATTCAACGTGAGGGGAGGAGTCAATACACTTGGACTTTCACAAAATGTTATTGAGAACCAGGAGCACAATGTGGATAATCTCTCACATGTTCCTTTCTTCTTTCACTGTCCCAGTAGATCTTTGAGGTTTGGATTGGTCTTGCATAATTTTTTTTTTAAGTGATGTTGTAGCAGTCAAAATATTGGACTTGACAGGTACTCTTTGGTCCAGTGATTAGTTCCTGACATCATGCTTTTGATCAGGACTTTGCAGAAATATTCCATGATTGCTTCTTTTAGATGGACACAAAAAACATTCCCCACAGAAAAGTCACAGAAGGATTAATCTTCCCTTTCCTCAAAGCAGTTGGGCTGATTATATAACTTCTCCATAGTGTTGTGTATGCTGTTGACTATATGAAAAGCAATTTATGTAAAGCATTTGCTGCATACTCAAGAGTTGGCTGCTAGATCACCCATGCGTGCCACCTTGTATATATGCACAAAGATGTAGAAACAACATGGAGACATTCAGTAACATGAGATGACTGTTAAGAGGCACTAACCAAAACATAAATTTACATTAAGTGTGTAGAATGCCCAATTGATTTGCAAGGTTGTCTTTATTGGCAAAAGCAAACATACATAAAACTGTTTACTGATCTTTTCCCCCTCTCTCTCCAGGAAGAGTGTATGGCTAGATACAAGTTGCTGGTGGAACTTGTACAAAAGAAAAAAATGGCAAGAAGCTGAATATTCTGAAGAATTTTGCTTACCGGAAACATTTTAAACACCTTATGTAGTAACTTGTATTTTTGTACCTCAGTATGTCATGTGCCTTAGTAAAAAATAAATTTTTGCCTTGTTTCAAAATTGCATTGATAAGATTAAAATGTAATTTTGTACTGGAATGTTCAAATATACACTGTCCTAATTTATATTTTAAGAAGCTACTGTGTTTGGTATATACTGGTACAATGTGACTAACGAAGACACAGAAGTCATCTAGTCTTACGTGTGTACCTTCTCTTTGGACAGGTTAGACACACTATTACTCCTCTTAAGGAGGGGGAGGTCATACAAAAGCTGGCTGACATACTGCACAGCATTATGCACAATCATCCTTGTAATGGAGTAATAATGATGGCTGCACTGTTCAACTTGGGTTTGCCATTTTTGTAGTTGTGCAAATGTTACATTCCACTGTGTGTACAACATAACACAGTATGTCAGCTATCAATAAAAGGTACTTGGAAGAGAGTGTGGTGGGAGATTGGAACATCTAAGTCTAGTAATCCTATAGTTCTTTACATAAGTACCTGTTCATAACTATAGTGCAAATGAGCAGGTTACAGCTGCTCAGGCATACATTCTTTGTTACTAAACTACATTATTTTATTTAGTACATTTGTATACTGCCCCAAACACATCTCTGGGCACTTTACAAAAAACAGTTTAAAACTACAATTCTAGTTAAAAAGCTTGGGTGAATAAGTGTGCCTGAAGAGTATTTTAAAAAGCTGGCAGAGATGGGGAGGATCTTATTTCAGCAAGGAGTGCATTCCAAAGCTGTGGGGTGGCAACAGATAAGGCCCATCCATGAGTAGCCACCAGCTGAACTGGTGACAACTACAGATAGACCTGTCCAGATGATCTCAATGGGTGGTGGAGCTCATAATGAAGACAACATTCTCGTAAATACCCTGTGCTTTGCATTTTGCCTGGAAACATATTAGTAGTTAGTGTAGTTCTTTTAATATAGGAGTAATGTGGTCTCTTCAGGATGACCCTGAGACTAACCTGGCTGCAAAGTTTTGCTCCAGTTGCGACTGTTGGACTACATACAAAGGCAGCCCCATAGAGCACATTACAGAAATCAGGTTCGGAGATTACTAGCATATGCCATACTCTTGAGATAATTTATCTCTAAACATAGATGCAGCTAGCATATTAGTCAAAGCATACAAAACACACTTTTGGCCGCTGCCTCAACCTGAGAAACCAGAATAGGTTTGGATCCAGATTGTGTAACCCCCATCTAGGACAGGCAGATCAAAGTGTTCTCCTGAGTTTGCACTCCACACAATCAGTACCTCTGTCTTCTTTGGATTCATTCTGTTTTAGCCTTCATCTAGTCCAGGCAAGCATTTAGGGAGGTTATGCCTCTTGTCTGATGACACTGACAAATAGATTTGGGTGTCAGTAGCATACTGATGGCACCCTGCATCAAATCTGATTATCTCTCCCAGCAGTTTAATGCAGATATTAAAGCATTGGAGACTATATGGACACCTGTGGGGCCCATTTTAGAATGTGTAGGTCTGTACTAAACTATTTAAAATGCAAGCTGAACTTCAGGGATATTTCAAGTTTATCAGTTTTGTGAAATTCTTAAAGCCACACTAAAAATGGAGGTACACTTCACTTTAATGAGTCTGAAAGATTTACTTATCCTCAAACTGAATTACTGATTGGATTACTGATCATTTACTGATTAGAATGAGACACATCTAAAATAGTGACTCATGGAGAGTCAGCACTAGGCACCTCATGATAGGATGTCTGCAGACAACAAACCACAGCTAATGGAAACGTGGCAGAAATAAACTAGCTGACTGCAAGGAGACAAGACCAGATCAGACTATCACCCAGAGATACAGCAGGCATTCTCCTCTGCAGAACAGTACAGTGAGTTTACAGAAATCCAATTTTGATACATTAGTATGTCCATGCCTCATTTAGAAATTAAGGGTGGCATACAAGAGTGTAAAATAAGGACCATATCACCATCTCCAAAATATCTGGAGTCTTTGAATAGAGTTTCAAGTTTGAAGAGAGGCCATCTTTAACCTAGGACTGGTAGATTAAATTCAGGCAGTTATCTAACCTGACTATGAGATCATGTACTCCTCCTTTCTTCAGCGACTCACCCTGTCAAGGACAAATTGCCTCTGCTAACTCAAACTGTGGTTGATAGAGCACATCTGCATTGCTGTTAGACCATGCATAACATTTAACAAAAATTTAGCACTACCCTGTAAAATATACAACCATTTAGACTCAAATTGAACCAGATTGCTTCTTAAGGGGTCCTTCTAGGATACAGCCTATTCTAAAGTTACATTTATGTTCGATAAGATGGGCTAGCACTTTTGAATGTATATGGTGTCTGACTTCAGGGGGCAGGGAGGGGAATTGGAGATTCTAGAGACAGCTCATGTTAGTGAAAGCACTGACCTCTCTCATCACCCTACCACTATCTCCTGGATCATAGAGCTTATTTCAGCATATCAGACCAAGACAGACTATAGAAACATTTCGACAGGTAGCTGCAAAATAAGCTTTGCAGGAAGCATTACAACCCAAATAGTGACACACATATACAATCAGGACTGGAATAAAGGAGGAGTTGCAAGAAATCTCCAAGTCTCATCTAAGGTGTACAACCATAAACAATATTAAAATTTATTAACCAAAGCTTTGTACATATCTTTATATAAACTTGCAATTTTACATCTAGGCAAAACAGCAACATTTTGTACAAATTGTTACAGAATATTAAGGAGTGGTTTAAGTAAATTAAACCACACTGATTTAATTTTAGTAAATTATCTACAAAAGTGATTTGTGACTCTTAAAAATCCCATGAACATATAAAAATAAATTATTCTTTACTTTTCAATTCAATCTACCAATTAGAAATGTTACAAATCAAAATATTCACGTTTTATGAATCGTCCACAATACAAAACAGTCACAAAACCTTATTTACAGAAATGAGGTAAGAACTGTGCAATGTTTAACCAAGCGATATTGCAGAAACAATAGGTTCTTCCAATTAAGTACACAGTGAAGGTCTAATTATACTTGGGCATTTTCCACTAATAATTTACACTTATAAATTCAGATTAGTGGTCATTAACCCTTGACTTCAAAAACTATCTTCTGCTATACTGCATAGTCATACCGTGAAAATATTCAAACACATTTTTCACCCGTTAACAACATTTCATGAGAAATGTGAAGTCTCTCTCCCCTCTCCTCTTTGTTTGATAATTTATTAGTGGAAAGTAACCCAGGTAACAATTTGCCTGAGCTATCTACAGTGACAACACACTTCTAATAAAGGCAGATCAATGGGGAAGGCTAATGGTGCAAGGTTGAACACTCTCGTGGCTTTTACAAAGACTCGTTTAGTGCACGCCCAGCTGTATAAAGCCATTCCAACCCAACAGAGGTAAGCAACAGGCACTTCGGTTAGGTCAAACACTACCAGAACTTGGAATTGCCTTCTCATCTGGTAAGATTTCATCATCTTTGAACTGATCTGTTTTTTCAGCAACCTTTAAAA